>NW_017728951.1:44519788-44591210 GCF_001723895.1 Crocodylus porosus | reverse complement strand
CAAACCTATGCCCCCATGCCCTCCAACCCCCCCCAAATATACAAGAGTAAGACTTCATTTTAAGCTATTGTGTAGTGTATACATAGGTGATTGCACAAACACAGGTAAATCAGGACAAAAATATTTTTTGAAATCAAATTAATGAATGTTGTAGATGTTCGATTTTTAGAATGTAATTTGGTATTTTTCTGATTCTGAGATGACAAAACCCTTTGATGAAAGGAGTACTCCCGGGGGCAAGGGGAGGGACTTCTGGTGGCAAAGGTTGGGGGTTAGAGGATGGGACTTCCAGTCCCAAGATTGTGACCAGGGGGCAGGGCTACCCATGTGGCCCTTGACAGCTTGCGAAAACTCAGTAAGTGGCCCTCCAACCAAAATAATTGCCCACCCCTGTTATAAGGGATTCTAATCATTTTTTTTTTGTCTCTCAGCCCCCCCCCCCCCCCCCCTTTTTTTTTTTTTTTTGCATTCAAGTATTCCTTCCTTCTGTGGAAGTTAGCTAGAGATGGCAATGTGGCCAGGTGTAACAAGGGGCCTTCCCTGTGGTCGATTTCCCTGTGGCCCACTCATCTGTTTCTGGGCTAACCACCCACCTTCTTGCCCGCCATGCCTTGTTGGTATTAATTCATGTAAATTAAGTGGGAGGCTGCCCATCTCCTGCCCTGATGCCAGGGGTGCTATCTGAGGCTCCATACCTCCCCTGCACCACAGCCCAAGCCTTGCAGATGACATCCAGATGTTATCCATATCACTGGCCCCACACTGGGCCCCAGAATCCTACTAGTTGGACCCCACTTAGATCCCTCCATTCAGGCAGCCTGTTCTGCCTTCATTCTAGGCTGCATAGTTCCCTGAGGTGCTCCCTCTTATGGGTGTGGTTCCCCCCCCCGGACCTTCGGCTACTAGCCCTGGCTCACCTCCAGGCCAGTCAGAACCCCAGGCCCTCAGCTCTTGGGCGTTCCTCACGGTGGGCCCCTTGGCCCTTTGACCCTTCCAGTCCTGGCCCCAGCATTGACCAGTCAGGGGATGTTCAGACAGGTTCTTGAGTCTATGGCCGTACACTCTCTTTGGGGTCCACCTTCCAGACCCTACGAGGGGGTAACCCACGCGGTTGTGGGAGTTGGAGTTAAGGTGCCCCAACCCACCTTTCACCAGGGTGGTAACTGGCCTGGCATTTCCTGGGGGCTCCCGCGCCACTGAGAGCCCCACCAGGCCACCTACTCCTGGCAGGGTGCAGTTTTAGGTCATGCCCAGGACCAAGAGCCTCCTGACCATCCCCTACAGCTCCTCCCTTAACTCCAGAAGATACCTGCAGCCAGGCAATGTTGTTGCCTGGCTTCCCAGCAGAAAAATGGCCTGTTTATATGGGCAGCCTTGAATCTAAAATGGCTGCCCTAATCAGGCACCTGCCGGCTGCTGTCTTCTGGCCCTTAAAGTGACAGGCACAAACAGTGCCTTGCCACACAAGGCATGCCACTTTTCTCAAAAAATACACCTCTTGCATTCAGAGATGTTGGGTGTTGTTCAAACAGGGAGGGAGTAGCTAGTTTGCCAGATTTGGAATTGGGAAGGAATTGCCAATAGAATGACCACTTCAATTTTGCCTACCTTTAGACTTTTTGTAGTGTAGGTCGTGTCCTTGTTCCTAGATTTCCCTAAGAAATTCCCTGTTATTGTTGGGGGGCAAGGTATTGTTGATGATCCTTTATCTTTTGCTTGTGTTCCACAGTATGTTGTAGGGTTTTCATTAATGACTTTTCATTAATGACACTGGATTGTTTTGCAGAGATGTAAACACATGGATGCCTACAACCACAGAGAACTGTACTCAAGGATTTTTCCAGTTATGTTTCTCATTTGCAAATGTAGGAAATAAATATTTAGCCTTACTTCAGAGTTTGTTTATTTATCTTGAAATGAATGTATGTGTCTGTTTTTTAAAAAGTGTATCCTATTGCTCTTAGATATTATTTCTATAAATCACCATGGAATGGACCATATCTTTAATGCTTCCCATCAGCCAGTAATTAAATACTTTCACTGGTGGCTTATTAATCATCTTGTGACCGGTGGAGTAAGTTAACTGGACAAGAAGCAGAGGAATTTAAACAGGGCTAGCTCTGGTGAGAAACAAACTGTCCCATTTGCCTAAGGAATATGTGGGTTTCTTTGATAGTGGTGGTTTGCAGGGTTTGTGAGTGAGGAGATGCTGCTGTTTCATGAATATAACAGAAGCACTGCTGTTTGTGAACTCAAGTGGGAAAGGACTTGCCACTAAATGTAATGTAGAAGGCAAACCTTTAGATGAAGAAGGAAACCCATGGAAGCATGCTTGAGAAAGAAACCTGCTAAAGAGGAGGAAATAAACTTTAGCAATAGGCTTCATTGCTCAGTGAGGTAAAAAGAGGTGGGACCCATTGTTGAGACAATATGGAAGGAAAGAATAACTGACCCAAAAAAGGAGAAGTTAATCTGTGAACATAGACCAAAAAGGGCAGAAGTGGTTCAGAAGCATATAGAAGACAACTATAATCAAGAGCAGAAGGGAAAAAACAGAACAGTGACATAGCAGCAGGAGACAGCAGCAGGAGTTTAATGTCTTAAGAGGAATGGACAGATTTCTCACAAAGGATGACATGGGGACTAGAAACAGATGCTGCCTTGTAGGTAAAACAGTATTAGATGAACCTCATATTGATAAGAATCCTGCCGGATGGACAAGAAACAATCCTTTGTTTGTTCTTTATGTCATAGCAAACCACATGGTAGGCTCATGGTTGAAAAGATGCCATGTTGAAAAAAATGCTTAAAGAATCAAAAGTTCAGGCATTTTTCAGTGGATTCTTTATGTTTTGTGACAGGGAGCATGAGGAGGACAAGATTATGAGGATCCAAACATTATTGGAATGATTTCACTGAGTTTGTTTGCCAGTAGACATTCATGGCCAGGGTAACAGCCTTCAGTGACCAGGGTTGGAACAATTGATTCAAGATGCATTAAACTAGTAAATCAGGGAGAAGGATGGAAAGAACTTGTGTCATCTCCATGCCCAGAATAAATGTATAGCATGAGAGTGAGTTTGTCAATGAGACTGTGTTAATGAAGGGAGAAACACTGTGGAAGAAAAAGGTCACACTAGCTTTGATGGCAGTGAGACAAGTGTTTCAGTCAGTAAGTGGATCATTCATCTTCTAACCAGAAATTTGTTGAAAGCCAGCCAGAAGAAATAGAAATGCATGTGTAACAATGCTAGAAGCAAGGGGCAGGAAACAGAGGAATTAGAACTTCTGGTGTTAGACAGCAAAACAGATCTTACAAGGAAGAACCAAAACAGAGTGATAGTTATAACTGTAGGACAGGCATTTAAAGGTGTTTCAAGGAAATAAAAGTAAGCCTGAAGGGTAGCCTTGTATATAATGACTGTAGATTATAAAGAACTAGAAAGTCAAAGTATCAGTGAAACAGAATCTGTGTGAGCAAATACTGCTTTGGGGAGGAATTATGTCAAGTGGATGCCATCCTGGGCTCAAATTTTGGTACAGAACAAGATATCTGTGAGATGATGGGAGATACTAGTACTAGAAGAAATGTTGTGCTTTAGGGTGATTAACTTCCCAGATATACAGTGTCCTGACAAATGCTACTGAGGGGGCACATCTACATGTGTCCCCCACTGTGCCAGCATTTAGTACTTGCTTTAGGAAGTACTAAATGATGGCATAGTAACAGCCATTACTGCACTGTTTCAGTGGCGCGCGGTTATTTTTAGCAGCTACGTCAGCATAATGACATGCTATAATGAGGTAGCTTGTTGCTACAGTGACATAGCATCTTGTGTAGATGCACCCAGAATGTCAGAGCACAGATACTCTCTGACAAGACATCTCTGACCAGTTTTTGTCTCGGTCACCAAAGTGATGAAGGAATCTGCCATTTTAAATCTGGTTTTAGTAAGTGGTAACAATCTTGGAAAAGCCAGTTGGAAAATAAATTCAGTGAAAGTAATCATAAGCTAGTTCAGTTTGATCTTATTTTTTGGATCAGGATAGTTTCTGACTACACTTTTGCATTTAGGAAGGGCAAACTAGTATGGAGCTAAGGACATGGGGTATAGAAGCTGAGCAGACCTAAACACTTGAGGATCTGACTGCAAAGAAAGCAAGGAATTATTCCAAGTGCAAATGCTCTCTGTAACTTGCATTGCAAGTTAGAGAGGAAAACTGGTAGGAAAGGGCTATAGACTTGTTTGTATGAACAAGTGTTTTCAATAACAGCATATCAAGAGAAAGCAGAGAATCTACAATGATTGCAAGATGGAATTGATTATGATGGAGAGCTCTTTTTAGAGGTCAGAAAGTGGAAAAAATCAAGGGAGTTTAGCTGACCTAAACCTTGTACAGAAAAACTGAAATTAATGGCAAAATTGCCTTTATGCAAATATGTAGCTAAAACAAAATAAAAATCTCAGGGAATGAGTGTGACCACCATATAGAAAAGACAGGGATTAGCAAGAATTGGGGAACAGTTAGAGAACAGATAAATACTTTGTCTCTATCTGCAAGTAGGATGAATGATGTATCCAAGAAATATGTGAGAATACCATATACAAGGTAGAAGGCAAACTTTGTCCACTTGCTGTGATGAAATGGGGGATAGTTCCAAATAATCTGTTGCCTGTAATACTGCAAAAATGTACTAGCACATGAATAATTTTTGCATGGGTGAACATCATCTGCAGTCTCAATTTAAGGGTAATGCAGTTTGGAGGAATGAAGTCAACATGGCCCATACTATGTGTTAGGAAGGAAAGGCTAGATAGAATTTCAAGTCACCACATTACTTTGCCTTTGATACTATGCAAGGACAGCAAAGGAAAAAATATTCAAGAGGGATGTAAAATGGGAAACAGGAATCATTTATTACTGGATGTTTGCATCAGACTAATCCAATATTCCATTTTGAGAGAACAGTTTAGGGCTAGTGGTGAGTGCAGTCGTGTGGAGCTCTTTATTTTTCTACACACTTATGAAATCTGCAGATGATGCAGAGGTAAGAGGCATTACTAATATGGAGAGAGATGGGATTAACTACATGGGAAGAACTTGACAAGCTTGTGGTATGAGTAGTAGAATGGGTATGAAATACAAGGTGGTTAGTAATTAATATAAAGTGATTTTGCTTCAGAGCAGGGGTTCATAGACTGGATGTAATGAAGGAAAAGGATCCAGGTGTATTCATTTATTGTAGGATGACTGTGAGCCATTATAGTGTGACATGGTCATTAGAAAGGACAGCACAATTTTTTGGTGTATCAGTAGGGCAGGGTTTTTATAAGTGAGACAGGGAAGTATTAGTATCATTCTAGTGGAAGGCCATATTCTTTATTCCATGTGTACCAAATGTTTCACCTATGTACTTTTCCAAAGGAGGAATCTAAATAAGAATGGGTATAGAGAAGGATTGTGAGGGTGATTAGGAGATGAACAGAAAACCTTTCTAATGAGAGAAGATGAAAAGACCATGGTAAGTTTAGTAGCAAAAGGAAGGTTGAGAAGATGGCAATCTGCAAATATATTGGAAGGTGACTATTGGTAAAAGGGAGCTATTTCAGAGGCAGAAAATAATACTGACACACAATCAAATGGATGGTTCCAAATGGATCTCAAATTAATTTCAACTGGAAATGAAAGGATGGGTGCTGACAGGACCTAAGAGAAGTGAAGTTCAGAAACAGGAATCAAAGTAAAACAAGAAACAAGAATCATTCTGAAATGTTGCTAGAGAAGTTACATATGATAGTTTCCAGAAAAGAGGCATCACAGGGTATTGGTCTTTTTGCAATCATCATTGGAGCATGTGGAAAGAGGCCCTGAGCAATTTTATCTGCCCTAGTGAGTCATGAGGAATTTTTATTGCTGCATGAGGCGCTTGCATATGTAGGTGTTGATTATTCATTAAAGATAAGGTTCAGAAAAACAGGCTGACCAACATCACTTAATTTTGACAATTATGAGCATAATCCCAAGAAGTGATATAAATAATATATCAGCCAGTATTGACTCTACTGCAGTGGCTGCAGCAATTCATGAAGCAAGCTCAACATGTCAAGTCAGTGCTCTAATATTTATAGCCCACTTGTTGACAATAAATTAGCCAATAGGATATTTCATAATCAGAATGTTCTTACAGAATTTTCATTTTAATTTACCAACTGTGTATAAGCTAGTTTCTTCCAGTTCTGATCTAATTTGAACAAAGAGATGCATGTGCTAAAAACATAAAATTTTGAAATAATTTATTTTCTGTTTTTATTATATTTGGTACACGAGTTACTTTTCATTTTTGTTTCTGTGCTTTACCAAAATGGTAGAGTTAGAAACTCAGACACGGTTGAGTTAGAAACTAGTATTTTATTGAATGGGAGCTTTCCTGCTGTGGTTGAGGATTTGAAGGGCCCAGACTTTCTTTCAAAGGGGTCAGTAATTTTTAAAGGTTTTTAGGGGCTTTGGCCACTCTTTTAAAACAATTGTCAAATGGTGAATTTTGTTTTAGCTATGGTGACTGTAACTTTTTGGCTGTTTGTTAAGTTAATACATGTGATACAGTGTTAAAGGATTTCGATCTATTCTCTAAACATTATATAAAGTATTCTAGGCTATTCTTTATTTATACATGTATTTATCACTCTGGATACATCTACACCTGGTATTAAAGCAAAACAATAAACTCTGGCATAGTTCACGCTGGAGTTTATTGCTCCCATGTGCAGCATTTACATTTGCCCCTGGGAATGCAGCACATTGAGCTGGGATGGCATAGTCCTGACTGGCAGGGAGCCCGGGGAGTCAGGTCAACATGTTGGCGAGGGGCTGGCTGGGGCATGAAGGTGCTACAGTGTGGAGCTAGCCAGCAGGCAGCATCAGTATCTACAAGTGCATTGTGATGGAGTTAATTAATTTGCTTTGGTCTAATAGCACTGCACATGTAGACAGTAATGCCTTAGTACAGAGCTAATTAGTCGGCTCCACAGTAAAGCTCTTGTGTAGATGCGCCCAGTGTATGGGACATGAGAGTTTTGGATTTCAGGAAATGTCATATTTCTCTCCAGCTTATTTTAAGTATGCTTGAGACACATAGTGTGGAGTTGCCTAATCAGCTCAACAATAGAAGTCTCAGTGTCTACACGCGCAGAAACTGCAGGAAACTAGAAAACAGGAAACTAATAAACCCTGCAGCAGGTTAGTATTTGTAAATACAAATATTATCCTGCTATGGAGTTATTTTCTGCACAATGCATGTGTAGACACTGACCCAGCTGACTGGGGCACAAAGGTGCTTCAGTGTGGGGGCTGCCTGCTGGCTAGCCCCTCGCTGGAGCATACGCATGCCCCAGCCAGGCCTTCCAGGGCATGTTGAGCTGGGTTGGATCTGCCCTGCCTGCCTTCCTGTTAGCCAGGGCTCCTTTGACCTGGCTCAGTGTGCTGCAGTCTTAGTTGCACATTCAAACAGCATACCCAGGAGCAATAAACTCCAGCACAACATGCACCAGAGTTTATTGTTGTGAGTTAATTGCATGTGTAGGCATGTCCTTTGTGTGATGTTGTTTTGCCTTTGATATCTACCACAGGCAATTTTTCCTTTATACTGCTTCTCATCACCCCCATCTGTCTTGATTGGATTGATAATTATATGCCTGTTAATAAAAATTGGAGTACTCTCTCAAGTTATTACCACTAATTTACAAAAGGAAGGGTGCAGTAGGTTGAGTTATCCACACTGATACAGCTACCAGTCGCCTCACCATAGGGATCTGTTCCCTTAGATTCTTTACTTGCTTTGCAGCACTGAAAATGATTTGTTGGCATGCATTTTTGCCTTAGTTTGTAGCTTAGATTTCAAGCTACATAGTAAGCAACTTTTCAATCATTAGTTTGCTTTGCAATTGCATTTTTTTTTCCTACTCTATCCTGGCTGCATGGAGTTAAACAGTTACTTACTTAGGTACTTTTTCCTAGCCTATATGCAGACCTTACATAGCTTTGCTCATTCTTTCCTTATGTGATCTTTTTAAACGTATTTTTAAGCAAGTTGCACACATTATCCCAGGGATTAGCTCCCTTTAGCATATGTAGGGCAAAAAATGCATCCCAGTGACAAGCTAAGTCAATTACAAATCACTTCAGCATCTCCAGTTTTTTCATTTTCCATGGCCAGTGGTCAGTACTTTACCACCAGATAAAGCTAGCTTACAAGTAGTTAGTATTTGCATAGTTAGGTAACACAAACATTCAGCTAGTGTTGTGATAGTAAACTTAGAGGTTTGCTTTTTAATAAATTCACCTATGTATTACTTGGAGAAATTAGTTTGTCAGGTTTATTAAAGTTGCAACTATAAAGTGTTCTGGCAGTTTATTAATCAGCAGCTAAAACAAATCTCCCAAGTATTGTATGTAATGGCACTAAAGCCAAAATATTTTCTCTATGCTACTTGTGTTTTTAAACCAGTAAGTAGACCACAATTTCATCTTACACAGGGTCAGCTGATACTGGCCTCATATCTGGCTTCCTAATTAGTTTACTATTTGTTAAGGGAAGAGATTCAGAACATGGAACTGGCTAAGCTCAATTCGTTCTTTATTATGTCAATAAGGACCATAACTGAACAGCAGAGAGAGAGATCATATGTTACCCAGGGCTGGGTCTGCTGTGATGACTGAAACAATTCCTGGAACAAACTTGACACACCTGTCCAGTGGCCTGATACTTATAGCCTGTTGGTTTTCAATAAATTAGCCAATAGGATATTTTCTATATCAACAGGTTTTTGCACAACTTTCCATATAGTTTACCAACATTGTACAAGTTCATTTTTTATCTGATTTTGTACAAAGTACTCCAGAAATACAGACTGCCTAAAGATGTCCCAACCAGTTCCTGATAAGAAAAAAATGCTTGCTCTACGTCAGTAGAAGCATCCATTTAGTCCCGTCTCCCAGCTCCAAAGAGTTTTATAGTATGATGTCAAATTAGCATATGTCAAAGCATGATGGGAGTTTAGTTTATAATGTGGCACAGGCACATAAATATAACTGTAAACCCTGTAATGAATATATAAATGCATCAGTGTTTGGAATGGAATGCTGATGGGGAACTAATAAGCACAAAGGATAATAATATGTATGTGGGATATGTCTGGCAAAGAAATATTTCTTAATGTGAGGGTGGCTTCAGAGTGACAAACAGCAAGTGAGAGGGCAAAGGCAGAAAGACAGTTGCAAAGATGTGGCTGCCCAGTGCTGGTCTTGGACCAGTGCTAAACAGGGGCAGTAGGCCTGTATGCCATTAGGAAAAGTGGGTCTACCTACTTGGGACAGCTCCCTCTGGATTCAGCTTGTTTTCCATGTCTTCAGTTCTTAAGAAACATGCTTATAGCATGGGTTGCATTTTATTATAATATTTTTATGTTAGTTATGTTCAGGGCACCCCTGATTTTTCACAAGGGCTACAAAGAGTTTTACTCCTTTTTGATTGCATGCCTTCACTTTTGGTCTTGGCTTTGACTTTTCCATGATGCTATTCTGGTCACACGCATAGTGTTAAAATGAGTATCAGAGCTGCATTCATAGAGGAATTCATCCCCAGATCAGAATAGGAAGGTACCCTTCAGTTTAGTGTGAGGTATGGTCTGTTGTACTTCCTGGGTTCATCTGGACTTGGGCTTGTGGGACTGGGCGGCACTCATCATCTTTCATTCAACAGGCCTTAGGCATTGGGTGTGCCTTTGTCCTTTATGCATTGTAGCTTTGTCTTGTTTTGGTGTGCAGGTGGGGTGGGGGACAAAGTAAATTTATTTGAAGAATCTTTGGGTTACATACATGGGTTATATCATTAAATACAATTGCAGGGTGCTGGACTTGATGGTCCTGAGTGGTCCTTTTTAACCGTATGTTAGGGTGAGATAGAAGCGTTCCTGCCAGGGCATTTTTCTTTCTTCACTGTTAGGTAGCAGCTTTTTAGCATAGCTCAAAGGAGGAGGAGCTTCCAAGTCAAAGAGTTTTCCAGGGGAATGCCCATCTCAGATTCTTGCCCATACCTCTGGCAGTAAATAAATTTGCAGGAGCAAAGAGGAGTCAATGTAAGATGTAACGTGCAAATCTTCTGATGGATAGAAAGGTGCTCATAATATCTTACCATGTTGTATATTTTACTAATACTAATGTAAAGCCACCTTCTCTTCTTTTTATATTCCAGTTATGTTATTGCAAATCCTCCTTATGAGTTTGAACTCATGCCGACAGACTTGATCTTCTGCTTGATGCAGTTTGACCACAACGCCGGCCAATCCCGGGCCAGTCTCTCGCATTCCTCCCATTCCTCATACTCTTCCAGCAAGAAGAGTTCATCGGCGCACTCCATCCCCTCAACAGCAAACCGACAGAACCGCTCTAAGACCAGAGACTCCCGGGAAAAACAGAAGTACGTGCAGGAAGATAGACTGTGATATACATGTGATATACCTCCTCCCCTCCTCACTCCCAGCATGGGAGAAACTTTTGTCTGCCATACATTTCCCACTCCCTCTTACCCTCCACCTCTGTCAGTGTCTCCAACAGTAATGTTTCTTGTTTTCCCCTTTTTTTTATTGTACACGTATTTTGTGTACGTATAATGGTGTGCATGCAAATACCATTTTTCTTCCACCGCCATGATGCCCTTAAGCACAACAGCAACAAAGCAGACGGACCAAAAGTTATTTCCCGCATTGGGGGAGGGGAGGTTCCTAAATCCATAGGCATGGCAAAAATGCAGGTAGTTCAACATAGTAACTACTGCACATATCAGATGACATTTGGAGTGTCTTTAACGTAATCTCTTGTTATAGATGTCAGAGGTTTTTGAAAATAGCCATTTAGTGCACAAGTAAGTGCCAATATATTGGGGTTCCCTTTTTTTATACTCACAGTAGGAGACAGGCAATTAACACAGTTTTGCAAAAGCTAGAAAATTAACCCTTTGGGAAAAAATCGCTACTGATTGTTGCACTCTTGGTACTGAAAAAATGTAAGGCTTGCACAATTTGTATAGATAATTTTGAAGCACTTGCTTAATACCAAAGCACCAGTGGGCTCTTTTTGGCTCACTTGTATAAGGTCTTAAAAAAAATCTCCATTTGGAGTTTGCATTATTTTCCTTTAATGCACTAGCCATAGCATTGTAAAACTAGTAATACCATGTAAGTTAATGAATAATTTAGTTGAAAAAAGAAAAAGCCTAATTGCATAATAAATGATTATTCTGTCTATTGCTGCTGCCACATGCATAGCTATATTTTCCTTCACTTTTGACATTTGGGATGAAAGCCATATGTACCATAAATATTGGATGTGAGTGATTTAAAACTGCCTTTTCTGGACTTTTACATCTTGTAAAAGGTGAATGAGTCACCTTATGTACAGAATAAATAACATTCAGAAAAGAGCCAGTGTTTTTCCACATTTAAGCAAGTAGCAGAACTTGGGTAAAGGTGTTTTTTTCCCAGCTGGTAGTTGATTGTAATCTTTCCAAAAGTGTGATTGGCGGTGCAAATGCTCCAGTAGAGATCTAATAAGAACACTCCTTCCAGAAGTCCAGAGCCTTGTTTATAAAAGATTGCCAAAAAGTGTGTACTCAGTAAGGAAGAGCACCGAGAAGCAAGGTTCCAAAACCTCCTCATTTGGCCTTCAATGAGAGACAGTATGAAGAAGGGCATAGTAACATTGATGTACTTCTGAATCCAACAAATGTGCTTATGCACTAGAGCACTCAGGAAGAAAAGGTACCAGGCCCTCCAGTGCTTATCATTGGAATAAAAGGGGTGGGGTATGTTATAGTTGGGGTTTTGTTTAAAGTTATTGTTTATAGACTCATTCCAGCCATGGATGGGCATGTGGCTCCATCGCTTGACCTTGGGTACTTTTAGCCTCAGCCCTACCATTTGTTGTGTCCTAGACCCACCTTTCTTGTGTTGCATGAGGTAATAAAGGATGATGCATGCCTTTTGTCCCTCAGCTCTTTGCACATGTCTGGCTTTGAGATGGAGCACCTTTTTCATCAAATCATCTTGTTAAGCCTTTATTTCTCACTACTACTTCTTGAAGCACACTGCTGATTTGTTATGATTTTTTCCCCTCCTTTGATTTTTGTTGCTTTTCTTTCCCTATATTCTTTCGTACATATGGTACCCTGATATTGTGGGGGTTTTTTCTTTTTTTGTGGAGGGTCTTTTCACTTCATTTGGCCTCTCCCACTCAATTTCCCTTTTCACCCTCTATCTCTGTGCAACAAGTGGCTGCCATTATTGATAGCATTTTTTTTTCTTGGCTGCATCACAGTCTTTCTCTACAAGAGAAAAATAAAAGAGGAATTTACCTTTTTACCCACTTTTTCTTCTTGTTCATTTGATATCTATCATCATGGCTTTTACAGATCTCTCTATCTAGGCTTGGGAAGAAGGAGGGCTCTGTCTTTTAGGTAGATGTACAGGCTCAGGTAGCTGTCTCCCTGCATGGGTCTTGAATTGCTAAGTGCTATCAGGATCATTTTGAACTTCAATAGGATGGAGGTGACATGGTGTATGCCAGGGTTCCTGACTGGGAGCATGGAAAGTTATGTATCTCCCAGGTGAAACAGGATGAGTGGCTGGAGCTGGTGAACTGTTGCATTGTGATTCTGCAGGATGAAGTGGGACCCATCTCTGGAGGCCTGTTATGCTACCCATTGAAAGACTAGGAGAGCTATGTTTTTCTATAGGCAAATCAAGAACACACTTCTATGAGCCTGGTTACATTATTTTGGAATTTGGGGATATCCTCGCAGCAAAACAGAATCAGGATCTTGTCCAAGATCAGACAGGAAGTTTATGGACTCAGGAATTAGTTTCTAATTTCCTTGTTCTGTACCTTAAGCAAAAGACAAGCTTTCAGTAAATCAACTACTCAGCAGCATTAGAAATATACATTGTCTAAATAGGGCTGCAGTGAGAAGCCTGTACATGGCCTTAAGCAATTGGAGATTGGAATGATTTTCTGTTGTTGTTGTTTTAGATCTGCCCCAGGGCTCTTTCAGAAAGATAAATAAGTTATTCAGAACCTGTTTTTATTTAAGCTCTAGAGTGAGGAAAAACCACTGACTTGCTCACAGACAGACAGTTACAGTCAAATACATACAGTAAAAATAATTTGCCCAGGATTTATATAATCCATTCTCTTCAGATATTTCATCTTGAAAATGCTGAATTTTGAAACCTGTACTACTTAGGGCATAGGCTGTTACATTCATGATCTGCAAAAGGTGCAAACTTGTGCTCCGCTAAGTCTTCCCGAGGATAATCTTTTTATAGGGGGAAAAAAATAAAATACTTTTATCCATCATTTTTCTAGCAAAACTCAGCTGTAATGTCTGGGAAAGTCATATGTTTCTGGGAAGCACTCTGTCAATTGCTGAGGCCACAGGCTAGGAAGGAACACAAGGCCTAACTCACTTTAGTTGCTGGCTCAGTCTATCTCCAGTCCCAGAACTTGAGACTTAGCTGGGTACTGTGGCTTTTCAGGGGCCACCATCATCAGTAGGAAACCTCAACTTTGTCAGCACTAGAAAAAAGTACAGCTGAGTGCAGATTGGAGTCAAAGAGTGGTGCCAGGGCTAGGCCTAGGGAACAGGTGGACCTCCTGCATCTTAAAAGGAAGACCTACAAAGGATGGAGGACTGGAACCATCACCAAGGAGGAATACTTTACTCTGGTCCATACCTGCGGAGAGCACACCAGGAAAGCCAAGGCTGCAATGGAACTCCAGCTAGCTACAAATATCAAGAATAATAAAAAGTCCTTTTTTAGATATGTGGGGAGCCAGAGGAAAAGCAAGGGCAATACTGGACCCTTGCTAAACCAGACGGGACAACTGACAACTGATGCCCATGAAAAAGCAAACTTGCTAAATGGGTACTTTGCATCAGTTTTTCACCAGTTCCATGGGATGCCCCTGCCCACTGTGAGTCAGGGAGGCCCAGGTGAGGGAGATCCCTTACCCTCCATCAAAGCTGACCTCATGAAGGAACACCTTGACAGGCTGGATACCTTCAAGTCAGCTGGCCCTCTGCAGTAGGACCCAGAGGGTGGTGGTTGATGGAAGCCAATCTTCTTGGTGCATGGTCACCAGTGGGATCCCTCAAGGCTCTGTCCTAGGCCCTATACTGTTTAACATCTTCATCAATGATATGACATTGGTGTCAGAAGAGGACTGGCCAAGTTTGCCGACGACACCAAACTCTACATCCACACCTGAGGATAGGAGGGCGATCCAGGCAGATCTTGACAGGCTCATGAAATGGGTGGATGAGAATATGATGGTGTTCAACACTAAAAAATGCAAGGTTCTCCACTTCGAGAGAGTGCAGAGGAAAGCCACGTGCATGATCAGAGGTCAGGAAAACAGATCTTATGGTGAGAGAGCCCTGGGACTGTTCAACCTAGAAAAATGCAGGCTCAGGGGTGATCTGGTGGCCACCTACAAGTTTATCAGGAGTGCTCATCAGGATCTGGGGGAACGTCTGTTCACCAGAGCGCCCCAAGGGATGACAAGATTGAACGGTCACAAACTTCGCCACGACCGATTCAGGCTGTACATAAGGAAGAACTTCTTTACTGTCCGAGCCTTTGGAATAGACTGCCACTGGAGGTGGTCCAAGCACCCACTTTGAACACCTTCAAAACACATTAGGATGCTTATCTTGCTGGGATCCTATAATTCCTGCTGACTTCCTGTCCATGGTATAGGGGGTTGGACTCGATGATCCTCCGGGGTCCCTTCCAGCCCAAAAGTCTATGAAATTTTATACCATGTTTTTTGGTCTTCTGTTTCAAGATTTGAAAGTCCTAAGTAGATCTCATCAAACCTTTGTGGCGTTCCTGCACCATATTCCAGTCCCACTGGGTATGCCTTGATAGGGCAGAGGACGCATCAAGACAAGAGCCCCAGGCACTCCTTTGGTAAGAAACAGTTATGCAATTCTGGTGCTTGTGTTGCTTTCTGAGCTGGCATCAAGGATTCATTCAAACCTGGCTAACTCAGTCCAGCACCATCAGCATCTTTTAACTTGATGCTTCCAGTAGTTTTCCACATGGTTTCAATCCCTTTTATGGCTTATTATGAGGATTCACAGAAGCCGCTGCTCTTGACTCTGTCTCCACCAGCTTTGGCTATGGACCTTTCATTGCCACTTATAGAGGTAGGTTTGTCAGCTTCCTCTATGGGACTTCACAAATGTTATCCCCCTTACTCTGTTGTACTGAATCATAGGTTTGGGTACCTATTTAATGGAAAAGTCTTCTCATGAGGCAACTGGCTGCAGGATATCTTCCTTTGCTTTCCTGTAAGTCTCTTCTGAATTACTACATTCTGTACTAAATTTAGTAATTCAGTAATTAATTTAGTAATTAAATTAGTAAATCTTCAGATATACTCTATTAACTGGCTTCCAAGTATTTTCCCCTCCCATGTTCCTCTGGGTTAGAAGTCTCTGTTTCCCCAAAAGATTCCTTGGATGTGAATTCAGGGACCATCCTCTTTTATTTGTTTCTCTGAACAAGTCTGATTCTGGTCTCAGCCTTGGCCTTGCTTTTGGCCAGTGATGGATTTTAGGAGTTAGCAGGACTTGAGGTAGTGTATAGCTCCAGCTTTATGGATTCTTTAGAGGAAAATATGGAGTCCTAATGCAGAGTGTTGAGTATCTTTCTGCATTTTTGACCACACCATTACTGAGAAGACTGCAGCTTGTAATGAGGAAAACTGGCAGGCAGTAGCTAGATGAATCCTGATTAAAGGAGGGGGGATAAGAGATTTCATGTTGTCTCTTGGGGATGGGGTTCGCCCCCTTCATTGTGATCGTCATGGTGGCTCATTAAAAGTAATGCAACTTTACTTTGTTTTTAAGAAGAGAGAATAAAAGGGCATGCCAGACTAGGAAAGAAAATGAATCTTAAAGCTGGCCTTCATTAAAGGGTCCTGAACTATGTGGGCTTCATTCACTAGATGTTTCTTTTGTAGCTCTGTGTTTTTCATCTGTAAATGTTTATCTACTTTGCTGGAAAAATGGGTTACTAAACCATCCTCATTTCTAAGGTGGGTGCAGTAGCTAAAATATGATTAGGGACATTTCTGAATGCAGGTAAACAAACATGGACTCAGCTGCAATCCTAACACATACTGATCTGAAATATTTGCAAGTATCCTCTTCTTTGTCCTGTGTGGATATACTTTTCTTTGGTGCCTGCTAGCATTTGTGAAAGAAACATTCTTTTGCCATCTTATTTGCCTCTCAACATCCTTTTGGGAGTTGGCAAAATTTTGGATTAGATGGTCAAAAGAGCTGAGCTCCCTTTCCTGTCTGATTCCAGTGTTCTTTTTCATGGAAGATGGCTTTGATTAGAATTTGTTTTATTTAAGACAATAGAGGAAGTTCCTGTGTATCTCCAGGGGAAATGGTTTTTCAATAACTAACATCTGGTTTCCCAGAAGGAAGGAAGAACGATGTCTGATTGTAAATGTAAAAAAAAATAAACAACCCTCCCCCCTCCAAAATAAAACTAAACAAAAATGCCACACATCTGTTTGCAAATTCCAGGTCAATTTCTAGGAATTCACACAGTTAGATTATTTTAGCCATGCAGAGAGTGAAACAACTTGCACCTCTTTCTCTTTGGTAGCCTTTATGTTCAAATTTGACTCTCTTTTGTGTATTTGGGTTTTTTTCACCAAAAAAACCAACTTTGGTTAGGGCCATTATCAAAATAAGATGCAAGCATAAAGTCTTCTGATAGGCCTGAGAGCATTCTTCATTTTTTTGTGCTGCTAACCTCAGCAGCTTCATCTTGTCAGGAGGAATGGCAAGTCAGTTTCTTCTGTTTTGGGTAATGGGCTGGTGTTGGCATCTTTCTCTAGCGCCGTCATTACTCCTCACCACTGTGCAGCTCTTTCAGGCTCATTGGTGCTGTTGATGAATAGGTTAGAGTTGAATTTGCTTCCCCATCTGGTGAGTGGACAGTGTGGGGGGCAACCTGGACCGGGTGACAGCTGGAGTTATTATCCTATGGGACTGGTGTCAGTCACTTTTGATCTCCCTTCAGGACAGCCTGATGATAGTGAGAAATTTGCAAAAAGTCCTTGGTCATATGCCTTCTTGCCCTTTTATTGGCATTTCCTGCTTGGGTGTTTTGTATTGAAACAGGTACTCTGAACTCTGAGCATAAATGTAATGTTCTCTTTTGCGTAACTGTCCACATACCCTTTTTTCTTTGTGCACATGTACAGGCCCTGAACTTTTGATGATGGGCTTTTTTGCCCTAGTATTTCCCATAAAAAGCACTTCACCACTGACAGTCATGCCCACTTCCAGATGGTGGGGATAAAGAAGTATGCACACTTCTCACATCTCAGTTTTTCTCAAGCCTATAGTTAATGAACATGTAGACACGCCCAGTGATTTATAGTGTCCAAGGTGGAAATGGGTAAGACATGCATGCTTTCTCCCTCAAAGATTGCCCTATCTTGTTCTCCATTTCATTCTGGTACTCCGGTGCCAATACCAGTTCCACTGACAATATAACTTTATGCTGAAGTACATACTGCATTTTCTCAACCCACTCCATTCTACTTCCTTAGGTTGACCTAACACCCTGATTCCAGCACATAATCTGGCACTAACTACATACAGAAGCATTCCCAGACCCAATATGTTCCCCAGTCCAAGGTTGAATGGAACCATTTTCTGATACTACCCTGGAAAGTTCCACATTTGGCAATCATTATAACTTGCACTTTCTTTTGCCTCTACTGTCTGTTACCTCTTCTCATTCAGTAGATTTCATAAACATTAGGGCTGGAAGGGACCTCGGGAGATCATCGAGTCCAGCCCCCTGACCAAAGGGCAGGAATTCAGCAGGGATCATAGGATCCCAGCAAGATAAACATCCAGATGTCTTTTGAAGGCATTCAGACTAGGTGCTTGAATCACCTCTGGCAGCAATCTATTCCAAGCCCTGGAGGCTCGGACAATAAAGTTCTTCCTTATGAATAGCCTGAAATGGTCTTGGAGGAGTTTGTAACCATTTGACCTTGTCATCCGTTGGGGTGCTCTGGTGAACAGACATTCCCCCAGATCCTGGTAAGCACCCCAATAAACTTATAGGTGGCTACCAGGTCACCCTTGAGCCTGCGCATTTCCAGGCTGAAGAGTCCCATGGCTCTCAGCTTCTCTTTATAAGGTCTCTTTCCTGACCTCTGATCATGTGCATGGCTTTCCTCTGCACCCTCTCAAGCTTCTCCACATCCTCCAAGCCCAAAACTGGACGCAGTACTCCAGCTGTGGCCTCACCAAGGCAGAATACAACAGGAGGATGACGTCCTGGGATTTACTTGAGAAGCATCTGTGGATGCAAGCAAGCATTTTTCTTGCTTTACTAGCCATAGTATCACATTGCAGGCTCATGTTCATCTTGTGGTCAATCATGACCCCCAAATCCCTTTTGTCCATAGTGCTAGCCAGCGTAGCACTGCTGAGCCTATAATCATGCTGTGGGTTTTTCTTCCCAAGGTGGAGAACCTTGCATTTTTCGGTGTTAAACACTATCAGGTTCTCATCCGCCCATTTTCTGAGCCTGTGAAGGTCAGCCTGAATCACTCTCCTGTCTTCAGGTGTGGACACTTTACCCCAGAGTGTGGTATCATTGGCAAACTTGGCCAGTCCACTTCTGACACCAATGTCCACATCATTAATGACGATGTTAAATAGTATAGGCCCAAGGACAGAGCCCTGGGCCCACTGGTCACATGGCACCCGACGATTGACTTCCGTCAGTCCCCACCCTCTGGGTCCTACCACGGACCCAATTCCCCAGCCAGTGGATCGTGGTCTGGCCAAGGCCACAGTTGGCCAGTTTTGCCAAGAGGTGATCATGGGATACCAGGTTGAAAACTTTTTTTAAAGTCAAGATATATGACATCAATATCTTCTCCTTTGTCCAGGTGATAGGTCACCTGGTCATAAAAGGAAATGAGCTTGGTCAAGCAAGACCTACCCGCAACAAACCCATGCTGACTATCCCTCAGGATGTTGCCATCAACCAGTCTGTTAAGAATGGCCTCTTTAATAATCTTTTCTAAGACCTTCCCTGAGATAGAGGTCAGGCTGATGGGCCTATAGTTTGCTGGATCCACTTTCCTCCCTTTCTTGAAGATAGGCCCCACTTTGGCCTTCTTCCAGTCTTCAGGCACTTCACCAGAGCACCAGGAGTTCTTGAAGATCCATGCCATGGTCTGGGCTATGATTATAGCCAGCTCTTTGAGTACCCTGGGATGTAAATTGTCAGGGCCAGCTGATTTGAAGGTATCCAGCCTGTCAAGGTGTTCCTTCACGAACTCAGCATTGATGGAGGGTAAGGAATCTCCCTCACCTGAGACTCCCTGTCCTGTAGTGGGCAGAGTTATCCCATGGGACTGATAAAAGACCAACACAAAGTACCCATTTAGTAAGTTAAGTTGGCCTTTTCCTGGGTGTCGGTTGTCAGTTGTCCCATCTGGTTTAGCAGGGGTCCAGTGTGGTCATTGCTTTTCCTCTGGCTCCCCACATATCTAAAAAAGGACTTTTTATTGTCCTTAATATTTGTAGTTAGCTGGATTTCTATCACAGCCTTGGCTGTAGGTGGATCCAGTCCTCCATCCTTTGTAGGTCTGTCTTTTTAGATGCAGGAGGTCTGCTAGTTCCCTGGAGAGCCAAAGGGGCTGCTGTGCTCTTTTGCTGCCTTTCCTCTGAGATGGGATAGACATTGCTTGCACTTCCAGGATTGCTCCCTTGAGGAGCAATCACTTGTCCTGAACTCCCCTCCCCTTTGGGTGGTGGCCCTTTAGGGCCTCACTGACGAGCCTCCTGAGTGTGTCAAAGTCAGCTTTCCTGAAGTCAAGGACTTCTGTATTGCTGACTGACTTGCCAGCTTTATGGAGGATGGTGAAGGTGATCAGCTCATGGTCACTGTCAACCAGCTTCCCTTCGATCATTAGGTCACTGATTAGTTTGTCCCCCATTGCCAGAACCAAGTTGAGCAGAGGTTTTCCTCTCATCGACTTCTTGCATCAGATAGAGCTCATGCATGCATGAGAGAAAGCTTTGCGACCGCTCAGATTTTGCCAAGCGCTCTTCCCACGAGATGTCTCAGTAGTTGAAGTCCTTGAAAAAGCCTTCATATCTGATACCAGGATATCACTCTATACACAAAACTTGTAATCATTGGCCTCAGGGATCCATCCTTTTATTTCCTGCTTGGTCTTTTTGGCCCTGTGACCAGAGTAATCTATTGAGTAGACACCTCAACAAAGCTATTTGGGGTCTGGCTCATTTCTTTCTTCACATGTTACCTCAACCCATGTGGCTTTTCCCTCTTTGGAGTGTTCCCTATTCTTAGTACCATCGTTAGGTTTTGGAGGACTTAAAGAATTATCTTCATTTTCTGGGCCCTGATCCCAGCTCTGGAGCAGCTGCTTGCTGTGTGCCCTGCCACTGCTGCTGGGGCTAGTCTCCATGGAAACTCTGGCCCTACACTGTCATGGCTCTGCTGCTGCTAGGGTCTCCAGGAAAACTGGCTGCAATGCAGGCAGGGGCTTTTAGGAAATGGAGTCTGCTGTGGGTCTGATCCAGCCCATGGGCCAGACTTTGCCCGCCCTTGCTCTATCGTATGTATTTGTGTGGTAAAATTGTCTATCTAGATTTTGCAACCGGTGCTTTTCAAAGGCTATCTTGAACCAAGCCTCCTAACCTCACTGTTCTAGACTTGCTGCTGGATATCAAATCCAGGCTTGTCTGTAAGCTCAATCAAAGATATATCTTCTAATTCCATCATCTGCCACTTGATACTGTGTTCTCTCTTAGGTTGTTGCTTGAGCTATTTAAATGCCTATTTAAGGCATTTCCCTGTCTGGAGCGTGAAGTTTAGAGCTGTGGTTCTTAACATTTTAAAGCTCAAAATATACCTTCATAACTTTTCTAAATTTTTTAGCACCCAAGCTGATACCCACTGGCCTAATATAGCCAACATTCAACCAAAATGCGATGCGTTTAAGACTTTATCCTGCATACATTTGTTGTCCCAGATAGGAAGAGAGCAGTTAAAAATTATTGGCAGGGCTGGTATCAGGAAGCTTCCTTAAAGCCAAACAGTAACCCAGCATCTCAGAGGCATAGCCAATTATTTCTGTGCCTTAGGCGGGAGGAATGGGTGAAGGAGTGGGAAAGGGGTTGTGCTGAGGACAAAAGCATATGGGCAAGGGGAGCTGGGCAGAGTTTTACCTGTAGTAGCACGGGCACATTCAGAGGCTGCAGACTTCCACTCTCTACTGTGTTAACACTCTCACAGCTCCCACTAATCTTCATATAGATTGAGTCTGGAAAAGCCTTAATTTGGCTGTGAAAGGGTTAACAAAGTAGTGGCTGCCATACAGCAGGGGAGATAGGAGAAAGACTGGAGGGAAATCCTGTCCCTGGTCTGCATTGCAGACTGGGCAGTGCACATGGCTACTCTTGCCACACCCCTTCCTGATCTGACTCTGCACACCCTCCCAGAAGAAGAATGCAGGGCAGTCTCACATGCTCTGCAAGCCTGTTTTGGGGAGAAGAGTGGGAGAAGCAGTGCTTCTAGCTAATTATCAAAGGATGAAAAGAATTGCCTTACCAGTAATAACTGGAGTTCTGAGATATATTGTTCACATACACACATGACTCCTGCTTTTCTTCCCCCTCTTCTTGGAGTCCAGGGCTCTGTGGGACTTTGACTGAAAGGAAACTGAGGAGTAGAAGTGCTCTCCACCCATTAAATCCTCCCTGTGAGAATTGGAGTGGGTAGGTCGAAGTTTATTCTTTGAGTACTGCTAAGGGGAAAAGGTCTCTGGTCAAAAGCTCAGAAACTGTGCCTATCCACAATAAGAATGTGAGTTTATGTAGAGAGTTTATTCTAAAGACTTCAACTGCCATGGGCAGGGGGTCAGACTAGAAGATCTACAAGGTCCCTTCTGACGCTACATCTATGAATCTATGAACTTACTGATAAATAATGCTCTTATTTCCCTTATGGTTTTGTCCTCCCTGCTCTTCTATCCCCTTTGGGTTGTTTGCCTGCCTGCACATCTGTTGCTGCTTATTATGCTGCCAGCTCTCACCCCCTCGTGGACTGGGCTGTGTACGTGTTGATGGTCTCCCATCAACATGTTGATGAAACCTCCCATCAGGATGTTGAATAGCAATAGGCAATGAGGCATGAAGTTTTTTCCTGTGAAGTAGACAAGTGGGCTGCCTACCAAAACAATGCTTTAGCTCTCTGTTAGATATGCAAGCAAAAGTGACTTCCTCTGGGAGTGGCCCTGTTGTTTTAGGGAACGTCTCTGTCCCTTTTACCTCCCCTACCTGATGCTGTTCTTATCCTGTAGCCAGAAACTTTTCAGTAGAGATTCTTGACCATACCTTGAAGTCTGTGGGTGCTCAGCAAGGGGAAGTAGGATTGGGCATTGATGAACCTACTGGCCCTTGTGCAGAGACCTGCTGTGTAGATCTGAATGTTGTCCCAGGGATCATTTGGTAGCAATTGAACTGCTTTTCTGCAACAGAAAAAAAAGATAGTTTTGTAGAAGAACAGCAGTTCTCAACTAGGGTGCCACAGCACCTTGGAAAGCCACCAAAACCTACCCAGGATGTCTCTACACCAGCACCACTGCCACAGGGTGAACAGCTCCTCATACCTCTTTGCAGGAGACGTGTTTGAGCCAAACAGAGAAGTGGCTGCAAAAGATAGGCATTCCTGGCTGTTTTACATTATGCAGGCAGATGTGCTGATTCTGCTGCTGTTCTTCCTGGTTCAGGTCCAATGTGCCTCTGAAATAGAGGGATGTGGGGCAGTTCTACCTCTTGGTAGCAGCATCTGTCTCCAGGCTGCTACAGCTATGAAGTGGTACTGCCCCATGAGCCTCTGATTCCAGGATACACTCTACAGGGTCAGACTGAGAAGGGCTGCAAACAAGAGCGCATACTCTTGCAACAGCCACTTCCTGTTCTGGGTCTGCAGGAGGCATTCGATGCAGACCCAGTTCTGGCGGTGGTGGTGATGGTGGCAGTGACTATGCCATAGCAACATTCCCATTGGCGAGCCCCCTCCTCCTCCAGGACCTTGTGTGTCCTATTGCACACTCCTGCCAGCTCTCACCCCCTCAGTGCACCCCCACACGCTGTATGTGCAACCTAGCACCTTGTCTTTGCTGACCAGGCAGCCTGGACTATATCCCTTACAGCCCAAGGTATATATTAATAGCATATTAATTCATACTATAATGATGATGTTTATATTACAATATTGATGATATATTTATATTAGATTTTTAATGGGGTGCTATTACATTCTGCAAAGTTTCAGAGAGAGGTGCTTTGAGTCTAAAAATCCTGAGACTCACTGGTTTAGATATATCATCTAGATATCACACAACACAGATAATGGCAGTGTCTTGGAGTGCAGTTAGAGGCTATACGTTTTGCATCTCCTACTGGGGGCACTGCAGGCAGGTTTAGACTAGAGACAGCTAACTACTTACAATTTATTTACCCAGTAGGTAAGTAAATAGAGTTACTGGACTGGAATCTGGAGCTGTTATGATCTCTCCTTGACATAGTGTTACATGCTGTTGAACGTAGTAGAACAGTTGAGTTGTCCTGGGTGCCACGGCAGTCTTCTGTACTGTATTGGATGACCAGTTATGTTTTTATCTGTCATGTTTTTCTCTGGTTTGGGTCTGTGAAGGCTTAAGTGAGGTTCTTCCTTTTGGCAACTTTAGGAAAACATGGTGTCTGCTCCAGCTGTACTGGAAGGCTATGAAATTTTTGGAGGCTATGTCTTTGGTGCTAAGAGTGAGAGAGTTGAGTGATGTTTCTTCTTTGAATGACTGTCGACCTACACCATGGCTTTCTTGGAGTCTTTTTTTTGCCTTAGCACTGAGTACTTCAGCCATGTCCCCACATGCCACTCCTGTGCCAAGGGCTAAAGGGCAGCACACAGTTCCTGCTTCTCAGTGTCTCTGGACTGTCTGGGTGAATTGGCACCAGTTCTCATCAGATCCCCTGCAAAGCCTTAGGGCTAAATCCTGTTTGACCTTCACATAACTAAGTAGCACTTATGTAAGCCATGTAACAGCAGTTCTTGTACTTGTGAAGTTTGGATTCTATTTCTACACATGGTGCAACAGAATCACCCTGCATGTGTATCTGTCAGAAGTAAAATGGAATGGAAGAAGACCCCCAACTTGTAGCCCAATAGCTATGTCAATTTTCAGGAGCAAGTCTAGAGATTCAGGCTCTAGACCAACATTACCAAATGGGGATTTGACCCTGCATATCCAACTGTTCAACTAGGTGGCCAAACAACTGACCCCTCTTGAAGCTAGCCAACTCTTTAAACAGTTTAACTGAAATGAACTGGGGCAATTTTTTGCCCTAGCCAGGGTGAGACCCGAGGATTGTTTCTCTTTTCTAGGATGCCTCAGTCTGGGGAGGGAAGGAGGAAAAGAGGGGTGGTCTCTCTTCCTGCCTGCTTCTGTGCTCCTTGTAGTCCATGCTGCTCCGACACAAGTGGAGTCAGCTTCTGCTAGGCCCAGTAGCTGCCTGGCAGCTTCTTGCCCATCCCCACCCTCTCACCGCTCCATCTTCCTGCTCACCTTCAGCCCCTAGTGAGGGTTGGACTTAGGTGGCATAGACTGTAGGGAATGTGAGATCATGCAGGGAGGGGGCAGTCCTCCCCACCTGTCCTGGTGCTATCACTGCCACTGACAGCATGGAGAGAGCTGAAGGTGCAACAATATTAAATTAGAGACAGTCTAGCTAGATAGCTTGTGTGTCTGAATTTTTGCTCCAAAACAACTGCCAAGATAGATGTAAATTTAGTCCACTCCAGCAGAACCCAGGTCACAGACATAGCCTCTGTCCTCTGTCTATAAGGCTAGAGACAGACATTGAAAACACCTGAGCCTGAATCAGTTCAGTCTTTGCTGGTTAATGTAACCTGGCTAGGTTAAACCAGTTTGTAGCCACACAGAGATTCTCTCTGGACTGAGCAAATTTAGGCACATGCCTGCAGTGGCTCAGGCTAAAGCCATGGGGTACTAGAGCAGCCCTCCCTTCCCTTCTATAGTGCTAAGCTGGCGGAGGGGGAGAGAGATGGCCAGGCCCAGGCAGGACGCTCTGATTAGGGAGGTCTGCCTGCACCATCCCGGGCTTTTCCCTGCTGGCTGCTTAAGGGGCAGGTGTGTTGCCAGCTCCCAGCCTGAGGCTAACACTGAAGTAAGGGGGTGTGTGGAGTGAATGCATCTGTTGATGATACAGAACTTTTCAATCTCCCTCCCTGCTTCTTTATACTGTCTGTAGCAAACTGACAGGCAAGCAAGCCAGCAGGGGCTGATAACAGTTTTTATCACCCCATCAGCAAAACAATAGCTTCTGTCCATTAGTTTAAGCTCTGCTTAGCAGCTTTTTCCAAGGAAGGAAGTACCAGCTAACCTGTTCATTAGCTTCAAAAAGCCCTGCGGGGACACCATTCTGTATGTCTATCTCAGTGAATCTGGAGACATAGACACCTTTCAACATTAATTAGCATACTATGTGCCTAGGGTTTATGGGGCTAGGGTTTGTGCTGTGGTAGATGGGGGTGGGGAAGGAGGAATCCCTGCTTGGGCAGTGAGGGGGGGTGGGGCAGGGGGAAGACAGGCAGACCCTGATATACCTATACTCTCCACTGCAGCTCTGGCCAGGGAACAGGGCCAGCTCTGCTGTCTGGAGCAGAGAGCCCACCCCAGAGAGCATGCTGAGAGCCTGGTTTAGCTTAAAGCAGGAAGGGGTCTGCATAAACTAGTTTGACCCAAATCAATTAAGTCTGACACTACATTCAGTGATGTTTATCTTAAAGCAGTTTCAGTGATTTTGAAACTGGTTTATGTGCACTGAACTTACATTCTGTTACAGGTTTAAATCAGTTTCTGATCACTTAAATCAGTTTGTGTGTAATGTCTGTCCCTAGCCTAAGTGACATTTGAAGGTGCCTAGCTGGAGATTTAAGTCAAATTGTTGCCATGGCAAGAAAAACTACATTTTGTATGGCTTCTTCAATCACAGCTTGTCTTGAGACCCACCTCAAGGTTTCCATGGGTAGTGGGATGGAGTCATTCACAATGTGAATGTGTTTGTGGCCAGTTGCTGAAAGGAAAACCCAAGTTACTTGAAGTTCTTGGAGATGTCTTGTTCATATACACATTTCCACTTCTTGGTCATCATGCAGTTTACAATGCTGCAAATGAAAGACAACTGAGGAGCAGGACCTGCAAAGCATGCTTTGTGCCCTTGACATGGAAATGGCACAAGGGGTTAGGGTAGGGTACACTCTCAAGCTACTACTAGAGCAAAATGTCTCTAGTTAAGACATAAGCTAATCTGGGTGTATCTGTGGACAATATATCCTGATGAACTCCAGTTAATGGTAAGTAAGTTTTGTATTTTCCTCTCTCTGTTTCTATCTCATCCTTTCTCTTTAAACCAGATATTCTTGTGGACTTGAAGTCGCTACATTTGGTAATAACTGAATTTCATCTCAGTCAGCCAGCAAGAAAAATCAAGCAAGTTGTACCTAAGTAAGGCTGTTGGTACCTCTAAAACTTTGTTTCTGCTGTGCTGAAGTAAGAGGTGGCTAGGTGAGGGCCTAGTTTTTGTTTTAAGTGCATTAGACTGGATGGTAGTTTGTTAGCTAGGGGTTGGGAATTCCATGAAGCCTCTTGTTTCTGTGAGACTTCAGTTACTATGAGTGCTCTTAACTAATAGAGGGTTGGCCTATACTATGTGTGAGCTGCTATACAGAAACTAACAACATAATTTTATCTCCCTTTATGAACCTAAATGCCATTTTTTTAGTTGTGTGAGTGGCCTTTTTTTGGCATGTACACACAGGTTGTGATTCTGTTACATCCCAACTGTTGACACACAAATGTATATGTGTAGACTGAGAATACACATTCTGGACAAGTAAGTCATAGAAATACAGAAAGCAAGAAACACATGCTTAAGAGTACAGGGGAGGAGAGTGGGGGGCCAGGATAGGAGGGAAGTGGGTAACCCCCAAACCCAGGAAGCAGGTGATTCAGATCTTACACTCTCCTTTTCCAGTAGAAGTTTGAACTTGCATGTCTTTGAATGTCAACAGTCAAACCACCAAACCACATTTTAAGTAGTAACAAGGCCCTTTTCCAGTACTCCTGAAGTTGGCCTCTTAGAGCAGTGGTCTCCAAAGTGGGATGTGCGCACCCCAGGAGGTGCGCAGGACGATCCATTGGGGCGTGGGAAGAAAATATTAGAACTTCTGTTTATATTTATATAAATATACATATATTGGGGGTGCATGCTCAAAAATTTTTTACTGATAGGGGTGCGCAAATATAAATATACATATATTGAGGGGGTATCCTCAAAAAATTTTTACTGATAGGGGTGTGCAATCAAAAAAGTTTGGAGACCACTGTCCTGGAGGAAGATAGCTGCACCAGAAAAAAAACATGCTGTGAAATTAAAGCATGCATGGACCAGTAAAGGAGCTACTGCCCTGTGGGGGAATGAGCCCTGGGTTAAAACCTGGACCACTGCTCTTACTAAGATAGTAACTATTCTAATTTGTTCTTCCCCATCTGTTTTATCCAGTCACTAGTAAATGCAGGGGGAGTGCTCATCTTCAGAAGTGCTGGAGAAGGGGCTGAATGTTACCAAACTTACCATGTGGTGACTGGAGCATGTAGCTGGGAAGTGAGAGAGCTGTGATTCAACCTGCTTTCTGCCAGGGGACTAAAATGCAGGTTTCCCAAATCCTAGGCAAGTGGCGTAACCCAGAGTTATATGGAGTAATCCTGGGCTCCCCCCAAAAAAGGCAGGGAGGGGAGTGCTGAGCCTAGGAGGAGATGACCAGCACTCAAATACCTTGGCTTCTGCTGTTGTGATGTGGACCCCCTCCCTGCACACTGGCACCCACTGATGGCATGCAGGCTTCCGAGGAGCCATCATTTTGACATCTCCTTTAAACTGGTGCACATCATCCCCCTAATTATATTATTGTTCCTCTATTAATGAGGCTAAAGAATGAGGCAGTTGTCCTCTTTCTTCTGCCTCCCAACCCTTGTGCCTGGACTTAAGCTCAGGCACAACACATGCTCAGGGTGTGTGTCAAGAGCAGGGATAATAAAAACATGACCTGCGTAGAAGTGCCCAAAATGCTGTTTAGGCAGGTAAAAAGCTGCCATTTAGGCACACCAAGAGAAATAAATAGACCTCCACCCAACCTGTCCTTGGGCCTGATCAGACGCTATGGTGTTAACTAAAATGGAACAGTGGAGGCTCAGGTTATATACTAACCTGTGTGGTGATGTAGGTGTCGCTTAAAGTGAGGTAAGTGTTTACAGGAGGACAGATTCTGCTTATAAATGACCAAGTGAGATAAACAACTGGGTGGGGAGTTTGTGTGTGTAAAGTCAGATAAAGCAAAGCTGGGGCAATAGTGACTTTGCTTTGTGTGTGCGCAAAGGGAAGGGGTGGTGCGGTGGGTGTGTTCTGCTGTAGTTCTAACTGTAAGCGAGTTACAGGAACTGAGCTGGGGCAAGGCCTGCTTCCCAGGATACATGGCTGGTGACAGGATGCCTGAAAGACTGTGAAGGGAAAAGTAAGTAAAAGTGGAAGTAAGTTATATTGTGAGGATCAGGCTTTGGAGAATTGTTCCTTATTGGTTATATCTTTGTTTGGGGCAGGCAGGCACTGGTGGAGGACAGCAAGAGCATTCCTTCAGCAGCCAGGCAACTGCTATAGCCTCGTTGCCAAAGGCTTCCGGTCCCGGTTTGCTTACAAGGTGGCCTCTGGAAGGCGGAGGGACACCTTTACTGAGGCAGCTGCATTTGTGAAAATGTTTCCTCAGTCATTTTGTACAACCAATGTGGAGGACCTCCAACTGTTTCTTTAGGTTTGTAAGCGTAAGCAGTGTGCTGGTGTCTCTCACTGGAAGGATACACCTGGGGCCAAGCAGTCAAAGGGACAGAAGTGACGTAATGTAGCTACCTGCCAGTACCTATACTGAGGTCTTTGAGATATGAAGTTTGTTTGTACAACCTTCATTTCATTCTTGGCTTTCTGGCTTTACTTTCTTAGAATCTGGTGTAGGTAGGCAGCCTACAGTTGTGTTTGGGAGGAGTGTGACTCTTTTTGGGTTTTGACAGAGGGAAGGTAATGCTGAAGACTGCTTGGACTGAGGTGCATGCACCCACAGAGTGAAGATGTGTATATGGATTTCCCGTCTCAGAGAAAGTCAATATTTTTCAGCTTCTCTTTCCTTTGTTGTGCAGCTGCAGCACTGGCATCTTATCAGTACTAGTTAGATTCTTGATCTAGCATTTTGTTTCAATGGGTATGGCAGATTAATCTGTGTGAGTCATGCTGCTGCCAAGGGCTGCAGTGAATAGCGGTGTTGCAGGTGAACTTGGTGTAATGGTTTTGTCTGTCTGCCAGCCAACCATTAGTCAACCTTGAGTAAATCTGCGGAGCTAAAATGTAGTGATTGTTCCCTCGTATAAAGGTAGAGTGTGGAAAGATGAGATAGATTGACTGGCTCTTCCTTGCAAATGGTGTGTTTATATTTCTGTTCACGGTCAGTGATGGTGCAGTTAAGGGTAGCTTAGACCTTACTGGTGCTGGGGGGAAGTTGTGTGTGTAAAACTTTGTAGACTTAACAATAATGCTGTAATCCAAAATGCCAAAGCCTGTAGGAATTGAGATACTTGTATGGGAATGGGGGTGGGGAACTCTCCACAAAAACCTGGTATGATGCAAGAGGGGCTACACCTGGTGTGCATGCCCTGTGTCAGCTGATGATTGTTTCCAAGTGTGTTAATTTTGTCCTGCCTGCTGTATGTTTGCAGAGCAAGCTTCCCAATTCTCTCTGTGCTTCAAGCAATGGCAAATATTAACAAGTTGTTTTAAGCTCTTTGCATAGATAGTTAATTTCTCCCTTTAGTACCTTTGTAGCCAACTAACTGACTGCAGGGATGTGTCTGTGAAAGTGCTGTACTGGAAAGAAGCTAGTGCAAAAGTATGTTCACCCTTTCCTGTCTTTCTTACTTCGCTTACTTCTTTTTCTAAAGTGCCACCAGGATGAATAGAATGAGCCAAGGTATGACTCTTGCTGGCTTTGCATGACCTAGCAGCTGCTGTGGGTTTCCCCCTTTAGCTTTGTCTGTGTGGGAGTTTGTGATTTAAATGGGGAAAGGGGAAAAGTTTTCACTCTACAGGCAGCTTGTCTGTTCTTTCCTTTTCTTTGTGGATTGGCTTTTTTCCTTCTGAAGCAGAAGTCAGTCTGGCTGCTGCTGTTGCTGATGTGCCCCCTTCTTTATTTTTGTTGTACCTTCTCATCATGTGCTTGCTTTGCAGATGCATGTACCCTAACAGGTGTGTTGGCTGGCTTGTGACAATGGCTTTTCCTCCATGCCTCTCCTTACTCCCTGTTAATCACAAACATTCCCCACTTGCCCCATATTTTTTTTCCGGGAATTAGGGGAAAAAAATACCAGTAGCCTTTTTGGTCAGGATAACTAATTCGGAGTATAGCTCTTATCTCTCCTGTGGCCAAATGATATTCATGGGTGCTCAGGAAAAGTGCAGTGGTCTGGAGATCATACTCCCCCATTTTCTGAGTATCGCTCTTGTGTGTTTCTCTGTGTAAGTGGACCTTCTTTTCTCGGCAGGCTCAGCAAAAAGGACACCTCAGACCTTAGCATAAATATACAGTTTGCAATACAGTTGTCATTAGGATAAATGCAATTCCACCATCTACATGAGAGGATCCCCTTTTTTTTTACCAACAGACCCTTATGTATCAACAAACTTTCATCATGTACAAGATAGGATAAAAATGAGTCTATCCCTCACCCCACAAACTCATAAAAGACCAGGATAGACTTTGAACACACCACATAACATCACCCACATGGACTGTGTCTAAACAAGAGATAATGGGTTTACAGTTAAAAAAAACCTCTCACACAGATACCAGCAGCAGTGTTTTACCTTCCAAAAGGAAATTACTTCAAGTGAAATACGTTGCTACCTACCTACATTCACACATACAAAACAAAGTAGCCACAACGTCTTGGGAAAAAATACACAAATGTTCTACCCTTTTTCTTCAAGAAACTGTTAGTCAGCTACTTAACCAAATCAGCTACCAGCAAAGGATCCTGAGGGTAACAGAGGGAATTACTGAATGTCACAAAAAATTCTCAACCACTTCAAATACACATTCATGCCAAATCCCAACTAGTGACACCAGCTCCAACCATTGCCATCTCAACAGTATTGGAAGCACCATCCCTTCCTACCCAACTGATCATTAATTAAGTTTCTAACTTACTCATAGCCTAGCTCTCCAACTAACTGTTACCCAAGGATGGATAAATCACCTCATAACCAGGTAGTTATAATACTGAAGAAAAAGCACATACAGTGAAAGCCAGGCTCATCAGCCTGACAGCCTGAAAGACCCTGACTTGAAATAATGTTATTCTCCTACCATTGGTCATACAAAGAGCCATGCCTCCCCTGTTCATGTACAACAACTAGTAAAAGGAATGGCATTCATATGAAACACAGACCTTTGGAAAAATAAGCCCTGAAGCTTATATCTCAAGGTCTGACAGCAAACCACTCGATGCACATTCTCTGCAAGTTCTGAATGGGAGGGAGGGCTCAGTAGAAGATTGAAACCTGCATGAATCAAACCCAACTACGGACCTTGTTACACAGTAATTTTGGGCAGCTTCTGGAGCTCTTAACCTCTGGATTATCTGCACATTAACACCTTAAAGTGGTTTTAAGCACTCATTACGTGGCTCAAAGTTACACCACTCTAGGGCAGGATTAACTCGGATCCGCACTACCCAGCTTCTGGTCCATTAAGGTGTGGGCACTCCCCACAGATGTGCCACCCAAGTTGAAGTCCTCCAGTATCTCAAGAGCTCCGGTACCCCCACCCACACAGTAGGGATAGAAGCCTGTCCTGGCTCACCAGCCCTCTAGTGGCACGTCACAGCTGTGCAAGTAGGGGACAGGCAGAGAACGCTCCTAGATTAAGGGTGTGACTTCTCCAAACTCCAAGCTAGCACTAACACTGATCAACATTTGTGCGGCTCACAGTGTTAGGTGTAATGAGACCCTGTATCTCACATCTAATAACATTATCCTTGTTCCATTTCAAGGAATTGCTCAGCAGCCATGACCACTCCACACATGGAGGACAGCTTTCACTTAAAAGGCCACCCGAACTCCATAGCCCAGGCCTTTACTATCCACTATCCTCATAATTCCTGTTACACTGGATAGCTAACACTGCACATAAATAAATGAATGAATAAATACAAAACAAATAAACAAAAACCACACCTAATGCAACAGTTGGCCAGAATGACAGCCTTAATGATAAGGGGCAACTTAAAGCCATGTCAACCAAATTCCTGTAGCATAAGACCTCAATAAGCTATACTAATATCTGTCAGTGCCTAGAGCAAAAAATACCTCACCCATTCAACCATCACACCACAGCCTGAATTATGAAAAATAATTTACCTAACTAACTACTGCTGGGGCAAGTAGGGATTTTAAAAATAAAATAAAATTAGTTAATTACTTGGAGGCAGAAACCATAGCCCACATGATGGACAAACACTACAACTAAAATATATCTGGCCATAATGCTGCCAGTTGCTTTAAGAAGTAGTGGCAGCAGTGGCCAAGTCCTAGCTTTACCCCACCTCCGATCCTAACTGGATCACTCTATGCCCATCACTGCAAAACTGTTGCTGACTACTAATGAGATGGCCCTCCTGGTCCCTACCAACATTAAAGTTCTGTCCGGTCCACAGGCAAACTAAAGGTATAAGACCCCCCCTCTTGTCCCCAGACAAATGGCATTGGCCCTAAATCTGGAGCTTTATTGAGGAAGAGCCCACATTCCACCAGCCCCCAAGCTACCAAAAAACACCATACAGCTCCTCCCTCAAAACATCACACTGCTGACATGTTCAGAACATCGACTACAGATACCTGGGCAGTTGCATAACTAAGGCAGGGCGAGCCACCAGGGCACCGGTCCTGGGTGTTGATTTAGAGAGGATGCTAGAACGAGGCACTTGTGTGGCAGTGGTGGTAGCAGTAGGAAAGTAAGGTGTCTATGCTGTAGCCAGGCTGTTTTGACATCTCACATTAAGCTAGTGGTCAGGAAACAGTCCAGTATTAGCATCATTAGAGAGGGGCACATGCCCCAGCACCAGTTTAGCGGGGTGGCAGAAGTATGCCTCAGCAGTTTGCATCCTTGGTCTCTGGTGCTCAGTGCTCTCTACCTACTCTCCAGTGCTCAACAGCATTGCTGCCTAAGGCACCAAAATCCCTAGCTGCCCCTAGAAAGACAGCTTCCCCTGTCATTTAGCTTCTGGGAAGACAGCTCCTTGTATCCATCTCTCCAGTTTCACAGGAATGTAAACAGGGTAACTAAAGAAATAATGAGCCACTGCAAAATAAAGGGTTCTAAGCCTATCAAAGCAACTATAAGCATTAGGAACTCCTTAGCAAATGCACATTAAAAAAGTGCCTACCTGGTGTCTCACCCTACCCGGTGATCACAGTTGAAGTACATCAGTTCCCAAAAAGCAGACTTTTTTCCATTATCTCGAGACTATGGGAACTGCCAGTTGCATTGTCTTATCACTACCAATCCACCTGTGAAACGTGATGCTTGGAACTTGGAAGCTATCCCATATGCACCCTCCAAAAGGAGGCCAGCCATCAATAGGATTCAAACAGATTATTCTCACCTCCCCCAAACAAAGCAAAATGGGAAGCAATTTCAGGAGCTAGGAGAAAACATACAACTACAAAAAATTACCACCACTATACACCAATTCAGACATTAGGGGAGCTACACCAGAGACCAGAGGACTAAAGAGCCAGTCTGAATTTCAAGATAATAGCCAAACCAGTCAGCTTGCTCAAACCTTACTGAAATGGCCAAAGAGACAGATAAATCAGTACAACGTTATCGCTACCTCAGACCGATGCACCGACCCCTTTGATGCCAGTGAAACCAGGCTTGATGGGGTCAATGCACCCTCTCACCTATATTCAATGAGTTCCAGAAAAAGCCTCAAACTCAAAGAAACTTATCATCCAGATACTCATGTTACTGAAATTGAATGTGCCTCCCCACACCACACTGCAGGCTAATAAATGTGCATGCATGCACATGCGCGTGCGCGCGCACACACACACACACACTATCACTAATGGCTGTGGTTTTAGGTCAGCTATAATTTTGGGACTTTATGCTGCATTTTCTGCCTCCCCTAGCAAAGCTGAATCTCACTAAAGACTCCAGGGCAGTATTTGATTAGACAGAACTGTAGTCATGTAACACATTCAGCTATGTGTATATGATCCAGGCTGCTACAGTAGTTTGGTTGGCGAAGATGCCTAAAAATGGCATAAGCGCCACTTATGCATCTTAGCAGTAAAACAGAATTCTGTGGTGAAAGAACAGATTTTTTTAAAAGTGCATTTAGGAAAGACAGAGTGCTTGGTGTCAGGTAGGCAAAAAGCTTCTCTGGCCAAGCAGGCCTAAACCAAGGCAAAATTCCTAGACTCAGACCCCAAAACAAAACCAACTAACAACCTCCCCGTGCACACACACACACACACACAAACACACACACACACCCCCACCCACACACACACACACACACACACACACACAAACCAACCAACCAACCAAACAAACATGAGAAAGTTTACAAAGATCAGCGATCAGATAGAAAGAAGGCAGAAAAATGAAGGGAACAAGGAAATATGCTGGTGGCTCCTACAAAGGATATGTAGAAAACAGTCACCTTTCAAAGTAATCAAGCCATTATGTGATCAGGGTAGAGCCTACATAAACATTTTCCATGTAAAAAACCCGTAAAGATTACTGGGATTCAAGACGAGGGATGACCTTCATAGTGAAATCACAAGCCAAATAAAAGAAAATTAAAAAGCTCAACTTTCCAAACACTATGCAAGCAGAGTACAAGAGAAAAAAATGAAACTGATAGGTCCTGACTTCTTATAGATCACAGCTGCAGATACATTTTGTGCCAAGTAGACTATCACACAACACAACATCTTGGTACACCGAATTTTGCGACAGACACACACACATACAATAACTCTCCTTTTCTCAAATACATGTTACCACTCATCTGTAATCCTTTGCATTGCCCTATCCTCCTTTCCATGCCTTCACAGATTAATGTCAATTTCCATTAAAAAACGTCTGCACATCACATAAAAAAACCCATGTACATAAACATTAACTCTCCCTACAATGAATTCCTACACACAGCTATTGAAAAACAAGGCTTTCTGGTAATCATCACATGAGGCTTTGACTATCTATCCCATCACACCATTCTCCTAAATATTTACCTACTTATAGGTCTTATATCATTGGTCTCTACAAATGCTCAAGGGTACCCAGGTCTTCTTCAAATGGGCCTGAAATTAATAGGAAGCTTGCATATTTCCAGATTATTTGCCTAAACTTTCACAAAACCTGCCCCAGCCTCAGACACCGCTTCTTCAATAAACTCCATTCAGATGTTCCAGGAAATGTAGGAGAACTATAGAGCTTCAAAATTAAAGCTTCAAAAAACCCCAAGAAAAAAGATTAATGATTGTAGAAGGAAGCCGTAGGAGTCTGGCAGGCTGTAGATTATTTCTGAACAGATTTTAACTTTATTATACTGTCAAAAAATGATCTAAAGCACTTACTTAATCAGTTAGCTTTAACATGCAGAAAGAACCCTATAATCCAATTAAAGGTAACTTCTGTAGAAAAAGTCGAGAGGGGCAAGGTGGTATACAGTTCACATTCAGACAACTTTACAATCAGGAAGTTTACCCTAATAAGTTCACCCTAATAAGAACCCACAATACAAGAACTGCCCCTCAATGTAACAGGAAAAAAAATTAAAATTAAGGCCTTGCTTTCAGAAGAAGCAATACCCATCCCACTAAGCTACCCTCCCCCTATTATGCAAGCCTATACACCCCTCCTGGCTGTCCCATGGGCCAGTTTCAACAAGAAAGGTGCAAGGAGTTCTCAAACACCTTTGCCTCAAGGCACCTCTCCATACTTTTTTTGATTTCTGCAAACCCCCAATTTAGAATCACTGTGCTAGGATCTAAATTCAGAAAAGATATGAGGGGGCCTTGAGGCTAAAATTGTTGAGAACTACTAAGCTAGCTGGTGCTAGTAAGGATGGTGGGGGCAGAACCTAATCTTGCTGTGCTCTATTCTTTCCACTGTTTGCCCCCAGTCTGTACCTGAGGGGACAAAGGCAGCCCCCACCTCTGAGGCTGCTTCTGCAAGGTTGTACCCACTGGTGACCAGAGCCAGCTGCCCCCTGAGGCCCCTTCAACCAACCCAAGTAGTGTAAAAGAGTGGAGGGGATGATCCAGGATGCAAAAATATGGCTCCAACCCAACTGCTGCCCATCTGCCAACAGCAACGCATGCTGCTGGGAGCATGGGGGCAGCTAGCACAAGGACTGCCAGGGCAGGGAGGGGATGGGACAGGAGAAAGCAGCAAGGGAAGAAATGCCTGATGGAGGGGGGGAAGCTGCAGGTGCTTCTGGGGTCCCTGGAAGGAGTGCTGAGTGCTGCATGGAAAAGAGGAAAGCACTTACCTCTTCGCACAGGGATCAAGTACTACATCACCCTTAGAGAGACCTTGTGGCACCTGGGTTGAGAATTGCTGGCCTAGCCCAGGCCCTGGTGCTCAGGGCACTTTGTTGCAAAGTGATATGGAGAGTCAACACCTTTCTGTATGAGGGGACATAGAATCCTGGTCTCCTACTCCCTAGGAAAGTGCCCTAACCCTAGGCTATTGGGATGAAAGGTAGGAGGGCCCTCGTCCTCCTGCTTCTCTTCCTACATGCCTCCCTGGGGGAGCAGGATCTGAAATCTGTGTGAATAGCTCAGTGCCACTTAGCTGCTTAAATACTATTCTGTCTATACATGGATTTGGATTTGGAGTGTCTGCAGTAAAAACCTGCTAGCCATATCCACAAAACACATTAGTCCTTGCCAAAGCTCAGTCCTGAAACAGCCCGGCAAGTTGGATGTCTACACAGAAGGAAGACTTCTTAACATTAACAGCTATTGCCACAATGCCTACATTAGCAGAAGACCCCCCAGCCCCTCAACAATGCTTTGTGAACCAGCAGAAAGTGTTTCTCTGCCAGCAAAGGTAGACTACCTCCAGACACTAGCAAAGCCAGCAGAAGCCCTCTCCTAGACTAGAGCACAGCATAGCTACTTCAGGCCACCCAGCTTTGGCAGAAACATTTTACAGCATTCATCAAACCTTTGTTACTTTTGAGGCATGCAAACATATGGCTACTGTGCTAATTTCCTCCAACTGCTTCCCCTGAGAAGATCATTCTTGTCCTCTTTAACCACTGTCCTACAGTCCCCATGCTTGATTGTGAAACACCACACCCTGTATGAAGCCCCAGCCAGTGCCCTATTAACAGTGTGCATAAATGTAGTTTGGCCAATGCATGCTTCATAGAGAAAACCATACATGCATCATTTGAAAAGTATCTTGAAATTAGGAGAGTGTTTCAGCTCCCTCCACGTTAGAAAAATAATTTCTTTGAACTTCCACATAGGAAAGCCCATGAGATTGGGCTATTAAGAATCACAGAGTACATCTACAGCAACAGTTTAACTGCTAAGTGACCAAATAGCATGCTGTTCTCAAGGCCCCTCAGCAAGTTCCCTTACAACTAGTCCTTAAGTCTTTGATATATAGCCGCACAGAGAGTTAGACAAGCCAACAGCCAACAAATACATATAAGCTATAGCTTCCTTGTATCCCACCCTATCCTTTCCGTGTCCTTCCTCACTTCACTTGCCATGCTATTAACCAATCCCAAGCCATTCATGCTCCTGCAAAGAACGGAACACCCTGTTGTTCCATGTTAGAGATACTTGAAAAAAAATCACTATAACAGCTAGAGATGACCCTAGCAGGGTACGGGGCCCAGAGCAAATCAGCCTGTGTGGGGCCTGGACGCGAAGAAGCCGGAGACAGAGGCAGCGGCAGAGGGAGGTGGTGAGTGGCCGGACGTGAAGCTGGTGGCAGCAGAGGCGCAGAGTCACCAGAACTAGGCGGGCCCTGCAGAAAGAGCCATGGACACTCCATCCTGCATGAGGCCTGGAGTGGTCACCCTGATTCACACACCCCCGCCCGCCCACAGGAACAGCTCTGATAACAGCACTAACCCTTTTAACGGGTTAACCATATTGTATAGCAGGTCACCATTTACACTGTTTCCCTCCATTTCTTCTATTTCTGCTGATTTCCTACCCTTGTTTCATGTGCATGGCCTCAGAAAGCTCACAGCGCACCCACCGAGATAGGCATACTCTGTGCATTTGGAGAAATACCTTGCAAATGGCACTGCAGATCTGAAACCTCAGTATATTCCCTCTTTACAGTCAGGCCTCTGAAATACCTGCATGTGCATGGAGTAAGTTCAACACTGTTCTGGCAGCCAGAATGACAAATCTCATGAGATAACCTTAATGTGTGACCTCCTTTCCCCACCTCCATTTAACGTTGGTCTAGTCTAGCACCAAACAGAAGAAGGTTCTCCCCTTTCATAGCTAAGGCTTGAATTAATTCTGGCCTGGCTGTACACACGCCTGAGGTTTGTACAGTTCAAAGAAATTTGCACATTTTGCTCACCACCAGGAACCCACCACTTCTATCATTTAGTTCATGCCCTGTCCAGCTTCTAAATTCATACCTGTCACATTATTAACATGCATTTCAAAGTGCTTTACACAAGCATGTCCAGCCATCTCACTTGTTTGAAAAGTGAGCTGCTAAACTTTTGGTTTCTTAAAACTCATTCTTGTTACAGCTGTAAACATTTCCATCTCCTCATAGGACAAATGCTTTTGGCCCCACAAATCTGCTGTGCCATGCTGCTAGTGCTTGCTTGGTTACTCTCTAGCAACTACCTTCAATTATATGCTCTCCTGACTAGTTCTTTCCTTTTGGCTGCCACGCTAATCAAATTTCCTTTCCCTCCTTGTTCTGTTTCCACCCATTTGCCCTTTAGCCGAAAAGAAATGGTTTACAGATGAGCCGGACAACGCCTACCCCAGAAACATTCAAATCAAGCCCATGAGCACTCACATGGCCAATCAGATCAATCAGTACAAATCTACAAGCAGCTTGATACCACCCATCAGAGAAGTTGAAGATGAATGTTGACTCCCCAAAGAATGGACTTTTCAGGAAAAAAAAATCCACCACAGGCCCAGCCAGCTTCACAAATGGTGACGTGACATTTATGCCTCTCACATGCCGAATCGCCAGTGGAAAAGTTGCAAAGGGCAACCGCTATGGCAAAATAAAGTAGACATCTGTTTGTCTGCCTTGATTATGGCTTCCATGTATTTTGGAAACTCTGTCATTTATAAATGAACATAATCAAAAATAGTCATGTATAGCCTCTAGCGTTTAAAATTATTTTTATTTATTAGACAAAAAATATATTTTTCTTTTTTTCCATGGTAAGGTACTTACCCTTAACACACCAATTATGTGGCCAGACTCCTAATCTTCACAACAAAGCTGCTCTTTCTCTGTTTGTCTCTTAGGAGAATGATGGTCACAATTATTAAACAATGCTACTAAAAGAGAGAAATGAGATACTAAACAAAGTCCTACATGTATTTTAATAAATCCCAAAGGAAGGGAAAACACCAACATGTTTCTTAACTAGAAAAAGTGTATTTTGTTCTGCATCAGCACCAGCTCTTAATAAATTACAACTTATCTATTTTCAAAGGACAAAGTCATATTTTTATAAATTTAAACAGTTTCTCCCACTTTGTGAGCATTTCCTTACCAAATTTAGTAAAGCTTAACCAACACATACTCCAGTGTGCCAATCCCTTTCAGGACCAAAACGTTAGCCTGGACACCAGAAATATTCTGTCAGATTTACTTACAAAGCATTAGTATAACACACAGCATATGAGTTAGCTGTTCAAAGTGAAGTTCATTTAAAATGTGAAATACTGTTGTACTTCCAAAGTCACATCTTACTAGAAAACCTGAGTCCATGTAAGAATACAACCTTGAAAACATCTACCCCATAGCCAGGTGTTTAATTAAACAAGTGTATTCTTTTTTTAGGCATCAGTGACACGTTAGTCCCCTCCATTGTAAACCCAAGGTATTTAACTAAGACATGAATTAAACACAATAAAACCAGGGCAAGAGTGCAAAGTTTAAATCTATCTGACCTCTGGCAATGCCCTCTCATCTTCACCACCAAAAGAACCCATGGCCCTTTGGGTGAGTTCAAGTCTGGACACAAACTTGGCTGCTCAGGATCAGCCGTGTCCTCACATGTGGTTGCTTGGTACTTGCTGTCATAAAGTGATGTCTCTCTTCAGAAGTACCTTATGCTTTTGTTCTAGGTTGCCTCAGTTCCACATATAAAACAGTAAAAACTCATAAGGTACTTATTCAATAGCAAACTCTGAGAAAGACCCATACAGACCTGTTTGCACCTACCAGTTACATAGTGGCTGAGAAAATTTACAGACATCAAATAAAATGATGGTCACTGCTACAGACATACAAGTGTTCTTGCCAATTTACTAACTAAATCTCATCTGAATAACTTAAAAAATTAGCAAGTAGGTGAGGAGAAAAAAAAGGACACTGTGTCAAAGAAAATAGGAACCCATTTTACAAGATCATTGTTGCTTTCAATATTGGGCAAAGTCAAAAATCATTAAACAAGACCAGATACTGTCATTAGATAAGCAGTATCATCCAATAGGGCAGGTACCACACCTATGAACTTATGCTAGAACAAACATCTATAATGCCATACTTCAACATTTTACCTAAACTATCTTGGCTTCTATGTCTGTCTGCTGGCTGCAGTACAACTATAACCCTGCTGCCACTTAATAGGCTTTGTTTTCAAGTGCATTTATGGACTGACACTAATTTTTCTATACACACTTCGTAGAATTAGTTACAAAGGAAAATAAACTCTCCTATGCTATATGTACAATTGGCTTGCTTAAAAACTATTTAGAATTACTTCTACAAAGAAACACATTTACTTAAGCACTTTTATTAATCTTGTTTCATAGTAGCCAACTGCAAAGAAGAAACTGCTGGATTGGCTGAGAACCATTTCAGCTAACAGCAAATTCTCATTTCCATTCCAATCTCACCACAGATCGCTTTCCATCTTATGTTGCCAGCTGACACTCTTTTTTCATTTGTGAACTGCCACAATCTTATTACCCAAGCACAATGCTGTTCTCAATACCAGAATCATCATCATCTAAATTTGTGTTCAAGATAGGCAGACACATTTGAACTTTACAGGCCTCTGTTTTATAGACAAGTAACAGAAAATCCTTCTCAAAGCCTTCAGTCTTAAAATACTTAAATCATGATATTTCTAAGCATCCTTTCTTTCAGAAAAACACTTATCACATAAATAAAAAAAATAAAACTACCACCTACACTGCTCTGGCATATTGAACTACGTTATCCTTTAACTGTAATACTCTTGACACCACAATGCCCACAGTAACTTAGCTTAGGACTTCAGATAAACGAGATTGATTGTGCTTTTTGATTGCTGCAATATCCATTTATACTAATCAAAGAATGACTGAGTGACCATAACATCTTACTCCTCCCTTGCATTTAGTGGATCAAGTTTGCATTTCATCTGTTTGTACCTAGACATATCAAAGAACCTAAGGTTGATTTCATACCCTTTATACAATCAATTAAATCAGACTAGCTCAAATTCTGTTCAGCAGAATCAACTGTGGTTATGTTACATGCTGGACAGAAAACCTTCAAACTTTAATTAGTCACTTTTAACCAGAGACAGAGTCCAACTACCCAGAAAACTGACCCAGGTGATGAAAAGCTCTTTGCACAACCGAGACTGATTACAAGCAGCATATGAAATGCACTGTATAAGCAAGGATATAGAACATTTTTACTGAATTAAAATGCATGTCTAGAAACTTAATTTTTTCTTCCAATCTAGTCAGACTTTATAACACTTCCTATATGTTCCCTATCTCCCACCCCACAACTGAAATTGTCACACCGTCCAAAATTCGTGCATCCTTGCCAAAACAACAGACCAGAATTTTTGCACTGAAAAGATGATGTGCTTTCTGGAATTCCAGCTGCCTTCCTTTTGACCCAAGCAAAAATACAAACACATACCCTTACTCCACAGTTAAGCACTAAATACAATTCTACATCTATACCACAAGAAATGCAAAAAGGATTTCTCCTGAATGCCAGACAAAGGCCTTCCAACTTGCAGCACTTACTCTCCAAACTCAAATTATTTAAGACAAAGCCATGTGATCATTCACCTGCAAGCATACAAGATTCCCATGGCTATCAATCAGAGCTCTGAGGCTGGGCAAAAGGCAGCACACAGACAGTCTGCAATATGCTGCTTTTAGGAATTAAATCTGAGACAGTTGCATGAGTTCCCCCGGCATCTGGAACCAAAGAGTCATCTGCACACTGAAGTAGCCCTTTTCATTTAAAAGCAATACCCAGAGACAAAGACCAGAATGCATATGCATCTGTCATTTCAGTTACCTAGAACCATCCTGGCTTTGTCTTTCCAAGTTCCTAAGCTGCATGGAGAAAACAAAGTAATTAGGGCAGGATTTGGTCTATGACATCTCTTCTTCATCTGTGACAGGATGCAGCCTTGCTGCTCTAGGTCATATCATAAGTCATAGTCTGCAGCTCTGTATACAGAGAGATGCACCAATAAACCTACGTTAGGATATAAGACAATGCCAAGAGAGTTCCTCAGGCTAAAAGACCTTACAGTCAACTTCTGTTATCCCAAATGGAAACCTAGTGGATACAGCTAAAGGCACAAACAATTGCCAGAGATAACACATACTAATTCAGAGACAGAGCTAGGAAAAAAGACCCTTGGCACTAGGACAACATGACAGTGGCCTTTCATCTGTCTCTGCACCCCACATAGAAGGATTTCCACATTTGCTCTCTATAAGATGGTAAGGAAGAAAACGGCAAGGAGGTAAAGAAGGAGGATTATATACAGCAAATCTAAAAACTCTCATAGGTTTCATGGAGCAGCTTATGCCTTTTTATAGCCCATGCACTGGTGTAACAGCAGATAGAAGTGAAGATGGTGCTATCCCAAAGGAAGAGTAAAGGTGCCTTGTGCCAAGGTTTGCACATTTAACCTGAAGAAGCTGAAAGACTCAGGCTTCAGAGATGCAATGAGGACAGATGGACCTCAACAAAATAGGTAGAAATAACATGAGGCAAGCTGTGTATGAAGAATAACATGCTTCCTTTGAATCTACACCTGAGTTACATGCATCATAGATTCATAGATTGTAAGGCTGGAAGGGACCTTGGAAGATCATCAGATTCAGCCCCCTGCACCATGCAGGAAAGACTCCAAGTGACCCCAGCAAGGTGACCATCCAGTCTCCTCTTGAAGATTTCCAGGGTTGTCAATTGCACTACCTCTGGAGGGAGCTTATTCCAGTCTGGACACCCTAACTGTGAAGTTTTTCCTAATGTTGAGCCTGAAATGGTCTTCCAGGAGTTTGTGGCCATTACTCCTAGTTTTCCCCAAGGGTGCCCTGATGAACAGTTGTTCACTGAGCCCTTGATGTACTCCCCTGATGTAGTGGAAGCTGCTACCAAGTCCCCTCTCAGCCTTCTCTTCTTCAGGCTGAAGAGTCCCAGGTCCTTCAGCCTTTCCTCATATGCCTTGCCTTGCAAGTCTCTGATCATATGGGTGTCCCTTCTCTGGATTCTCTCAAGCTTTACCACATCCTTGTTAAAGTGCAGCGCCCAGAACTAGACACAATATTCCATCTGGGATCTCACCAGTTGCTGAGTAGGACGGAAGAATAACATTCTTCATTTTGCTGGAAATGCATCGATTGATGAATGCCAAAGTATTATTTGCCCTGCTGGTTACAACATCACACCGCCAGCTCATATTCATACTGTGGTCAATTATACCTCTAGGTCCCTTTCATTTGTGGTGCTGGTCAGTTTGGTGCTGCCAACCAAGCCTGTAGGTGTGTATGGGACTGTTCATCCCCGGGTGGAGCACTTTACATTTCTTGATGTTGAACTTCATCTGGTTCCGACTCACCCAACTTGGTAGTCTGTCTAGATCCACCTGTATCTGTAGTCTATCTTCAAGCATGACGACACCTCTCCATAACTTGGTGTTGTCCACGAACTTGGCCAGTGTACTCTTCACCCCTACATCCAAATCATTAAGATGTTGAAAAGCACTGGACCAAACATCAACCCCTGAGGGACCACACTGGCCACTTCTCGCCAGGATGACACAGCTCCATTCATTAGAACGCTCTGGGTCCTACCCTGCAGCCAGCTTCGTACCCCCTTAACTGTCTCACAATTGAGCCCACAATCCTCGAATTTTTTTGTGAAAACATCATGGGATACCAAATCAAAGGCTTTTTGGAAGTCAAGGTATACAATATCAACCTCTCTCTTCCCCAGGTGGCGAGTTACCTGATTATAAAAGGGGATGATGTTGGTAAGACAAGACCTGCCCACGATGAAACCATGCTGGCTGTCAGTCAGAATCCTACCTTCTGCAAGCCTATCACACAGACTCCTTAAATTCATTTTTCCAGGTTTAATTAATCATTTTTCTGCCAAGTTATATATGTCTGATTCTTTAATTGATCACATACCAGTTCTACAGCAGTAGTGAGACAGCAGTCATTCCTACCCTGCTCATTCTGTACCCTGCTCTATCTGGCATGATTTTCCCCTTGACCCAGTGAAATACCAAAGCAAAGTAGTCATTCAGGAGTTCAGTTTTCTCCTGAGTGTCAGTATCAAGATGTCCTGAGTTGTTAAGCAATGGCCCCATGTTCCTATTTGTTTTCCTCCTGTTCCCTGCGTATCTAAAGAAGGACTTCTTGTTGTCCTTGATTCCTGTTGCTAATTTAAGTTCAGTCGCCACCTTAGCCTTTCTAATCTGATCCCTAGAAGCGAGGGCTGTTGTTATATAGTCCTCCTTGGTGCCTGTACCAAGCTCCCATTGTTTGTATGCCTCTTTCTTAAGAGAACCATGATTTTCCTGTTTAGCCAAGCAGGCTTCCCAGCCCTTTTCCTACTTTTCCTGTGCATGGGAATGGACTTCCTCTGTGCTTCAAAGATCATATCAAAGAGGAAGGAAGCGCAGAGATCTTTTAAAATGAAGGTGGCTTCATACACAATAATACACTAATATAAGGAAAGAATCTGACTCTTCAAAGCCTTTACCTACACATGCACAAGAAATCAGACATTGATAGACACCATTGAGATACTTATATGCAGAACAACTCTTAAAAAAATTAAAGCAACTGAAGACAGAAATGATCATGTGTAAAAGCAATAACTTACACATGGATAATTACTTGTGTTTCTACTGCCTCTTCGCTCACTATCTGATTCACAGCTACTGCATCCACTACCATGTGACAGATATCCAGCATGGTCTAAATGATGCGATAGACAGGGACACATACTTAAGCTCTTCTCCAAGGAACTTCTTTACAGTGGCTCTGGGAAGGCAACAAGTTTCATTGTGTACCTGAATAGCCTTTCTGAGGAATTTGTATCCCCTCATTTCTTTCCTATTAAGATGGCTTTGTATTAAAAACCAAAACAAAAGAAACCATACACCCACAGGGAGAGAAAGTGTGACTGCTCTGGAGAAGAACTTTATTGCAGGGCCTACATACCTACCAAAGGTTGGGTGAGAGAAATGTGATCCAGGTCTATGGGACTCCAACAGGGAAAATCCAAGGGAGCATGTGCCTTCTACTACACTGTTCACTGACTTCCTAGCACTCTACCAATCCACAAAGTTCTGGTGCTTCTTTAGAAGGTGGTCCCAAAAGTGACCTAAATCATGAAAAGCCTCATACCTCAAGCCCCTGTACAAAGCACTTAATAATACACATGGAACTGTTGTTTAAGTCTGAAATGAGTCCCAGAGTCCTTGTGCACATGCAGGTCAGCATGTGCATCATATCATCTGCCACATCTGGCCCATGTGAAGATCAAATTCAAGGGTTAGATTTTATTCTACCATTGTTTCTCATGGAGCTGTGGAGTTATAGAAGCATGCTTTCATTTCAGTTAATTCCTCAACTTCTTGAAAACATTGGCAGTGCAGTCATAAGCACGATCATAAAACAGGTGCATTTCCTATGTGCAAAATGCACCACTTTTGTGAAGAGCTGACCCTAAGTATTTGATACTACTTAAGTTTGAGATGTACACTGGACCTATAATCTACAAGGTTCTGTAGAGGGGAAGGCTCATTGCAAAACAAGAAAAGATACTATGCTAAAATTGAAAAAAGCAAATAAGCTGAACCTTTGCAGGCACCAAAGAAAAATTCATTGCAACTATGTTCTCATAGAAATTTGAGAAATCATCAAATAATCATAGAATTCATTTCAATCTTTGATTCAAAGGGAAGTAAAAGAAGTATACACCTTTTGGGTCAAGTTTGAGGCTCAGTTCATCTCAGCTGAATCTTTATCGTTATTCTTTTTTTTGCATTTTACCAACTCTACCCTCAGTGTCTTTTCCATTCATTACACTTCTTGTCCTGGTTCACTGACATTTAACATGCATTCACTTGAAGTAAATTACACATCTCACACCTTGCACAACCATCTACTGATATGGCAATGTTAAACAGAAAATGATGCGTGTATAATCCATAGTAGACTACAACAACAAATTTCACCTTTCTTTAAGTATCTGAGTTAATAAAGCATAACTGCTCTATTACAAAACTACTACAAAAATTAAAAACTACTAATAATTAGTTCCTATCTAGGGACAGTATCCTAATTACCCCATTTATAATCCTAATCTATAAAACAAAGAGGTTGAAAGAAAGTCTCCCACTGGTTAATTCAGGAATTTAGGGATAGTCTTCATGGGTTTAAGGATGGAGGTGCTCAAGCATATAGAAATAAAATGAAGAAACCATTTTCTGAAACAAATAATATATTTTAACAAGTTCTAACCTGGAAATGGGAAGATTTCACATGTCTCAAAAAATGTAGACAGCTTCATCAAAAATCATGTTTAAGCCCAAGTTGAGAATTCGCTCCCACCAGACACACTCTCTTCACCGTATTCTTTGGGACACACGGATTTCAAAATGAAAAATGACAGCCTTAAAAATTGTGTGATTTCAAATTTCACATTCTAGTGGCTTCCAAAGTTGGCCTTGTCTTTCAATTCACTATACACATATGAAATATGCGCAAGCATTTTTCTACCTAGCCATTCCTCATAATAAGGCACAGGAAAAATACAATGGTATAAAAGAACATTAAGTTAAACAAGAATAAGGAGCATGGCTTCATCGTTCCTATTTTTAGACAGGATCGGCAATAGAGAACAAAGGGTTGTGCTCAGAAACTTTGTCCTATGTAATATCCAGTAACTAATATATTGTCTTGTAAAAAGGGTTTGTACATAACTTGTACATGGTTTCATTTTGTATTTTTCTCAAATTAAAATGTATTTGTGCTCTAACTCAAGGATGTATCCGTTCTTTCCTTTGCATAGGAACAAATATCTCACAAACCATTATGCAACATGATGAACTCATCCCCCAAGTAATACTGGATCACAGATAATAATTGTACTTTGACTTTGTACTCCAACATAGCATCTCGGATCTGAGAAGCACAACAGGCTCTAGCAGAACTGCTCAAGCCAGTTGCCTTCCTTGGCCAGGGCATGCATTCTAACAACAGATCTTTGAAAGAAAAATGTGAAAACCCTCCACAGATAATTAAGCGTACCATTCTTGTTATTTTCTCCCAATCCTTGACAGCATTATGGCCTGAAGTAGTAAGTTCAAAAGTATATCATATACTCTCCCCTTATGTGAGGCTTGTACTTGTGCTAAAGACATTTATGATTGTCTAGTCTCTTTCCCTGAGCAGCAAAAAAACAAGTATAGCCATCTCTTACCTTATCTCATTTAGGATGAAGCTGTTGTGGATCCTGATCCTGGGAGCACAAATACTCACCCTTCCCTTTGCAAAGGTTTGTGTCCATTTATAGTCAGTGGAACTAGCCATACATTTCACAACAAGAACAAACTTGAGCTTCTGCGTGATCATGGCCCTAGAACTTAAATTATACAATTTAGTCATTGTTGTAGTAAATCTTACATGGACTTCCTGTCAGTCTAACGTGTGTGTTTAACAAGCCTGTTTATTTTGAAGGAAATACAGAAAATTTAAATCAACATAAAGAGTGGCACCAATCAGCATTGAAAAATATTCAACCCAATGTAAAAGGTCTACCAAAATCATTGAACACAAATGTGTATTTGTATTCATTAGTGTTAAGGACCAGGTGTCAGATTTCTTCATTAGTTTCTGTTTCACTTAATATTGAATACATGCCTATAGACAGAAATATCTTAAATGATGGTAGGGATGAAAACAAGATAGTTCAGTGTAGCAGCCTCTAGCGATACACAAACATAAACATAATTCATGCATAAGAATGGGGCTTATTGGTATCGCCTGGTATTATGAATTTGACAAAATGGGTTCCTCAATGAATGGATGCTGTTCATAGGACTGGAATAGCATGAAAACAAAAGAATCAAAGTACCTAAGTAGGAAAATATGTATGCAGTGATTGCTGGCAATGTGCCAAAGAAAATGAATCACTTCCACCAAGTACAAAATTATAGTAGCATTGTTCTTAAATCTTTTGCCTCAGACAAAAATACTAATACATGGGCAACATGATGTCCAAGTGAACCTGCTCAGTATATATAGTTTCCCTTAAACAAAAATGTTACTAAAGAAATGAGACAGGCAAAATGCATCCATTTAGAAAAGTCAAAATAAAACCCACAGCTAAATTCTGCCTTCCCTAATAAAAATAGAATCAGGACTAACTCCATAACTTAGAATCGTTGTGCTAGAACTGGTCAAGTATGAGTGAGTGACAAGCAAGGAACCAGTTAACGGTCCATAGGGGAGGAAATCTCAACACCATCTGTTAAGGAACCGTGGAAATGTAAAATGACCTTTCTGTACTGGAAATTAATATAAAAGGCTTACAGGATATTTGGGATTGTGGAATGGAATATCTTGCCAGGGAGAATGTGTATCTACTACATGTAATCAACAAACTTGACACACCACAGGTAGCACCAAATGGTGGCATCCATTTCCCACAAAATATGAATGCATGACACATATGTTCAAAAAGCCTGCATTGTATTTATACAATACAAAAATCAAAAGCCAAGATCTCTTCTTTCACATGAGGAGTATTAGCTACCCGTGCCTGGCATCTATATAGAAGAAGAAAACCAAGCAAAAATCCAACCTCACTTTAGTTATGCAAGTAACATTTATGAGTGTCTATATATGTGCTTTGAGAGCCACTCTAAAGTGCCTGCAGTATTATGTGTATTCAGCATCCTGTGCTTCAAAATGGCAGTGGGGGGCATTTTAACTAAAGCTCATTTGATGAGCTTTAGTTAACGTGTCCCTGCCACCATTTTGAAATGTGGGGATGCTGAATAAATGTGGCATGGAGGCTGCTGGGATGTGCTAATGCAATTAATTGAGTCTGCTTTGACATGTGCTAATTAGCATGCATTGGAGCAGAGCTCCAGCATGTGTCTAGGTGCCCAAAATAGATAAAGTTAGCTACATAGGGCACATCCAGATGTGCAGGCACGTGTGTTTTGCAGCACCACAAACCTTTTTGTGGCACCACAAACCACATGTGTTGTATATTAAACCAAGCATGATGCTGATAATTTGTAGGGTAGGGACAAAAATTGTTACTGGGATTTCCTGTTAGCAAAAAAACATTCCAGAAAAAGACGAGGCAAAGCATGAGAAAATAGTGTGTGCTGGGACAAACACGAAGACAGGATCAGATGGTTTCCATGTGCTGTTCCCCAGATAGGTGGGGTGCAGGATTTCTCAGTGCAGGGGCTGCCTGCTAGCTAGCTCTGCCCTGAGGCACCCTGTGTACCAGCCAACCTCTCCCCCCCTGCAGCACATGGAGTCTGGCCAGGGGCCAAGAGGAGCTGGGCATGGTGTGCAACAAACAGCACAAGCAAGGGCATGTGCTGTGGCACAAAAGTAGGGACACAAATTTATGTGGCTACTATTTGTGCTACTGCAAGCGCATGCATCCCTGCTCATCTGGATGTAGCCATAAGTGGCATTTTGAGCTGCTTCTGCAGATATTTCGATCCCCATACCCCTGCAGAAGGTTGCCCCAATTAAAGTGATGTCATTAGTACTACAAGTTTGCCAAAGTTCTGTCTAACCTATGTATTCTGGCAAGTCCTCTTGATGCAGAGGCTCAAAAACCCTAGGAATGGAAAACCAGGTTCTGCTCTGTATCTAACACTGCATTCATCAGAAGTACAAAACTTCCTTTCAGTTACTAAATATATAGTACCTTCTCATAATCAACGTGATTGACAGACAGCTCACATCCTTTCAAACCTGCGTGTTATGCTACAACTACTCAACATTGTAATTAAATTATAATTCCTTTTATCAATATATGCTGACAAATACAAGTTTTGCTGTGCCTTTAATGGCAGAACATTCAGTCTGTGCTAGGCAGACAAATTCCATACCAAAATTTGTTCCATGACAGAGGGGTACAAAGAATTTAAGGAGGGTTGGTGTTAATAGGCCGAGTAAACCAGCTAAGGCCCTGACCCTTCAAAGCATAAAAAGAATGCTTCTGTCTCCTGATAGCCTGTAAGTCTAAGGTAAGCACAGGGGACTTAGCTACATGTGCATAAATGCACCTTTTCTAATGCGCATTAAATGTAATACCTTCAATGTGAGGTACTAAATGAATGCACATTAGGCTGTGCTCATGTGCAGTAGCACATTTGCATGCTTTTTTAGTCATGCTTACTGCACAGTAAACCATTTTACTGCACAATAGCATAATTTCATAGAATCATAGAATAGGAGGATTGGAAGGGACCTGTAAGATCATCAAGGGACCTGTAAGATTATTCGGTCTCCTGCCATGGGCAGGAGGTATTTCGGCTCAAAACAAGCTCAATGAGGTGCTTGTTCAGCCTCCTCTTGAACACCTCTATGGATGGCGACTTTACCACTGCTGGGAATGTGTTCCAGATTCTAGATACACTTACAGAAAATAGGTTTTTCCTTATGTCCAGCTTAAATTTTTCCTCAACTAGCTTGTGCCCATTGGACCTCATCCTCCTAAGGAGTGCCTTTCTGAAGAGTTGCTCCCCTAGATCTTGGTGTTCACCCCTGACATAATTGTAGGCAGCTATTAAGTCACCTTTCAGTCTTCTCTTACTCAGACTGAACAAACTCAGTTTCTGGAGTCTGTCCTTATAGTGCCTATCCTCCAGGCCCCTAATCATATGTATGGGTGGCCTTTCTCTGTACCCTTTTCAGCTTATCCACATCCTTCTTGAAGTGCGGTGCCCAGAATTGGACACAGTACTCCAGCTGTGGTTTCACCAATGCTGAACAGAGGGGGAGAAGCACCTTTCTGGATTTCTGGGCAGTGCATCAGCTGCTGCACACCAGAGTTCCTTTTTGCCCAGCTGGTGACTTCATTGCACTGATGGCTCATAATTATCCTCTGGTCAGTTGTTACCCCCAGGTCCCTTTCAGATGCAGTGTCAGCCAGGAGACCATCACTTATCATATAGTTATGATGAGGGTTCTTCCCACCCAGATGAAGGACCCAGCACTTGTTCCTATTGAACCACATCTGATTGCATTGAGCCCATAGCGCCAGCCTGCCAAGGTCATTCTGGACCCTTACTGTGTCCTCAGATGTGCCCGCATTTCTGCACAGCTTGGAGTCATCCACAAACTTAATCACTGTGCTTTCCACTCCCCAATCTAAGTCATTGATAAAGATGTTAAAGAGCACAAGCCCAAGGACTGATCCCTGGGGGACACCACTCAAGACGGCCCTCCAGGATGAAGCCATCCCATTGATTACAACTTGCTGGGATTGGCCTCTGAGCCAGTTGCCAACCCACTGCACTGTATACTGGTCTAAGCCAGTACCCTCCAACTTAATTGAGAGAATCTCATGGCAAACAGTATCAAAGGCTGTGCTGAAGTCTAGGTAGGTGATGTCAACCACATGTCCCATAACCAGCTGGTTAGTTACCTGGTCATAGAAGGACACCAGATTTGTTAGGCATGACCTCCCCTCAACAAAGCCATGCTGATTGTTTGTTAATAACCCACCAGTTATGACCTTGTGGTCGATGGTCTCCTTGACAACTTTTTCTAGGATTTTTTCCAGAATGAAAATTTTTTCCCAGAACTTTTTGACTGTGTAGGGATGGTCTATTTCTGAGCAGTGAAAATTGCCTCCTTAAACAAGCACCACCATTCTTGAACTTGCAAATCATCCAGTCAATGGTTACAAAGGTTGTTTCTAACTAGACTCTTGAGTTTCCAAAGTCTGCCCATCTGAAGTCTAGGACTTCTGCTGGTGGATGGTGAATCTGATGCGTCATGATCACTGTTATCTCCAACCTTCAGGTCACCTACTATGTCCTTCCCTTTGGTCAGCACCAAGCCCAGAGTGGTTTTACCCCTAGTCGGTCCCTCCACAGCCTGTGTCAAGCACAGGTCGTCTATGACTGCCAAGAAGTTGGTTTACCTGCTGGAACTGACTGAATGGTCTTCCCAACACGTCAGGGTTGTGGAAGTCACCCAAGACTATCATGTCACAGTTTTTTTCTGTGATGCTTGGATGCATAGTAAAATAGTCTGCTATGCATTAAAACGCATGTATAGAAATGCCATTGCATGACTTATTTTAACTAAACGCCTGTGTTCTTATTCCTGTAAAGCAGCATGCACATAATTCTTATCATAGAAGTGCTACACATTTTTCCTTGTAATGGTTTTGAACTACTACTATTTGTACTAAATTTACTCTGCTACAAAACTTCAAGCCATCAGTTCCAAGTCCATGATAAATATTCTGCAGTACCTCCTAAGAAGCTTTGCCCAGAAAAATTGGGGATTCTAACATAGACTGTATGCTCTGTATATGGTGATGGGCACAAAACAAGATATAGATCCATTTGCAGGATTTTGGAGACAAAAAACAAGCCCAAACTGCAAATTAATTCAGTCTAAGTATTTCCATAAGTTTATGATAGACTGACTGGGAGCAGAAGACTGGCTGCGCAATTCATGTCCAGATATGTATTCTGAGACTTACCTTTCTTCTATGTCTAATATCAGGTATCAACACAAAGGGATTCTAGCTTAGACTGATAAAGGGGAAAAATCAATTGATGACCATATTAACAGAGTAGATAACTTATTAATATCTAGTAAAATATAACTCTGCCCATAAAGACTGTGAACCTGGACAGTAGCTTGCAGTTCAAATACAAACTTCTCTATGCCATCGTACTCCAGTCAAAATTTATCAACGTTATTTTTTCAATGTCTTCTATACTTGTGCCTCCTAACTATTTTGTCTAATTCACTTGAAAGGCCTCAAAGCCCTGCACTTCATATATGATCAGAATAGTTGTTTGTTTTAAGTCCCCGTTAAGACAAACAGTTCAATTCCTGGGATAGTGCAGCTGATATACAATTTAATATGAGATTGAAAACAGAATAAGGAGCAGTATTCAGGGAATTTTCTTTTTTTTTTTAATTGGTGGCCCTAAAGAAAGTAATTTGTGAACCCTTCTGTTTTGTCATTCATAGCCTTGCTTGCAACTGCTTGGACTCTTATTTCTTACAGTGTCTTTAAATGAATTCTGAGCAACCACTAAGATACAGAAAGACCATAGGGGCAAGAAGCAGAGAAATCAGGGCAGAAAATGGTGTATAGGAAAGGGGTATGAAAGGCAACATAATGACAGTCTGAAAGTGCATTAGAAGTAAATATGTACAAACAAATGCTGACAGAGAATCTCTACCTCAAAAAGCTCACAATCAAAACTCCACAGACATCACCAAATGATATGAAAAGAAACAAAAAGGAAAAGAGGTAATGTGATTTCCTGAGAAAGAAGGGTTTCTGTGACTCCTACTCTTTTCACTTGCAGGTATGGTAGTGTAGATCATTAGGGAGATCCAGTCAATCTCTCTTACACCTACTCAAAGGGGAAAAAAATCACAGGCTTTACACATTCAAGATCTATTATTATTAATTATATCTATAGTATAACAGCTAGGCAGAGTGCAGCAGTCTAAAAGGATTTGATGGCACAATTCTCTCAACATTTCTTTTGCCTATAAAGTCATACACAAGACAGAACCACCAAGAGAAGGACTGCAACACACTCCCTACTAATACAGAAATTGCTTATAACAGTTTGTCCACCTCTTTTAGTCTGCAGAGACAGATTTACTGCCCTCCAGTCCATTCTGCTGGTAGTAAAGCTCATAGTCGATTCCACCAGTATATCACTACAAAAGTCCTGACCTCTAACTGGAACATAATGCAAGTGCAAGCCTGTGCTAAAGAAAAGTAATGGGTGGTTTCTTTCTGACCCATTCTGAGTTGCTAAACAATCACCTTCAAGTATTTTATGTTTTAATTTTTCACATCTGTGTGGGACTCTTTCTTTATCTTATCAACTGGTGCAAAAGAGTGAGTTTTTCCAGAAGCAGACTATGACCTCTATGTCCCCAACCTATGACCTATATTTCTGGAGCCCAAAGGACCCCCAAAAAGTTTTAAAAATGGATTTTTGTTTCAGATATACCATAGGTAATTCCCATGCATATGTTATGTCATGATCAGTAGGCCATGAGGAAAGGTGACGTTCCCTTGTCATTGACAAACATTTTTAAGAGCCAGTGATGTGCTTCATCCAGCAGACAGCTTGCCAGAGGTTTACATGAAAAGCAGGCCTCATAGTTTTGTCATGCTCACAACCAAATCTTGCACTAGAAGTGTGACTGCATTCAAAGACAGAGAGAATTTAAAGTACTATCCAGAAACAGACATATTTTTGACATACACAGGAAAAACATAAACATAAGATCCTTTCTCTTTATGTAGCAGAAGCAGACTGCTATGAAATTAGACAAGATGAAGCATCATCTATAAACACAGGTAAACAGGGCAACAGGTCTATACAGAGACTCTCAGCACACTTGTTCAATCCACATGAAATCAAACTGAATTTAAGTCATAGAAATCTGCTGCATATATAGTCCATGGTGACAAAAAACAAAGAAATGGTCAGACCTGGGGTGCTTCTCTAGTCCATCCATTAACCAGAAAAAGATTATAGAAGACAATTACAGCACAATGCATCCTAGCCTTATGTGGCCATTTGACAATAACAATATGACACATGCTTACTATTTTATTCATTTGTAGATGGTGATTCTGTTCAGTGGCTAAGTAGGTCATTAGCACTTTCAGGTTAGAGCACCACAAATCTAATGGCAATCCATAATACTTTATAGATGATCCATAATCACACATGTTCTGAATTTCTCCAGCTCAAGTATCCAGATGTGGCTTAGATGAGACAACTTGGTATGTCAGAAGGCTGGAAGGAAGGTTCACCGTTCTTATTTTAAACTGGAATTTAAGAGAATTCCCAAACAAGTTCCCAAAGGACTTCTACTGTGAACCCACACCATATGCCTCAAGCCTCCTCCACATCCACAACGAGTTTTTGTTGCCAAACTCCAATGACACCTTGGCTTAGTACAGACAGTCAAAAAGCCTGAGATCTTTGCAGTTTAGTCTAAGCTGTAGAGACTAAGTAGAAACAGAAGTGAACATTTACCTCTTATTCAGGAAATGCTGTCACATGCCTGCAGTGGCTCAGGCCAGAAGCCAGGGGGTGATAGAGCACAGCCCTCTGGCACATAGCCAGCACAGGCTGTGTGTGTTCGCTTCTTCTTCCTGCTGCCCCCAAGGTCTCTGCGATTTGCAGTCCAAACTCTCAGCAGTAGGACTCTGCAAGGTTTCTGATCACTTCCTTTTCCTCCTTCCAGGTGCTTCTGGGATTTGTAGTCCAGTCAGAGCCAGCAATAAGCTTGAGCAGGGAAAAAGGTGTTTAACCCCCCTTCCTGGCCCCAGCCAACCAGCCCTCACTGCTCCAGCAGAGGGGCAGAGCCAGCCCTGCTCTCCAGAGCAGACAACTCAGCCCAGACCAGGCCTGCAACACTTGCTGTGATGCTGGGGGACTGTGATTTAACTTGAACAAGGAAGGGATCTGTGTTAGGAGTTTCATAAGTGGTATGACCCAAATCAGTTAAGTCTGATACTACATTCAACCAAGTTTATCTTAAACCAGTTTTAGCTATTTTGAAACTGGTTTATGTGCACTGAGGTTCTGTTCTGCTACAGGTTTAAATCAGTTTCTGATCACTTAAACCAGTTTATGTGTAACTTCTGTCCCTACCCTTAAGTATCTTGGTAGATGTAGGCTTCAGTCCCCTCTATGCCACCATTTCTATTGTGTGAAACTTGGTTAATTGCACTTCCCTATCTCACAATGATACTGAATGCATGACAGATGTGTGTATGATATGTTAAATGCATTAAACTTATTCCCAACATTACATTTGCTCCCAGCTGAGGAGAATTTATCAAGTGTTAGCAGAGACATAATTGTTGAAGTTAATACCCACTTCTCTTTTCAACTTTTTGGCCCCTTTCAACCAAGATATCCAAAGGCAGCAAATGTACTACTATAGCTACATGTAAAATTTTGCAACACTGTGTAATTTTGAACACAGAAAAAATAATGTAGTATAAATGATTCTACCTATTTTTTTTTACCTGGCCAAAGGAATGACAATTAAAGCCTATAAAGATAGGTAAGACTATAGTCTATCTTTAAGGTAATAATCTTTACAAAACATATTCAATAGACTGCCTTACTAATGCACCTTTTTTCTTGCATGTATAGAGGTGCTAATATGTGCTCCCTGTTTAGCTGTATCCTTTACTTTTTTGAAGAGTCTACACATTCTGGCATTAGAGAAATTAGGAACTAATTGAAATTTCATTCTTTCTTCATTTAAATTTTTAAAAGCTTGATCTTTCTTTAGTATTTGAGAGAAGGTACAAATCAGATCCTCATTTGAACCAATTAGTTAGACCCATTTGTGCCACTGCTATTTGTCCCTGGGCATGCCCCTGTACATATGCTCTGATATGCAGCAAAGGGACATGGGTGGGGTAGGAGAGGCTGGGACCAGCACCTGTGCTGGCCCCAGCAGCCTTACCTGGGGTCCTGGGGACCTCCAGGGGAAGCAGCAGCACTGAGCTAGCTGCTCAGAACTTGGTCAGTAGCCAGAATGTGGCTCTACCTTGCCAGGTTCTGGTTTTTGGTGGTGCATCCTGCTGCTCTGTTCACCACACCACTTTATTTGATACTGGATCTCCCAGTATAAAAAAAAAACCTGTTGTGTTGCAAATTAGCAGTACAGTGCATGGGTGCACATGCACCATGTGTGGTTTGTGGTGCCTCAGATAGCTTTGAGGTGCCACAAACTGTGTATGTGTGCTTTTGGAGATGCACCCTCTGTCCAGGCATGACAGTCTAGGGCCCATGAGCAAATATCACAGAATGCATTAATGCTATAATTTATGATTAAAACACTTTAAAAAAATGTTATTCATTAAGTGAAATATATATAGAAATTTTATATTCATATGCAACATAATCTACAAAACATAGATCTATAGTTTTTCCTCTCCCCAGTTAGGAGCTCTCCATTAACTCACTGTCAAGAGCCAGCCCCTTTTAATGGAGTTTGAACAGGAGGGGAAGGTACTGGTAACCGTGAACAACGCATGCCTCCTGAAGCTGAAGGGGCACGGCGACTGCCTGTAAGCAGTGCTGGTGTGTCAGCAGCGAGCAGGGACTGCCCGCAAGTGGCCATGGTGATGTCTGCAGCAAGGATGGGCTGAGTGGGGACTGCCCACAGATGGCCGCGCTGACATTGGCAGTGAGGGTGGGCTGAGCAGGGACCACCCACAGGCAGCTGTGGCAGCGTCAGCGGTGAGGCAGGGCTGGAGAGTGGTGACCGCCCACAGGCAGTGACGTGGGCAGCGGCCAGTTTTGGCAGAGGCACATGCCCCCTGTACATATTCTACGTGTTGCCTATGCTCGTAACTACAGTCAAGAGAGATAAGGCTGAAACCAATGCTAAAATATCTACAAAAAGCCAATCAAAAAGGAAAGTTTGCCTCTGAAAGCCTTGAATTCATGGGTCTGCAATTCCCAGGTATGACCTGATATCATCACATAGAAAACTGGAAGAGACTACCTTCTTTGCACCTTATTAAGCAATAGGAAAATAAAGAGGAGTTAAGGGATTGTGCCCATTCATGCCACTGAGAATATGGATCCTGATCCTGCTAACTGTCCCATATGGCAAGACTGTTAATCTTACTGTAAGACTCCCTGAAACCACGGTTTCTCTGTGTAAAACAGCTTAAAGGATGAGGGATCAACTAAAATAACTACATTTCCAACCTTTTGCTGTATCCTGTAATTTCTTATTATTTTTAAGTCTATTGTGTTCATGGTTTGGAAAATTCTCAACACCTTATACCTTAAAAGATGTGTTTCAATTTCCATTGAGAAAAGAATGGAACCTTATCTCACAAGATGAAATAAAGGAACATAAAGACAGTCAAATGAAGGGACTGGGAGAAGAATAGGCAAAAAAAACACATGCAAAGGTAAAATCAATAAAAGGATATAGAAAGAGACACACAGAGAACTGAAAATAGCCTAACACCAAAAAAGCAAAAGTTTCCATCTCAGGAAGGGAAACCAACCTGTACATTGCACAGTGAGAAAGACACAAGCCAGCATGACTGGTGCAAAATGCCCTGGCCAAACTAATGAGCTATTGTCAGGTTTTAAAAAGACAACTCTACCATATGCTACACCAAATGGAGGTTTCTTTCTGTAGTGAAGCAGATAACTTTTTATCAGATGTGTCACTCGGTGAAATAATTGCCAGCAATAATGGTGCAATAGCAGCAAACTCCAAGCCCAATTTATCCACGTCTATTCCATCTTTCAACTTCAAAGCTTCTACCGCCTCACAGATCACATCAAAATGACATCTCTGTTGTTAATGACAGTGGCCTAATGCAATACAGAAAACTCAGAATCACTTCTCTAGATAGGCTAAGAGCTCTCATACAGACACTAGACAGGCACACAGGTTCTGACATTCGTATTCAGATTTGTATTTGAGGGGAAGGGGGTGAATTTGACATTCAGATTTATTTATCCTGGAAACAGGCTGTGTCTAGAAAATCCATGAGAATTGCATGGGGAGGAGATAATGTGACAGTGTGTGAAGCTTTAATTAGTTTAAGACCAACTGCTGGATATAAGAAATGTTTGTTCTCTGAGCTGCTTCAAGACTTACTATACTTACTATAGTCCACAGACGGTACCTGTGTAATAAAAACAAAAACCACTGCAGAGGGAGATATGAAACTCCATCCATCCATGTGAATAAAAGCAGATATTTAGTGTTGATTTTGTCTGGCATTATCTATCTATACAAGATGCTGTACATCTATTGGTTTGGGTTATCTGAGTCATGAGAAATCGGAGCCTATAAAATGCTGCCCTAAAAAACCATAAAGTTGTTTGAATTCAAGCCTTGGCTTTAAACTTCTCTAGGAAAATGGATATAGATATAAAAGTAGATAAATAACTCTTTGTCTTTCTCCACATGAGCACAAAGCCTATACCGATAGTAATCGTGCTGTTGTAAGCCTTGTCTATAATTACCTGGCCCTGATTTCAGAATACAGCCATGGTCACCGAGTCTCAGGAACAAATACACACCCAGGCACTTCTGGAAATCAGTTCCATTCAGCTACTATATTTATAAAATGTGAAGTGCACCATGAGAAGGCATCAGCTACTGAAAGGACCACAAGCACCACGTGAAAACATGGGAATGACCCCTTTTGTCAGATGCCAGCAGCACAAGCCTAATTCCATTCAGCAGAGGTGATGTGACCTGGCCAGGAGAAGGAGGGTTCTGTCACCTCGGAGGGCCTTAAAATATATAAATATGCTAGATTGTTTGCCAGTGGAACTGAAGTTTCACCAACAAAACTTCGTAACATGGACAACACCTAGGTTTCATTAGGATATGTTACTAAAATAACTTTAAGAAATACTTCTCACTTTTCCATTGAATGTAAGGTCCAAAGATTAACACTTCAGAAGATAACTTTTTATCAGATGTGTCACTTGGTGAAATAATTGCCAGCAATAATGGTGCAATAGCAGCAAACTCCAAGCCTGATTTATAGTAAATAAATCAACTGTAAATCAACTGATTTATAGTAATATTGATTTTTACATAATATTTACCAACTTTACCAATGAGAGCATCTGAACATGCTTGCCTTTAAAAGTATAGCTGTGACAGGCTCACCTTATCTGTACCAACTACTACCCCTTTCCTCCGTGGGGCTGATGACAGCCATTTTTCACATAAAATATATTTTAATTGCTTTGCTTAATATATGTATTTGTTCTGATTTGGGATTTTTTTAGAAAAGAAAAAGAAAAATTGACAAGTGGTTAGAGTTCAAGTACTGGGCTGTCCTAAAAGAAAGTTTATGGCACTGTGAATGCGTCTGAGAGCTGTGATGTTCTGAATAGTAAAAATATACATTTGGCTATGACACACAATCTTGAAATCATTAAGTTATCTTGATATATAGAGAATGTATGGATAACAAATGACTTTGAACAACAAGAACTTGAGCCTTACACCAGATTTTATGGGGATATATAATAAGAGGAAGGCCCAGCTGTTCATGAACTTATAATAGCCTTGTTACAGGTGCCTGTGCACCTAATAACCTTTACCCAATTTACAGTAACCCCATTCCCGCTAATTTGGTACCACCACCACCATATTACAAATTAAAAAAGTAAGGCACAAAGGCCATTTGGAGATGTGCTTACCATTTTCTAAACTATGTTAACTGATTGTTATCACACAGTTCAAATCAAATTTCAATTTGAATTAAAGTTTAATAGAGGATCATTGACCATCAGCCCCTTAATAGACCCAGTTCGCAGTCTCTGTGTATGGGCTTATGCACTTAGCACTTACAGTTGAAGTAATTAGGAAGTGATAATAAGCCCGGTTAATCACTGCTGGATTGTGGCAAACCTACTGACAGCTATCTAAAGTGGTGTTCCAGGAGCCATGATGGGTAAAATTGACCTGAATATTGATGACCACCTCAGCCAATGTGTTGTGGGGGGAACGACAAGAGGTTTTCCCCCCTCTTCACAGACCACTAGCCAGTGTGGTTGGACAGGGCTGGGGGCTCAGTCAGGATACTGATACTTAGTCACAGTGAGGTGGTGTTGGCACATTTGACTTTGTAAAGGTGTTACTTTGTGCCTGGCAGCCTCTGTTGCAGGGCCAGACAAAGTTCAGCCCAAGGGCCAGATCCCGCCTGAAGTGGACTCCATTTCCCAGTAGTCCCTGCCTACATGGCTGGGGCTGGTCTTCATGGAGACCCCAAAAACTGTACTGTGATAGTGCAAGGCTGGGGTTGCCATGGATACCGAACCCAGCCACACTGGCAGGGCACACAACAGGGCAGGGCAGGGCGCTGCTCCGGAGCTGCCGGGATCTTGTGGCAAGGGGTAGGTTGGCCCGGGACCAGGGAAGAGCCATGATCTGACACCTGCATGCTGCAGGCAGGGGTGTGCAGGCAGTGGATAGCAGCTCTGCCCTGGCTCAGGTCCACACTGTCACCACTGCAAGGAGCCAGGGCAGACCCTGCTCTGTTGTGTTGCAAAAACCCAATTTAGTTTTTCTTGCAGGGATTGATATTTGCAATGCTTATCTGCCGAATTCCTAAGGACTGTTTTTGCTAAAAGCAAAACCATATATACAATTTAAATGGCCTAGTTTGGACTGCCCTGGTCAGCATTAAGTATAATCCTCATTTAATGAGGATTAATTAATTTGGACTGAAGCCAATTTTAATTCAGACTACAGGCATCCACATGCATATAGTGACAACCATAGTCTGGATTAAACCTAGAAAAATGCAACATTTATAAACAGCGAAAGAGACTAAGGGCAAAATCCTATTTTTATTTCACATGTCTAAATGCTACTTACATGTTCAAATATAATTTGGGCCCCCCTTTTTCTCTAAGATTCTAATTGCTAGACATGATTTCACCAACTTCACCAGAAGTAGTATTGAGCTGAAAACATGAAAAAGAAAAATCTTTCCATGTAGACCTTGCTGTCTGACAAACAGCCATTCACAGGACAGATTTCTGGTCACAGCCTTGCTGTATAAAAATCACCAACGGGCAAATTTCACAGATTTGGTGTGCATCCCCACCCCTCAATTCATCGTCTGTGAAGGGGTTTATGTTCAATAGGGATAGGCCCTATGAAGCTGAAGTCTTCCTTCATGAAGAAATTCCAGAAAGCACAGAACAAGCCAAAAGCTCACTATAGTCAAGGGATCCAAAGGGAGAAGGAAGATAGAAAACTGGAGAAAGGGAAAAAAAAGCAACATTAATCCTTTTTCCTATGTTAACAGGCTGTTTGTAGAAGGTCTGCTTTTTTGTGCCACCCACAGATGAAAGCTGAAGTCTTTAGGCACATTAAAGTTTAGAAAACAGAATTAGAGGTGAAGCTTTGACTAGAATGTCACTTATTTTGTGTAATGTTTCTTGACAAACCTAGGATATTGAAAGGGCTTTCTCTGTCCTTTGCCATGGCCTGAGCCCTTTCTATTTCTATTTTTCTCTCTTCCTGTTTCTGTACCACAACTGTGTCTAATTATCCACAGGCCCAGCATACAAAGGATGGCAAAATTCCCCCTGCATCATGTCACCATTATTCCTCAGTGTCAGGCAATGGGAAGTACTCATACATGGTTTCCATTTATGACTCCTAGGAACTGGATCAGAACTGACAACTCATTTCACCCAGGCCATCACCAAACACAGGTACATACAGGCACAATGAAACTAAGCCAACTAGAAACAAAGTCCTAGTAGCACTTAACTCAATGACAAACTTAAGATGCCAGATCATGCATACAAGGTAAACAAGAGCACAGGCAGCTTGAAATGTGGAGGAAGCAAAGCACTTAGCATTGTTGTTTTCACATGTAAGACATATCTCTTTCAATGACCCCATATAAAAACTCCACTTGCTCCCCTCCACAGCAGCACAGCACCAAAAAGCAGCAAGAAAGAAACTGTACCTTTTGGGACCTGTAAATTATGGCTTGCATTTGAGGGGTGAGGAAGAGTCAAGTCAAGTCAGCCCTGAGGCTGCTGTGATTGTTGGGGCACTTTAGATGCTGTAACAACCCTCCTCTACCCCGTCCTGTGTTTGGATTCAGTCCTTGTAGAACTAGGCCTCAACTGATTTGGTATAAAATTAGTTGAGTTGCTTTGCATCATTAGTGATTCTTTGGGCAAAGTTACCTAGTGGCACCCACCTGCTCTCCAGGTAATGCGTAGGGGTATGCGAAATGGGCCATATTCAATTTGGATTTGGATTCAGCCTGAATTGGGGGACAGTGAATTGGTTTGTTGATTCAGATCACTGTCCTGATTCAATTCAACTGAATCTAAATTTGAAGATTTAATGCTGATTTGGAGAATAAGCGATTCAGCCATAGACATAGCTTTAAATGTTTTTTCTACATATCTCAAGGTACCAGGTGTGGCTCATGAACACTGAGATGGTGGGGTGGGTAGAGCATCCCACAGGAGCATGGGGGGGTCCACTACTAAGCATGTGAGAGACCCTCCCTACATCCCCCCAGCTCAGTGATTGGCTGCGGGGGGACCTTGGGTGCTCCCCAACCCCAGGAGGCACCAGCTGCCAAGCAGGAGGATAGGGAGAAGGTCCCCTGCATGCTCCCGTGGGATGCTCCATCCACCCCAGCATCTCAGCGTTCAAGAGCCACTTGGTACCTTGAGGTACGTAGAAAAAACATTTAAAGCTGTGTCTATGTCCAAATCATCAAATCTCTCCAAATTGATTTAGAGGGTTCTGATTCAATTTGGAGAGCTTAAAGGGTCTCCTGATTTGATTTGGATTTGGAGATTCAGCTGCCAAGTTGGGCTGAATCTCTGCTTAATTGAATCAGGGACCAAAGCTTCGCACAACCCTAATAATGAGGGACAGAAGGAGAAAGATGAGAAACACAAGGAGTTGAAAATAAATACAGGGGAAAAGAAAGGATCTGTCATCCTGAGTGTGGGTTGTGGGGGGAGATGCGGTCAGTGTATGAACAATGGTTGTAGGGCTTGAGTTTGTTCTTTTACACAGTAGCCTGTAGTTAAGACACTTGCCCCTGGCATGGTAGATTCAGTTTCTAGATCCCTCACAACTAGAGGAAGTTTGGTTCTACAACTCCTCCAACTTCCCAGGAAAGCACCTTACTCTCCAAGTCATGGGCTAGGAATTGCCCTGGGCAGCCTTCACTGCTTCTCATGCCTCTGGTCAGAAAACCAAAAGGGGAAGATATGTGGGGGTAAAGAGGACAGCAAACTGAAGGGATTGTAGATGCTGGACTAGAAGGGTGGAGTCCCTGATTTCTGCCCTGTACTTTAGCTGCAAATGAGCAAAACTTATCTCAGTGCTGTCTCTCATTTAGTAGTGACATGTACAGGGTGCATGTGCACGCCCTCACAATATTATACAGACTTTTTTGCCTATTGTTTTTAATTTTATGAATGTTCTTGAGTCTTTCATTGCCTTAAGAAACTCCATTTTGTATTGCTCTGTAGCTTGACATAAGTGTTTGACCTTTGTATGCTGTATGTGTGAGAGAATAGGTGAGAGTGTGTCTGTGGAAAAGGAAAACATCAGCTGGTGACTGGCTGAAGAGTGCAAACAGATAAAAGACCCAGACAAAAAGAATCTGCCCCAGAACAGTGAGAGAACAACGGCAATTGACCTTCAAGGAAGAACACAGTGATAACACAGCAAAAGCCCAGAGCACTGGGTGAATTGACAAGGCTATAAAAGATGGGGTGAGACATATCGATTTCAGGTCTTATTCTGCATATCATCCTGGAGCATCGGTTCATCTGACGAGATGGACTGGCAGGAGCCTGGCTCCCTACTCATGATCAACTTGGCTGGCTACTAAGTTGATCCTTACTGATAAGACAGATAATATACACCAGCACAGAACAGAAATTGGGGTATGAATGTGGTGTGTGTGTGTATTAAGTACTCAATCAATAAACACGGCATCTTGCCTTATCCTCCCTTATAAGGTCTCTCTCGTGATTTGAGCAATTGGCAATTTGGGTAACAACAGCAGCCTTTCTGGGCAGCGGGGCAGGTGAGAGTGCTGGTGCCCCCCTGAGAGCACCAGCTGGGGAGTGCGCCCAGAGAAGCAGTCCCCCCGCAACCAATCCCACTGACCTGGAAAAGCCAGCAGCAGGATCAGTGGGAGTCCCCATAGCCTGCAGGATCAGCCACGGTGGACACCCCCCTCCCCAGTTTGCAGCATTGGCTGTGGGGGGATCCCTCCATGATCTGTGGGAAGAGACATGGGGTTCCCCCACCCAGTTGCTGAGTGTCTGCTGTGGGGGGGCAGGGGGGAGTAAATGCTCCCCCTGACTCAGGAGGCACCAGTCACCCATGCTCTTATTTTATCCAGTAACTACCAAATGCAAAATGCAGATGAACCTTTGGAAGGGGAGAGCATACATGTGTTTGCATTTGGGTGCATAAGTAGTATTAGATATGTACAAGTGAAAAAGGCTGTAGCCATAAGAGTTGCAGCTAAAATACCCTCTTAGTATTCCAAAGGACATAGCAACTCCAGCCCTGAAATTCTTGAAATTTTCCCTGGCTATAGATCTTTTGGATCTTACAATTAAAACCATGTTAATCCCAATGTAAAGTCCTTTGACAAAGTATGACAACAGTCTGTCATCACTTCATTAACTGGCCTTCTGTAAGTCAGAAAGGGTGGAAGCCATTTTTAAAATTTGAGGTAATAGCCTATTAATATCTAGTAGCATTAGCCCCTTGTGATTTATAGTCATATAAAAAACATATGCAAGAATGAATTAAAAAACTAGACTCCATGTTAGTCATATAAAAAGGAGGGCATTTAGTACCAGCATACTGAAGTGAAAACATGAGCAAGGAACTATTTTTTGGAGGTGGTTCTATTTCTATTAATCAAAAGTACTGGCTGGAGGTAGAAGTTCTTTATCCTGGCACTGTAAATATTTAAAGCAGTAGCTTTCACATATGAATTAATGTCCTGCATATGTGGAGATGACACCCCCACATGCTATGCTGCAACACAGAGTTTTTATTTTTCACAGAAACACTGACATAAACTTATTATAATTTTACTTCTGGAATTAGAATTTGTATGGATCCTGGATCACTTTAAAACTCTCTATAACTACTTTGTGAAGCCTTGCTTATGGGCTATGAATGACACCAACCTCAAAATCTGAATTCAGGACCTAAATCCCGAGCTGTGAGATTCTTCTTTCCTCAGTAGGTGTCAGAAAACATAGAAGGAAAGCTGCACTAACACAGCCTACTTGCACTTGTTCACAACTCATCTCTGGGAAAAACATCTTGTCCTTAGACTGACCTTAGAGCTACAAGGTAAAGGGAATAGCTATGAGGTAAATAAAACAGGCAGGGGCTATATAGCCCAGACAGAACTGGAATAAAACAAATTAATTATATTGTAAATTTTGTAAGTTACTGCACTGTATTAGTATATACAGCATGTTTGGACTAAAAATGAAACTACTTGTCCCTTGCATTTGGCAGCAGACTTTACTGCAGTATTACTGAGTAGAACTGCTGTGATTGCTAGTCTAAAATAGTGTGGGCACATTGCTCAATGCCTTTATTAACTTCTCAACAAAACTACCTTTCTCATTAGCATTCAGCCTCACTATCATAAAAGGAGAGAAACTTTCTACCCCATAAGAACCCCCCATTACCCTCTCCCTCCCACTCTCTGTTAAACTCAGACACACCGAAACATATAGAGCATTGTTGGGAAGAAGCAACCAATCTCTTTTAATCATGCCACAGAACTTTAGGGACTAAAATATCACCCTTCTAGAGCAGAGAATACAGGGTAACAGACTACTGATAGATAAAGGGCATGCATCAAAATCACAGAGGTGATTAGGAGCCACATATGGCCCTCAATCTGTAATCACATTTTACTGTCAGCTCTGGAAGGAACATTATACAACTTCATGCTTGTATTTGCTAGTTCTTATAAAGCAACAACCAGTCAAACCCGGAAAATCTATTCCTGTCATTTTCCCCATGTTATGGGAATTTCCTTGCGGGGGAGAGGAGATAGAGGTGGGACTCAGGGCTGGTGGTTGGGTCTAGCTGATTCTCCTCCCCCTTCTGCTTATGTTATTTAAGCCCCCATTACATGCTTGTAAGCCCCCATCCTTCTCCCCTTTTCATAAGGATATCTGAATAGCTCCCACTGTTACCAGTCCCTCCTGACCTTTCTGCTTTTTTCCAGCTCCTTCTCCTTTTGGAAGTAACCAAGAGATAACCCTTTGGGACACATCTGCTGGACCATCTACTTCCAAAATACAACCTGCTACATGACATGTAGACTTGTAGATCAGCAGGTAGACACACAGTTTTAAATTGTGGATAAAATTGAGAAATGGTGGACTCACTTGCTTTTATGGTATCAAAACTTTTCTGGGGACAAACCCCTGCTTCTGCATGGCCAGTTTACACAGCTATTCACGACTTCCGCTACCTGGAAAAAAAAGCCCGATGGCTGTATTGAATACAGCTGCAAACAGCAATACTCAGGATGTTTTCCAAATTCTTATCACAATGCATAGACCAAATATTTCCAGGAAACATGCATTCTGTGTTTATCTACAAAGGTGCAAATTGAGAGTAGCCCTTCTGCAGGCAATGGAATAACACAGGAGAGTAACAGCTGAACCCAGCTCTTCATTTGAAGCCAGATATAGCAGAAGCTTGTTGGCCTACATGACTGCCCAATATGCGGCAACATTTAATCAACTGTTTGACTAGGGGTTCATCTCTAGTGTTTGTGGTGAAGGGAACATGATTCCTTTTATCTTGCTTCACATCACTTTTCTGCGTGCTGGCTTATACAGCTGGGTTATAGCCTTTTTTCTGAGTAGAACACAGCGACAGAGGTCAGCTACAGTCATGAATTTTATGAAAGGTTTGCTGGGAAACCACATTAAACAGTTAAATCAGTCCATACATCAGCTCTACAGTGCTCTCATTCCAAGATGGTGCAGCTGAGTGATTTGCAGTGTACTTGCTTTTCATGGCCATAATTTTCAAGCAATGTCACACACTTTGATACCAGACACTTGAGCTACTTCAGCACATGGTCAGCTTTCCCCATGATAAATTTCAGCCAGAAAAGGAAAAAACCCAAAAATCACTGGAAATGAGCCAGAAACATTTTTTGCTAACCCAAGTGAAACAGAAAAGGAGGTAGTAGACAGATGTAACAACAATAGAGGTATCAACTGATACTGTATAAACTGTTATGCTACCCTTGGATCTGCATACCCCTACAATGATAAAAGTATAGCATAACCATTCTAACCTTAACCGTATTTCCTTTAGAGCTGACAATACAGCAATTCAGCACACTTGTCTTGGTATAGGACAGGCGTGATCACCCCCTGGCCTGTGGTCCAGATTTAGCCCATGAAAGTATGCGATCCAGCTCTTGGGGCTCCCCGAGGGTCCAGAAATTTGTCAGCAGGGAAGCAGGGGCAATTAACACATTCCTCTGCAATCACATTTCAAAGCCCCATGTCAGGATCAGGGCCCATCATGCTGGGCCCCATATAACTGGATCCAGCCTGCAGACCAACCTGGCACTGCTCATCCAGCCAACAGGGCAAAAACACTGGGCATCACTGGTATAGGAGCAAACAGACCTAATGTTTACTTTATAAAAGCTGATGCAGGGTCCCTAGTGTTAACTACACTTCCCCTTTTAAAGCAGTGGAAACTGAGGTCAGTAATTAAAAAAACTGAAGAGGTTGAGCTGCCCACTGTGAACTTATAAAAAAAAAAAGGGTGAGCAAGCTGCAGGGTATCAGGGCGATGGAGGAGGAGATTGATGGGTACTTCCATCTCTGCAGGTTCACATGCCTGGAGGGAAGGAGGCACAGGAGGGAGTCGACATGGCTGGATAGCAGACAGTTACCTCAGGGGCTAGACATCGCAAAGCCAGGGCAACTCCCTCAGTGCAGCTGAAGAACAGCTATGAGGCCCTGGCATCACTGACAGAGAGCGCAGCAGTGGAGGCCACTCCTACAGCCAGCACCAAGCAAGCTAAGAGACAACCATGGAGCTGGAGAAGACATTGGGTCATCATGGTGGGTGACTCCCTCCTGAGAGGAACAGAGGGAGCCATCTGCTGCCTGGATCCCATGGTATGGGAGGTATGCTGTCTGCCCAGAGCCTGGATTCAGGATGTCATAACGAGGATTCCTGACCTGATTAGGTCCTCTGACTACTATCCCATGGTTGTCATCCATGTGGGAATGAATGATGCAGCTTGGAGTAGTCCAGGTGGGGTCAAGTGACTACATGTTGCTGGGAGCTAGAGTCAGAGAATCGGGGGCACAGGTAGTCTTCTCATCCATACTACTGGTCAGTGGTTGAGGACAGCACCTCAGCAATTGTGTTAGAGAGGTCAACTCACAGCTTCAGAGCTAATGCCATCGTGTGGGGTTTGGATTCCTTGACCACAACCTGCACTTCCAGAATAAGGCCTTGTTGGGATGAGATGGGCTACATCTCTCTCCAAGAGGTTCTCTTGTCTGTTCTCTTTCAGATTAGCTGATCTCCTACACCAGGCTTTAAACTAGGTACGTTGGGGGGACAGGGATGTGGATGACAGGGAGAGGCCTGGAATGACAAATGTTAAGCCAGGTGCTAGAACAGTTAAGGTAAGTACAGGTGCCCTGCTAAGCATCAGAATGGGGAAGTAGCAAGGGCACCTACTGTGGGGCTTAGATGCCTCTATACTAATGCTAGGAGCATAGGGAACAGGCAGGAAGAACTTGCACTCCTGTTTGCAAATAAAGAATTCAACCTGGTTGGGCTAACATAACCTTGGTGAGATCCTACCCACAACCGGGCAGTGGACATTGAGGGCTACAGGCTGTACAGAAAAAAGGTGGGGGGGCATTGTTCTCCATGTTAAGGAGCAATATACATCTTTCATAGTTAATTTAGGCCAGAAAGAAGGGCAAATTGAGGTACTATGGGTCAGGTTACAGGGGGGTTGGGGTGAAAGGGACTTGGTAGTGGGGGTCTCCTACACAACCCCATACCAGGGGGATGAGTTAGACCTAGAATTCTTGAGACAGCTCTCAGAGGCAGTGCGCTCAAAGGACCTGGTCATCATGGCTGACTTTAACTTCCGAGACATTTGCTGGGAGAAACAGGCAGCCAGGTCTGCCTGTACACAAAAGTTTCTAACCTCCTTACAGGACCTTCACCTATCTCAGGAGGTACATGCTCCCACTAGGGAAAATGCCTTACTGGACTTGGTACTGGCCACAGGGGACAACTTGGTAGGGTATCTGCAGGTGCAAGGTAACCTAGGGGATAGTGACCACCTATTGATAGGGTTCACTATCTGGAGAAAGGTGGGGAAGATAATTAGTAGGGCAGAAGTGCTAGACTTCAGGAAGGCCAACTTCAACACGCTCAGGAGATTAGTTAGGAAGGGACTGACTGGTAAAAGCCTTGGAGAGATGGGAATCCAGGAAGGGCGGGCATTTCTCAAGGGACTAATCCTGCAGGCACAGAAAAGGACCGTCCCAGTAACATAAAAGGGGACAAAATTAAAGAAACCCTCTTGGTGGAGCAGGGAAATCCAGGAGTTCCTGGAGGGAAAAAAGAGACCTACAGGCTGTGGAAGCAGGGGGGCTCCCACCAAGGAGGAATATACCTGCTTGGCTCTAACTTGCAGGGAAATCC
>NW_017728951.1:44514926-44519202 GCF_001723895.1 Crocodylus porosus | reverse complement strand
GGGCAGGGGGCTGGACTCGATGATCTCCCGAGGTCCCTTCCAGCCCTAATGTCTATGAAATCTATGAAATCTATGAAACAATGAGGAGGGCCAAAGTGGAAATAGAGCTTAGGCAGGCAGAAAAAGTTAAGGATAACAAAAAGTCATTCTTTAAGTACATAGGAAGCAAAAAGAAGGTGCAGGGTGGCTTAGGGCTCCTTCAGGATGAACTAGGGCAACTGGTAACAGATAGGATGGCCAAAGCGGAACTTCTAAATTATTTCTTTGCATCCATGGTCCTGGACATGATACAAATACGCATCCCATTGGGACCTTAGGTAATCCCAGTATAGATACTAGCCCACCAACTGCTCATGCTGGCCTAGTAAAAGGATACCTGGAAGGGTTGGATGTATTTAAGTTAACAGGTCCTCATGATCTTCATCCTAGGGTACTTAGGGAATTAGCTGGAGTCATAGCGGAGCCACAGACACAACAGTTTAAGTACTTGTGGTGCTCAGGACAGGTCCTGGAGGACTGGAAAAGGGCCAATGTTGTCCCTATTTTCAAGAAGGGGAGGAAGGAGGAACTAGGTAACTATAGGCCTGTTAGCCTCACCTCTATCCTTGGCAACACCTTTGAGAAAATTGTTAAGGATCACATTTGTGGGAGACCAGTGGGTAAAATGATGCTAAGCGGTAATCAGCATGGGTTCATAGCAGGCAGATCCTGCCTGACTAACCTGGATTCATTTTACGACTGGGTCATAAAATGCTTAGATGAAGGAATAGAGGTAGATGTTATTTACTTAGATTTTTAGAAGGCCTTTGACACAGTGTCACAGCCAATTCTTATAAATAAACTAAACAGTTGCAATGTAGATTATAACACAGTCTGGTGGGTCGTAAATTAGCTTATGGGATGCATGAAGAGAGTGGTGGTGGACGGGTCAGTTTCTACCTGGAGGAATGTGGACAGTGGAGTCCCCCAAGGCTCTGTCCTGGGACTGGTACTATTCAATATCTCCGTTAGTGACTTGGATGAGGGAGTAGAAAGCACCCTGTCCAAGTTTGCTGACAACACCAAACTAGGAGCGAGGTACACAAACTAGACGGCAGGGAGCAAATCCAGGCTGATTTTGACCGGCTGGAGAAATGGGCTGAACAGAATAGGATGCAATTTAACAAGGATAAGTGTCATGTGTTGCACCTGCGGAGGAAGAATCATCAACACTCCTATAGTCTGGGAGGTACCATTCTATGTAGCACAACTGTGAAAAGGGATCTCAGAGTCGTAGTCGACTCCAAAATGAACATGAGTCACTAGTGTGATGAGGTAATAAGTTGACCGTACCCTTTCTTGCATAAGTGGGTACTCACAAACAGGTCTAGGGAGGTGATACTTCCCCTTTATGCGGCATTCGTCAGCCTGCAGCTGGAGTACTGCATCCAGTTCGGGGCACCGCACTTCAGGAGGGATGTGGATGGCCTGGAGAGAGTTCAGAGGAGGGCCACTTGTCTGGTTAAAGGCCTACAAGAAAAACCCTATGTGGACCAATTGGGAGACCTGAACCTCCTTCAGCCTCCACAAGAGGAGGCTGAGAGATGATTTCATGGCTACCTACAAACTCACTGGGGGAAGGAGAGAGGGGCAACAAAAAATGGGGGATACAATGTTTACCAGGGCATCTGTCGAAATAACTGGAAATAATGGCCACAAACTGGAAGAGAAAAAATTCAGATTGGACGTCAAGAAAATATTCTTTACAGTGAGGGTTCCCCTTTCTTGCAGGTGTTTAAAAGGAGATTGGACAGATACCTGGCTGGGGTCATTTGACCCCATCACTCATTCCTCCCCAGGGCAGGGGGTCAGACTCATTGATGTAATAGGTCCCTTCTGACCCTAACATCTATGAAACTATGAAACTACTGACAGGCCATGTCTACACATGAGCATTTACTGTGCAGTAACCAAAATGACTGCACAGTATGGGCACATGTCTACACATGCACACCCATACTGTGCAGTATATATGGTGACTTATGCCAACTCGAGCATAAATTTAATACCTGCATCATGCATGTATCAAATTTATGCCAGATTAATTACTGTGCAGTAACATACATGTAGACCCAGACCTGAGCCCAGACCCAGGGCTTCTGGCTGTCTATTTCTCCTGGCTTCAACTTGAAACTACAGTTTGTCTCAAGTGCTGGCTTTTGCTTCAGTTTTGGACTAAAGTTAGTCCCAAGGGCTGGTGGCCATGTGGCCAGAGGCTGGAGCCCCCTTTGGTGACCACAGGGGCACATGGCAGGTTGCTTTGACCTGGGACTACATTTAGTCCTAGGTTGCCTGCATGTGTAGACACCAGCCTATTCCTGCTTACTGCATAGTAATTTACTATGAAGTAAATTTAAGCCAGCTTAAGTGCATGTGTAGACATACCTACAGAAGAATTGGGACATATATAGGTTATCTTACCCAGGGTAGGTGAGTGCACTTTGTGTCTGTGATGATACAGCTCCCTGACACTTATTAAAGGTAGATTTGGCAGAAAAAGACATTTCTTACTCCTGAAAATTTATTTGGGGAAGTCCCTACTTCCTGGGCCTCCATTAGCCATGTTAACAACCTTTTGATATTTTCACGTGAAGAACAAGAGACAGAGCCTTCCACCCTAATGAATGGACAGAAATGATAGTGACAGAAGTGAACACTTGTTAGATGTGTTCAGCACCCATAGAGGTGGACTGTATCAAATGCTATGACTGGTTAGGAACACCAGATACTCCTGTTCTGAGGCTATTGCAAACTTGGGAACTAATATTTGTACCTGATGACTGCATATAGATAGTCCCTATGTAGCTGCACTGTCAGGCAATGTGTGTGCCAGAAAAGAGAACTAGTTTGATAACAGTTCTTTTTTCAAACACTCATGTATCAGCATGAGGTGCACCATACATTTAGACTTTTATAGAAACCCAAATGGGCAGAAGGGCAAAAGCTGAAGCCATTCATAAAAATGAGAGCCAGAAAAATCATAATACCAGTTTTTCTTTCCTGCATTTCCTGCTACAATAAGTATGCCTTCTGTTCTGTGCCACCCTTTTGAATGGAAGGAGTCTGTGGGAAAGGTCATAAAAGAGTATATTTAATTGGAGAAAGAAGGAATGATAAATGCTGCAGCAGGAAGATGTGGATTGTAGCTAGGGGCTAGAATATACCCTCTGGCATGATTGCTATTATGAATAAGGAACAACATGGCAGCACTATTAAACAGCATTAGAGCCAAGTGGTTCAAACCCTGAGGAACACTGAAGACATCATGCCTACTTGAAAAGATCTCTCCATCTTGATCTTCTGGATGCAATCCATGGGCTATGAGACTGCCTCTTGTGTTGGGTGGGTTGATGATTGATCTTCTCTAATTCTATATTTTGAGTGGTATCTCAGGCTCTTCTCAATGGAGTTTGTCACATGCTATGTTTAGTGAGGTATCACTGTGGTCTTTCTCATAATGGGATCTGTAGGTCCTGCAAGCCATCTCCGGGTTTGTTTATCTCTCATCAGTGGTTGGTCCTAGGGAGGATGGGGCTGGACATTGCCCACACCCTGCCTGAAAGTTCACCTCTGAGTCCACCTCCAGTGGTCACTGTCAGGCCTGCTAAAGACTAAGGCTAGGAATGAGACTGAAGCAAACTTCTAGCTCTGCAGCATCTTGGTGAATACAAGCAGGTGAGATGTGCTTAGCCCTATGTTACCCAAGACAGTGCTAGATAGGGTGGCCATCATAGCATACAGTCTGGTTGTCCTCTGTCCTCTACTGATATGAAACCAGAAGCCTTTATGTCCTCTATTTTTCTCTTCAAGTACTGGCTGGAGGTTCAAAAGAGAAATATAGAGGACATAAAGGCACCTGTTTTTGTATCAATACAGGACATAGTAGCAGAAAAACAGCATGTCCTTTATGATGGCCACCCTAGTGCTAGAACAAACACTCACAGGCCACATTATTCCTACTAATTTCACAGCCCTGCTAGTACTTTTTTCCCTTTTTTTATGGCACAGAATAGCATTTCAGAAATAGTATCTTTCATAGAATCATAGAAGTAGGGTCGGAAGGGACCTTGTAGATCTTCAAGTCTGACCCCCTGCCAGGGCAGTAGAAAAAAACTGAGCTCAGATGATCCCATCTAGGTAGGCATCAAGCTTCCTCTTAAAGACCCCCAGGGTAGGAGCCAGCACCACTTTCCTTGGAAGTTGGTTCCAGATCCTAGCCGCCCTAACTGTGAAGTAG
>NW_017728951.1:44495145-44512453 GCF_001723895.1 Crocodylus porosus | reverse complement strand
GTGCTCTCAAGAAGGGAGTTTCCCCTCTTATAAGTGTGCTGCTGGTTACTATTGCTGAAGTGCAGCACCCTGCACTTGTCAGTATTGAAGCACATCCTGTTTTTGTTAGCCCACCCCTGTAACCTATCCAGGTCTTGCTGCAGTCTTTCCCTCCCTACTAGCATGCTCACCTCACCCCAAATTTTGGTATCATCAGCAAATTTAAACAGGTAGCTTTTCACCCCATCGTTCAAATCGCTGATAAAGAAATTGAACAGCGTGGACCCAACAACTGAGCCCTGGGGGACTCCACTGCCCACTTCTCCCCAGGTCGAATATGACCTGTCCACCACCACCCTCTGAGTACGACCCTTCAGCCAATCTGAAATCCATCTGGCTGTGTAGGCATCAATGCCACAGTTGCCCAATTTTTTAATGAGGATGGTGTGGGAGACAGTGTCAAAGGCCTTGCTGAAGTCCAGAAAGACTACATCCACAGCAACACCTGCATCCATTGCTTTTGTGCAAATTTGTGCTTTTGTGCAAAAGGCAATCAGGTTGGTCTGACATGACTTGCCCCTAATGAAACTGTGCTGGTTGCCCTTAACCATCATCTCTGAGGCCGGCCCATCACAGATGTGTTCTATGATGATCTTCTCAAAGAGTTTTCCTAGGATTGAGGTAAGACTGACGGGCCTAGTTGCCCGGGTCCTCCCTCCTTCCTTTTTTAAAGATGGGGACCACATTGGCTATCTTCCAATCATCTGGCATCTGGCCTGAGCACCACGAGCACTCATAGAGCTGTGCCAAGGGCCCTGCAATAACCCCTGATAGCTCCCTCGACACCCTGGGGTGGAGAGTATCTGGACCCGCTGATTTGAATGTGTCCAGCCCCTCCAGAAGCTCTCTAACTCAGTCCTCCCCACCCTGAGGTCTGGAGGCATTCCCCTTGAGTCCATGTTGCAACACGGTGGGAAGTCCCGGTCCCTGCCCAAGAAAACGGAGGTGAAGAATTGGTTAAAAAGGTCTGCTTTCTCCTCTGATGCAACCACCATATTGCCCAGAGGATCTTGCAGGGGCCCCACATTTTCTGGTGCTTTCTTCATCCTCCCTATATATTTGAAAAAGGACTTTTTGTTATCTTTGATTTTGTCCTAGCTCTATGTCCTAGCTGTATGTCTGCCTTAGCTTTCCTGACAGCCCCCCTACAGACCCAAGCAGAGGAGGTATACTCCTCTTTGGAGATAGCACCCCCCTTCCATCGCTTGTACACCGCCTTTTTGGCAATCAGGCTTTCCCAGATGCCCTTGATGAGCCGGGGGGCTTTTGGACACTCCTGCCCACCTTGCTTCTTGTTGGGATGGCCACCCGTTGGGCCCTGAGTATCGTCTCCTTAAGGAACGACCACTCATCTTGGGCACTGAGTTTCCCTGCTCTCGGGAACCCCAGCACCTCTCTCACTAATCTCCTCATCTCATGAAGTTGGCCCTCTTGAAGTCTAGGGCTACCACCTTGCTGCAGGCCCTTGAAAACCTGCGCTAGATAGTGAATTCCAGCAAATGATGATCACTATCACTCAGGTGGTCAAGGACCTGGAGGCCCCTTACCAGGTCATTGCCTGTGGCCAGGACCAGGTCCAACAGGGCATTTCCTCTCGTGGGACTGTGCACCTCCTGAATTAAGTGGAGGTCCTGTATCTCAACCAGGAACCTCCTGGAATGGTCCGACTTGGCTGACTGTTCCTCCCAGCAGATGTCCGGGTAATTTAAATTACCCATGACAACTACATCCCTTGCCTTAAGTGCCTCTGTAAGCTGGCCCAAAAATTCCCAGTCCAGCTCCTTCCCTTGGTTGGGGGGTCTGTAGTAGACCCCCAGCGTTATATCCCTCTCCCCACGGCCCCCTTGTATCTTGACCCAGAGGACTTCCACTTGCCCCTCTGACCCCATTTTGCTGGCAGAGGATGTGTATTGCTCCTTGACACAGAGCGCCACACCCCCACCTTTCCTTCCTTCTCTATCCTGTCTTTAAAGCCTGTAGCCCCTAATGCTAACTGCCCAGTTGTGGGATGAACCCCACCAAGTTTCTGTAAGACCTATTATGTCTGGGTCTGAACTGGCTATTCTGAAGGCAGTTCCTCCCCATACTACTTTCATCTGTTATGAAAGCTTCTTATGGACCAGTGGCTTTCAGATGAGTCTAAATGAGCACTTCTTCCAAGAGGATGATAAAGTCTACAACTTCAGCACAGAACCTAGCAAAAGAGTTAGATACATCCAATATTTCTTTCCAGAATCTAGGTAGGTGACCTTGCAATAAGCTGGCATAGACACATCTGATCAAAATTACCGTATGGCATTAGAAGACACAAAGGTTAATTTAGGTAGCCTAAAAAGTAGAAAGGAACATCAGAAGGCTTGCCAGCTGTTATTTAAGACCTAGATGGATTCTACACCTACTTTACTGGAAAATAAATTAATCTTGCATCTCATTAACCCTATTTCCACTGTGGAGTTGTTACCTTAAGTTAAAACACCAGATGCCCGCACCATGCACTATCATGCAAAACATTTCAAGGTAACCAACAACCACTTTCAAATGTAGGTAAAACTTTAAAATCAAATGAGCATTTCTTATTTTTCAGCAAGCTTGATAGAGGGACCAAAAACATTTCTTTGATCCTTCTACTGTCTCATTCAAGAATTCCATGGCCCACAGGCAAGTTCTAGGGTTCATTATGCTTCACCTGCAATACCAGCACATGGACAGGCCCTATATTTTGAAGTGATCCAAACAAAGTTTTCATACTAGAAGCAGCAGAAGGAAGAAAGTTCCAAATCACTTTCACAGGTAACAGAAGTGGTTATATATTCCTTTGTTAGCTTTCCTTCTGTTTTTGCATCTGTTTCTGCATGTGACATTTCTACTGCAAATATTCTAAATGCTGTAAATATTTCTAAAACAATTCACCTTGGTCCCAATGGCACCATTTGTAACCAGAGAGTTGGTGAGCTTTCTGAAGCTTGTCTCAACCTTGCCAACTTTTTCTGGTCAAACTTTAGCCATTTTAGGCTCACTTTTTAATGGGAGCAATGATATTGTGAGCTGTTCTTTGTTTAAATGGCCATTTTTGGAGAAATTTCTGACTGTATTGAGAATGCAATTTTCTTCTTTGAAAGAAAAACACGGGGCTCTTTCAACACACAAAATAACAAGCATTAGAACATGTGTTGTTCCCTAACAACTAGGGCTATGTGACATGGCTAGTATTCGCTTTGGATTTGGCTTTGGCCGATTCGGGGGACAGTGATCCAACTTGGTGATTTGAATCACTGTCCCAAATTAATTTGGCTGAATCTGATTCAGAGATTCAGCTGCTGCTGAATCTCTGAATCAGCCAGGCCCATTCCCCAAGCCTGGCAATGGCTGCCCCACCTGCCCCAGATCCAGCACTTGGGGAAAAAAAAGGCCCAACTCAGTAGGTGCTGCCAGGCAGGATGGGGGGTGATCTCCACTGCCTCCCACTGCCCCACCCTACATGGGAGACTATGCATGAGACCTCCAACCCCCTCCCCAGTGCCTTAGCCTCTCCCATGGCTGCTCCGTCCACTGGGGGAGTGGAGGGGTGTTGGGGGCTCATTCAGAGCCCCCCATGCAGCATGGGGAAGTAGGGGGCAGCAGGGATCACCCAGCAGCACTTGCGAGTGGGGGCTTTTTTTTAAAGAGCTGGAAGCTGGGGCAGGCTGGGCAGCCATGTGGAGGGTTGGGGGAGCAGGGAGGCGATGGGGCCTGGCAGGAGTCCCCCCATGGTCCCCTCCCCCATTCCCCACTCCCTCACCTCCTTACTTACCAGCTCAGAGTCCAGCTGCAGCTCCCTGCTGCAGCCACCAGGACTGCCTGAATCATCAAAGCTCTCCAAATCTTTTCTGAATTGATTCAGAGAGTTTTGAATTGATTCAGACCTTTTAACTGGTCCTTTGATTCAATTCAGATTTGGAGATTCAGCCACTGAATCAGGTCAAATCTCCTCCAAATCAAATCACCACCTGAAGTTTCGCACAGCCCTTCAAAACACAGGAAATAGCCCGTGTAGAATGTGTGTTTACTTCCCTACTGTACTTACTCCAACACCCAAAAAACAAGATAAGGTTTTTTCCCTATTCAAGATAGGAGAAAGGTAGCTTTATCTTAGAATTTGACAACTTAGTTGGTCTACAAGAAGCCACCAAAAATTAGCGCTCCAAAAAATTATTTGTAACAATAGGATGTACTTGCATAGGACAGCTGGAATGAAGTTTTAGGGCAACACACGGTATACAATATACCTTCCCAACAAGTTCTAACTTTGAACTCAACCCAGATAATTACTAAATGACAAAATATGTTATTGCTGAATGTAGCCAATGAGGCATCATAGTTGTAATGAGTTGTTACTCTGTTAAGATCCCAGCACTCATATGCCTGCATCACTTCACCACCACCACAGCTGGCATTTACAATAAAGGCTATGGCACAGCTGAAAGAAATCTGTATCACTGCTGTCTTCACTGTAGCTGTCCTCGGGATGAAGAAATTCAGTCCCCAAAATGGCTAGTTTTTGAATATTGTCATTCTTTGGCTTGGAGCAGAAGAAAAAGAAGGTTCCTGGTAAACCTGTTGAGTATTCAGTGCTTAGTCTTCTATTCCATCTTGCACCTCCACCCTTCAAAAAAAAAAGCCCACTGAGGTTTTCATGTTTATCACTTGATGTGCGTCTTTGCCTTGCCTCATCATTCCGGCATGACTTGACAAACAATAGAGAGAAATTTTCTGTTCACATTCTTTACTGCAACACGGGTAAATATCTTATTTTTTAGAAAACACATTTCTTAAATATAAAATACAATCCTACAATACCCTTTCAGATGGATTCACCAAAGTCAGATACCTTGTTCAAATAATGAATTATGAACATAATCAATCTTATGCCTTCAGGAAGTACAGAAGTTGCTCTAGTTAAGGTGCTCTGTTGTGAGTATCAGTGACTGGTACAATGAATTGTTTTTCAGCTTTTCAGCAGTTGCCCCTGTATGTCTTCTGGTTGAATGAATAGGCAATTAAGGAGGGAACTACTGAACAAGAGACCAAAATGAAATGATACTACACTAAAAGTCAGAGTGTCATTTCATCAGCATTTATGCAGTTGTGTGATTAAAATAAAATAAATATGTATTGTTAAAATAGGATACTGCCAAGAGTGATAGAATCAAACTTTTAAGTGACTAAGAAATCTCCTAGATTAATAGCATTCCTCCTGAACTATGAACATTTAGTCTCCATTTCCTTCAAGATATATATACACACATTACAGTTGCTACTGGGCTTAAGCACCAATTTCTCATCTCAGATGTTTTTCTATTTTTTTATTTTTAAATTCTGCGACAAAAGAAGCAATATCTATCTATCTATCTATCTATCTATATTAAAACTCTGAGGAAATTGTTCCCATTTATCTTGGCTCTACTTATCAGAAACAAAAAACAAGACTTACCCCTCAGGAAACATATTGTATTCACAGGTACTTCAATGGCATGTCACACTGTCTCTTCTGAAGGGTCACGCCTTCTGATTGGTACAGAGGTAAGTGCTGTACCAGGTATAAAGAAGTAGAAAACCAGATTCAAATAAAAAAATAAAATAAAGGAAATAAAAGTCAATTTGTAAAAGAACACAGTATTACATGTGTTCTCCAGTCCGGTGCTCATTTCAAATATAATTATACACCACAGACTGTGTATTATATACCATAGACTGCCTAAAGCCTGCATGACTTAGTGTTTTCCCAAAGGTGTAGACATGAACAGATCTAGGTTTTGAAAAAGGAGGGGTGCAGATTATATGGTTCATCATCCCATATAATGTAACAAATATTTTTCTCCAAGTAAAAAGCAACTAAAAGCTTTACTACTATGCTAGGAACATGCAGCTATAGTATTCAGTTTAAAATTTATTTTTGCTTCTGTTCAACATTTTTGGAATGAGTTAAAAACAGTCATAAGGGCTGTGAAATAGGAGCTACATTACAAGGAGCACCTGACAGACAGCAGAATTGTAGAAGAAAGGGTAGCTTGATTAGTGGAACATCACACCCATTAAAAAGGATAGAGGATAGAATAAAAAGAATAGATTAACCCCTGTGGAATGAACAGTTTAAAAGGAGTCAGGCAGATTTCAATGAGCCATGAACTCAATTGTTTATCTCATTGCTGCCTGAATAGAAATGTTGCTACCACTGGCAGGTAGTTGGTTTTAAACTTCAGATATAGCAGGAATTGAAGTGGGGGTGGGGTGTGCAGCTATACAAGTGCACCCCCTTGGAACCACCCCAAAGTGTAGTGAAGCTGTCTTATTGTTCTTCTTTAAGACCATTTAGCACATCACTTGAGAACAAGTGTTGATTTTAATCAATAACTCACAGTCTTAAATCTACTTATTTGCTTACTCCTCCTTAGTGTATCCATTTTGTTCCTTTGATTCTACATTTTTTTGACAATTAGACCAAACCCTGCAGGTTCAAAAACCTCTGAATGTTGCAATTTTCAGAATCTATGTCCCACTCCAAATTCTGTAGCTTGAGCTGACCTTTGACAGGATCTGTGCCATGTCTGTTCATACTGATAAGTACCTTCTATGAGAAGTCCTATTCAAAAGAAATGGGCAAGCATAGGGGTTATAATCCATGAGTAGAGAGAAGTAATTTGGCTGTGTTAGTCTGAAGTCAGGAGACAGCAGGGCTAGGTGATGTCATAGACACTAACTCGTTCAGAGATAATGCGCATTTGTAGATGACATCTAACTTTTCCAGATGCTGACAGAGGGTGCAAATAAGCTTTTGCATGACTTGATTTAGGTTTAGGTGATGTACCTGAAACTGCCTAAATCTAAACCAGAAACATCATGTAGAGACATTCAATTTACTGGCCCCAGGCAAGTAACTTGTGGGGAAAGGCCAGTGGGTCTGTGAAGGGAGGTGCTATTCAGGGCAGGTTAATTGGGGATCTAAAATAGCTTGGTTGGGGCAGAGGTAGGAAAAGCATAGCCCCAGGGCTGAGGAAGGTGGCTGGGTTTTCCCAGCTGCAAGGCTGTGCTGTGGCATTCACTAGCCATGCAGGCATTCACTAGACAGGGTTAACCCATTTTAGTTCAAGTTGATCTAAAGGTAGTTCACATCTGAGGTGAACTAACTCTAAACGAGGTGTTCCATTTTTAGGACAATTTAAGCTTTGTGGACACCTGCATGCTTGGCCATTTAGATCAACCTAACCTTGGTTAGATCGATCTAGATGTAACACCTGTACATACCCAAAGTAGGCTCTCATCTTCAAAAGCATATGCCTCTCTGTACAAGTTAATATCTAAGGTGCCACCCTGCACTATCTTCCGAGAGTCATAATCAAGTGATTAAATGGCAATTAGTTTGAAGTCAGTTTTGACACAGTATTTATTTACTGTAAAACTATGCTTTAACATTGCTATTACCATGAAACCAGTAAAATTTCACTTATTAAATGACCTTCGCTTTTCAAAACAGAGGGCACCTTTCCAGAAGGCCATTAATGCATCAAAGTCCAATTCTATTGTCCTTAACTTGTTTACATTGTATTTCACTCCAGAAAGATTGCCAATTAGCTAGAAAGGAAATAAAAAATCAGTATAAGGTGAGTAAACCTGAATCCTGAATGAATAAAAGCCTTTAAGGTTTATAGCAACACTACCTGTCTGCTTTGAAAAGTGTCTGCTTTCAGTAGGTTTAACTTCTCATCAGGGCAATAATGAGTGAGGTTTCACCATATAGATCCTAAATGTGAAGAGTTATACAGTAGACTAAAGGCTCACAATCACATTCATTGATGTGATTACATAAATATAATAGTCCAAGTCTTCAGCTGATATGACTCAACAAGCTCCATTGAAACTGATGGAATTATACCTACTATCATTTGGAGAAAACCAGGCCCTACATTTCACCTCTGACTCAATATTTATTTTAATTGTTTTTCTCCTATATCTGCTAAACTACTTAAAAGTTATTTGGTATCCAAAAAACCCTGAATCCTTATGCAGAAAACGTTAACTTTTTAAAAAATAGGCAAAAGGGGTGAGAGGCAAGGCACAATTTTATTTAACCTTATTAACAAAAGGATACATTTGAAATGAATGTTCTTATTATGTAAGGACATAATACACTGATGTAGTGGTTGTTAAAACTCACAGTTTAAATGGCAAAAGCCAAAAATGCAACCCAGAGTTTTTAGAGCAATCTTAAAGCTTGGAGAATTCATAAACTGAGTAAACCTTCTGACATAACTATAAAATGTGGTATAAACCCTAGGAAAAAATAGCCATCTTGAAAGGGTAACAGCACTTTTATGAGAATTTCAACTGTGCCATGGCAACATGAACCCGTCAAAGCAAATGAAGGGCAGTAAAAGTAAAATTAAAAATGATGAAAGGGACACCAGCTTGCTAACAGCTTTCCAAGCTGTAAAGCTTTCAAATGTTATCTCTTCATTGTTTTGTTCAATCACACATGCCGGCTACCAAGCTTTATCATATTATGTATCTTTCCCATCACTGCAGGCTGCCAGGTTTTGATGGACCCAGGCATAAAAAAAAATCCTTTCTCCCTACCAGACTTTTCTGCTCCTCCCCCACTACTTCTCTCTGCTCCTTTCTTTACCCTTATTGGTTCTTCTATCCCAGGGCCCATGGTGACACCTACTGGTAACAATCAAAGCTTCCACAAATCCCAAAGAATGTTTGAACTTGTACACGCAAGCCTTCCTTCCTTTTCTCTTCATTCCATTCAAATCTAAGGAAATATTGTCCATGTAGTAGATGCAACATTACATTTTAACTATCAAAATCCTAGAGTTATCAAAATGAAGATTGTTCAAGATATGCCAAAGACATCTCCTTATCTTGGGGTAGCAAGTCCTAGGAGTGTTTTGCATTTCTGGTCTTACTGACAGAGAATGCTGTTATGATTAAGTGGCCACATATGCTGAACAGTATATAAACTACTTAAAGTCAAATAAACCTTTGATTATTTTGAAATAAGAAAAATGCACCATATATGACATGACTTGCTATTATTAGGTGCTCTGTTTGGTCAGAAAAAGGCTCCTTAAGGGCCCAAATGACTTATCTGCATTACTAAACCATTCAAGCTAATGTGAAAAGTATAATATAAAAGGAATTAAGCAGTGCTGTATTTTAGGGACATGAAACTCAAATGAGGGAAGTGGAAAGAGTCTGTTTTAGCAGGTACCCTAAAAAGTCAAACTACAATTCTGAAGTGCATTATGCCCTGTGGTACAGGCTAAGTACATACAAAAAGCCCAAGGCTGAATCAATTAAATCTTTGCAAGTTAGTTTAAAAGCTGCATAGAATGAACTGATAAGCAAGTGAACAGACATTCACTTTTGATTCCAGAAATGCAGCCACATGCCTTTAGTGACCTAAGCCAGAAGCCAGGAGGACACTAGAGCATGCCTCCCTGATCAGCTGGAGCAGACAGGTTGAGTCAAATTTAGCCTGCCCACTCTGAAAAGGGGAGAGTTGTGTAGGAGGTGCAAAGCATCCTGAGATGCTGGGGGATTGAGAGTTAAATTGAATCTGGAGGAGATCTGACACAGAAGTTCAATAAACTGATTTAACCTAAATCAGTTAAGTGTGATATTACATCCATCTAGGTTTACTTTAAATTGGTTTCAGCCATTTTGAAAGGAGTTTATGTGCACTGATCTTCTGTTTTGTTACAATTTTGAAGAAGTTTCTGATCACTTATACTGTTTTATGTGTAACTTCTGTCCCTAGCCAGATAGTAGCCACAAACAGAAATTATGCTGTTGCTGTGATATAACATTTTGCTCAGTTAAGGCAAGCTGAACCAGAAAAGGGCAGCCCCTGGTTTGTTTCTAGGATTTTCGTTTTGTTTTGGAGGGATACTAGCTAGGAGGCAGATAGAACTTTCATGTCTGGTGATTGGTTTGGCTGCAGGTAATAGTTCATGAGTTCTAAGTTTATGTCCTGAGAGACATTTACTGTGAAAGTGACAAAGACCTCACTGGTGATGGCTGAGCTCTGCCTCTAGTCACAACTGAATCTACTTATTGGTCAGGGTTGACTCAGGAAAAAGATTTTAAAAACTCACCAACAGCTCTAAGCAGGGAAGTTTACATGCAAGCTTGTAAGAGTAGTTTAATGTGGAGCTTTAGGAAAGGACAAGAAAGAAAATTATAGCAACTCTAATGGCAATGGACAGGATCTAAAGAATAGCAACAATAATGAGGATGGTGACTGGAAGGAGAGGTCCCAGGAACAGAGGGAAGTCTAAGGTTGTCCCTTCTATTTGAATTACTGAAGGTGGAATAGGGAACACGGCCAGGTGGAACAGAGGGCACCATGCCATGCTTCCAAAGCCAGTGCTTGGACTAGATTGGGGTGGTGGAGCTCAAAGAGGTACTTCCATCACCAGAGAAGGGCAGCCAGGGAGAGACTGCAGCATCTGGGTGGAGGAGATGCTGGAGGACTCTCCTGCTTGTGCTGGTCTCAAGCGAACTGCAGGTGGAGAGTTCAGGGCAGTAGGCATGGGCAGTCAGAGTACAGCCAGCCAACTCAGGTACCAGTGAGCAGGACATCAGAGTGACCTGCCTCACTAAAGCAGAGTGCTTGGGCTGAAGAGGAACCAGGTTGGAGGAGGCATGGTAAGCTGGGGACCAGGGGTTCTGTACAGTCTGGATGCCACAAGTAATTGACTTTTTTTGAGATACCAATAGTAAATTGACAGGGGGAATCAACCCTGAGCACATTGATGAACTATGCAGTCAATGTTGGCTTATGGACTGTGATATGAATTGATGAAAGTGTTTGTTTTTGTTACTACTGATTTATTCTTGAGTTGATTTTTGTTTTCAGTTCTCTGCAGTACTGTTAAAAAGGGAATTGATTGGGGAGAGGGGGGAATTGACCCTGAAAACAATGCAATTCTGGTTCATTCTGGGACTGTTAAAATGAATTGATTTAAGTTTACATGGACACCCTGTCAGTTGACTCACAATAGGGGATGAACCCTTGTTGAATTACTGGTCTTTGTTTGAGTTGCCCCACTTAGGTGCTTCACTGGGGCTCAACAGTAGGGCCTGACATAGATTCCAGGAAGCCCAGATAGATCTGTCATATCTTGGTGTGCCCAAGATAAAAGCATTCAATATCATCAAGGAAGTGGTAAGGGTGGGTGTAGGGAAGGAGAAGCCCCATGAAGAAATTCTTCTAACAGGCCCCATTGTATCACCCAGCAGAACTAGCTCCCTAACTGAAGTAAGATCAAAGTCATGGTTGATGAGAGAATAACATCAGAGCATTTCTGTTGGATAGTGTTGCCCCTTTCATAAAGTGATGTCATTCATGAGGAAGATGGCAGACCAGGGGGGACCTAGGCCTTACAGCACCTACCCCCAACAATGACATACAGAAACTCTATGCTGTATGTTATCCAGGAGGTTGAGGCAGAGGAAGAGAACAACTAGTAAAAGACAAATACAGATTCATGCACTGGAACATGAAGAGACAAAATAAGCAGAAATTTAACAAATGAGATAGGAAGGAATGGGGACAGAGCAACTAGTCCAAGAAGGAGAAGATAAAAGCAAGAAACTGGAAAGCTGTGCTAAGGTCTGTGAGAAAGCAGACAGAATGGGAGGGAATAGGTTAGAGATCACCACAACACCAGGAAAAGGCAGGCCCTGGGGATGGGACTTCCTCTTGAAGAACTAACAGGCCTTTTACCATAGCTGATCCAAAAACAAGAATGGAATGCAGAATATGGTCAGAACAATTATATGAAATGTGATTGTGACAATGACTTGATTCTGAAGATGCTCTGGGATGAGTGTCAATGTGGGATGGCAATGGAATTTCCCACAACAGAAGTCACAGCAAAAATTAAGGAAGTGTAACACATGCAGATTGCATAGGAGGAGAAGAAATCAGACAATCTCACTACTAAAAGAACTGAAACATAAAAGGCAGGTTGAGAAGCAAAGATTTCTAAGAAATCTATTGAAACAGGGTCAGTACTGTATGGTTGGCCAATGAAAAATCCAAATAATGATTCAGGGAACTACAAGCTCTGAATCTGACCTCAACAATATACAAAGCTTTAGAACAAAAGTATGATGCAAAGTGTAGAAGGACATAAGTTAATAAAAATGGATAACATGCAACATAGATTTATGACAAGAAGATCATGCCAGTCTAATCTGATAGCTTTCCTGGATAAGTGATTTACAAGACAAAGAAAATGTAGTAGATCTCACTGATCTGTGCTTGAGGCCTTCTCTACACATTATTATGCAATTCACTTGTTAATTGCACAATAAATTTAGAGTGGCTACATGTGCAAATTAACTATCTCCCCATTAAAAGGTCCAACCAACTATAAAGTTATTGCTTGAAAATGTGTAATGATTTCATAGCTGGTTCCTATCCAACTTTAGTGTGCCCATGCAGGTGGTCTGTGGCTGGGAGACTGCAGCTGCTGCAATCTCCCTGATGCTGGGGAGCACAGTGCCTCCCTGGGGCTGGGAAACTACCTTTGCCAGGCAGCACTTAATAAGATGAGATAACGGAAGTGCAGTGTCATCACACTGTCACCTCTTAACAGTCAGTGATAATCTGAGAGGCAACTGGTAAAAATAGTTCATCATGTTGTACTCTAAAATGTAGTTAGAATGGTTCCTGAAACTATATCTTAAATCAGTCTGTATACCATAGCTTGATGACAACTAAGCCATATACCTGAGTAATGTCACAGCAAGGGAAGGCATAAGGAAATGGAAACATTTTTAAATTAATAGAGCAGTCGGACAGACTAAAAATTGGCCAACACTAATATGCTAATGGTAATCTTATGAGAGAAAGAGCTTAATAGGATGGAGCATATAAAAAAAGTCTCTAACAGCCTGCCCTGACTGTTGAATCATTATAAGGATTGTGTTACATGTACTCTGTAAAATGAGGCACAAGCAAAATATGTATTTAACCAGGCAATGCATTCCTACCTGTCTGTTTCAGGTTAGCATTTCCTATGAGTAAGGATTTCTTTTCTTTGTGCTCTTTATTCTCTGTCACTGAACACTTCACACTATCTAGTTTTGTTTCTATAATTTTTACTACTGTTCTCTTGCTATGTAGTTAGTACATTATGCTTTCCTATATTTTTATCTAATGCCTTTGGGGAACAACAGCAGGATATTATTTGGGTTATTGTTTATGTCAGCAATTTCTATAATGTTTAAACTGGAGGATGAAGTTGAGAAAAAAGTGCAAGCACCGGTAGTTTCACATTGTTTAGTTTCTCTTATTTCAATATATTATCTTGGCATAAGCTACAACTGGAGCACTGATTTTAAATTGTTACCCATATTAAATTTCAAGTCCACCTGTCAAAAATATAATTGAAAGTTTAAATGTCATATTTGGATTCTTGTTAGAGAAAGAGAAACAACTTTAAATTAATGAAAGAGGTTGCTGATATCTGGTGGCATCATGCACATAGCAGCTACTTCAGAAATGTCTTTAGAAAGTAGTCTGGCCCTGTTGGTTGCCTTGATGCTAATATTCCAGTGCATTGCACTCCTACTTTTTTTTTTTGAACAACCAGGTGTTGGTCATTACCACAGGTAGGATAGGGTCCATAGTCTGATCCCATAAAAAAGGCCTATTTTTTATACAGTTGCATGCTAAAGGCCCTCTGTGAAATGGAACAACTGGATTTATACATGATTCATACATTATTATACTGGATTTATACATGATTTTGTAGACAGCTTGTCTGGTGTGCCATCTTGGGAGAGATCCCTGAGACCATGCTCTCATCCCTTGTTTGATATTCCTGGAATACAATATGTCACAAAGAACTTGCCTTTTTATCCAGGGTCTCTGTCATTCTGAGAGCTGCTGGATTCTACACAAGAAGGAGGGAAAAAGTCCCCATTTAACAAAACAAAAATTCATTAGATAGACAAGCAAATACTTCTGGGGGATAGAGGAAGTAATTAAAAGTGGTAATATTTCCACTTTGTGGGGCTGATGTCTGAAAGCTGAAAACCTTATTTGCTTCCTCCATGCAGCTAGGGACAAAAGCCGAAAAAAAAGTTTCCTATAGAATTTAGCAGGAAACTCATTCATATATTTTTCTTGGCATGGCTTAGTTTTCCAGTGACAAGAATATGCTTCTGAAAGGCTAAAAATATGCTGGAAATGCAAATGCTCCCCATCTCCCCTATTTATATTTGTCCTACCAGTCAAGTTCTGGAATAAAGTTCATCTACCCCTTAGACTGAGAATGTAGCAATGATTTGAAATGGACTCTAAAAATGCCAAGTTGGGGCTTTATATTTATTGCCTCCTAGTGTCTTACATAGGCAATACATTCAGTGTGCAAATAAGAAGAAACATAGGTTTTATATGTCAGCTCCACAAACTCAGCTTAGGCCTTGAACATGAAGTTCTATTATAAACTACGCATCATCTCCAGCAACAAAGATGCCCAGCTGATGTATAATTGTTGTAGTTTTGTTCAAGTTATCAGTATAATCCTACTGAGAATCAGGCCCAGAACCTAAATACAGATCTTGTTTCAAAATACCATGGATAATGTATGAGCCAGAAATGCATCTATCCCACCAATGTGACATTTCAGAGGCTGTTGCAGGGATACAAAATAATTTCCACCAGTTAAGTGGACTTATATAATTAGGGATACACACGCAAGGGACGGTTAGCAAATAATTCAGCTCTGTTTCCTTGGTTCTAAATCTTAAGTTGCTCCACTGACACAAAGACTTGCACCTAAGTAACAGATCTTTTTTGCCCCAAGAGATCAAATTAAGTGTTCACACAACTAGTGGTGTAATTTATGTTATGTTCTCATTTATATTGCTGCTTTGACCATCACTTGCCATATGCTTTACTCCTCCATACACAACACCTCCCCTCCCCTCCCTTTTCTCTCCTTTCCCTCTCTTTTAACACCTGCTGGACCAGATGCAGGGGATGGGGGAAGCTCACACATAGCAGCTGCCACTGCTCTGCAGTCACCTATGAGCCGCCACCCCCTTCATCGTTCCGTGTCCAGCCACATGTCAACCCCCCCCACTCTGCATCCACCTGCCCAAGATACATTGCTCTGCGTCTGAACGCCGGGGGTACACTGATCCAAAAAGATTGAAAACCCTTGCCTTATTTTTAAAAGCACTATGAACAAGTACTTCAAACCCAAATCTTGAGTTTAAAAACATTCTAAATTGGTTGGGGTCAAATACTAGTAACTTGGAGCCAATTTCTGTCTTCAATTACTTCAAATTTGCCCTGGTATGGTGTAGAAGCCAGACTTTGGCCCCTCCATCAGGAGAGTGAAATGTAATCTAAGAACTACAGTGTATGCAGTTCAAGAAAAAAAACAGTTGTGGGATTAGAAAAGCTTTTGGTTCATTATATTACCATTACCAGAAATGGAGAATACATCTAAGCCATTGGTATTGTGTGAGCTTTTGTGCCATTCTTGTTTTTCTCTGCTTTCAGCACCAAAGCAGTTTTTATGGCAGTGTTAGGCTTGAAGCTGACTAACATCTCTATCCTGCATCTGAATCGAATAACATGGACTCCTGTTTTTGTGCAAAATCCCAAGAAAGGACTTAAATGGCAGGTGTGTGTATATGAGTCTACATGCCTGTACCTTCGGGTCCTAGCGCAGGGTTAGCTCTCCCTAGGATTGTATGTGGTTTCACTTACGTCAGATATCATAAGTGACACAACTAAAGAAAGTGCTTCAGTAGCACTAATTAGTATCACTAATAATATTTTTCACCAGCAGGAATGGGGAATTTTTTTTTTGGTAGTGATAAATCAGCTGTGATGCAACAAGTTCCAGATATCATCTTAAGGATGGCACTTCTAGAGAAAGAAAGCATTATATTTTTAAAGCAGACATTGTGTTTTATATTTAAAGCAACTAGCAATTTTTAGCTAGAAACAGAACACAGACATAGATAGAAAACTTTATACATTTTTCACAGATAGAGAGACTGCTCTTGAACTAGTGCTTACAGAGGATAGAATTTTCACAGATCTTAGGTCATGTACACAAGTACAGGCAGCCTGTCAGGGTGATGGTGCTTTACACCGTCTCTCTCCCAAATGCACTCCCCAGCTCTCCCGGCTGCTGCTGTCAAGAGCCTCAGGTGGGGGAAAGAAGAAAGCACCCCCAACTTCATGGGCCAAGACCCTGGAATCCAATTCCCCCTGGATTTGGGGGGAAGCTGGGCCTGGCCTGCATAGAGGGGGGGAATCTCCCTTTTCCACTCTACCACCCATGTGAGCATCTTGACAGTGCAGAGGCTGTTGTGCACAGCTGGGCTGAGGTTGGGAAACAGAGTCCACCTGCTGCATGGGCCCAGCCCATCTTTCCCCAAGACCCCAGCAGAGATACCTGGGCTCAGCCTGTCCTACCTAGGCCTGGCCTATGTCCCCTGCCCCAGCTCCAGGCATGGCAGCCATGCCTGGTGCTGTCAAGAGCCCCAGGTAGGGGAAGGAACAGAGTCCTCCCATCTCATAGACCTGACCTGGCTCACCCCAAGACCTCATTGGGGTAATGGGGTTGGGCCCATGCAGCAGAGGAGTGCCACTTCCTTCCCCCCCACTCCTTCACTCCTATCAAGACGCTCATGTGTGGGGTGAGGGTGGCATAAGGGAGCCCCACCACCATGTGGACCCCACTTGGCTTCCACCAAGACCCCAGCAGGAGTAGCTGGGGGGGCACAGTCAGGACCAGGGATTGAGGGGGAATGGAGCCCCCCACCTTGTGGGCCTGGCCTGGTTTCCCCCAAGACACCAGCAGGGGGAAGGAACACATGTCACAGGGGGCTCCCTTCTCCCATCCCCCACACATCATGTGAGTATCTTGACAGCAGCAGAGGCTGCGATACCCAGAGCTGGAGGGGAAATGGAGCCCACCCCCTACTGCATGGGACCAATCCTGCTATGCCTGTTGGGGAGTGTGGAAAGCCAGGCTGATCCTGTAAGGTGGGGGGGCTCCATTACCCCCCACCCCACCCCACCCCTTGGTCTGGCAGCCTCTGCCACTGTCAAGAGAGCATGGGGAGAAAGGAGATCCTCTGCCTCACCAGCCCAGTCTGGCTGCCTGCAAGGCCTCATCAGGGGTATCTGGGGGAGGGAGAGAACACAAAGCTGGAGGGCTCCCTTCCCCCACCCTCTCCCTTCCTC
>NW_017728951.1:44458420-44495134 GCF_001723895.1 Crocodylus porosus | reverse complement strand
TTCAATACTGACAAGTGCAGGGTGCTGCACTTAGGCAGTAGAAACCAGCAGCACACTTATAAAGTGGGAAACTCCCTTCTTCAGAGCACAGAGGCAGAAAGGGATCTTGGAGTCATTATTGACTGCAAGAGGAACATGGGCCGACAATGCGAGGTCACGATTGGCAGGGCTAACCAGACCTTGTCATGCATCCACAGGTGCATCTCAAGTAGAGCCAGGGAGGTGATCCTCCCCCTCTATGCGACGCTGGTCAGGCCACAGCTGGAGTACTGGGTCCAGTTCTATGCACCCATTTCAGGAGGGATGTGGACAACATTGAGAGGGTCCAGAGGAGGGCCACCCCCATGAGCCAGGGACTACAGAGCAGACCCTACATTGAAAGACTGCGGGACCTAAACCTGTTCAGCCTTCACAAGAGAAGGCTGAGGGGGGACCTGTTGACTTCTATAAACTCACTAGGGGGGACCAGAAGGGTTTAGGGGAGACACTGTTTCCCCTAGCGCCCCCTGGCATGACAAGGAACAATGGACACAAGTTATTAGAGAGTAGATTTAAATTAGACATCTGCAAGAACTACTTCACAGTTAGGGTGGCTAGGAGCTGGAACCAACTTCCTAGAGAAGTGGTGCTGGCTCCTACCCTGGGTATCTTTAAGAACAGGCTTGATGCCTACCTGGCTGGACTCATTTGAGTCCAGTCTTTTCTCCCGCCCAGGTCAGGGGTCGGACCTGAAGATCTACAAGGTCCCTTCCAACCCTACTTCTATGATTCTATGATCTGATGAGGGTTACATTTTTGCATGATTGGCCATTTTTAAAGTGCTCTATACCTGTGAATGTTCGTTACATTACAGCCATTGAGCACTTTCAGGGGCATCATCGAATGAAAAATGTTAATTTTCTAACCTCCCTTAAATTTGAGCCAACTTTACCTGGTACCTATTCTTCCAGCAAATACCAATTCTTGTCCTACAATAACGGAGACGTGTCTTGAAGCATTTATTTCCTACTTAGGTTCTGTGGGATTAGTGTCTGCCACTGGTAAGTCTTGTGTTAGTAGTTTCTTAGTCCAAAAGTGGGTCTGGATATGGGACCAAGTAACTGAGGATACTTGACAGAAAGTAGGGTCATTTTGTTGTGGGGCATGAGAAATAAGCGTAGACAACTGTTACCAGCAAACATTTCACTGATTTTTCTGTATGATATGCCATACTTAAGGTTTTCTTTTTTTCTACATTCCCAAATTAATCAGCCATTATTGATTTGTGCTAAATATTTGGGCAGGGGGAGAAATCAATCCTAAAATGGCATTGGATGCATCAAATAATATATTTAATATAGTAATTGTTAATTAAATCAATAATCATCTGGATAGGTGGTGATGTGTGATTTTAAAACCTCATGTTTCTCATAATTTAGGTAAATTTAAGCAGATCTGTTATTGGATGAACATTGTTTTCTATACTTGGTGGAAGACAATTGTAGAGAGCTCTGGAGTTGGGAAGTCTAGCGTGGCGATCACTACAGTAGTTCAAAATAATAAATGCATGAATGCCTTTCCCCATTTGCCATGGAAAGTGGATGTGACCTGCTCACATTTCTGAAAAGGTAGGGAGGGGAGCATCAGTATGTGCAGAATCAAAAATAATTCCAAAAAGTGTCACCAAACCAGCAACTAATACTTCCTTTAAATACAGGTTAATATTTCATCCATTGGCAACTGGTGCCTAATGTTTAGCAACAGCAATTCAGGCTTCAGCTAGATGAAAACAAAGCCAATTTCTAGACATCCTAGTTTGAGCTTCACTCATGCATCTTGACAGCATGGAGACTGCCTTGCCAGGAACTGACATAAAGGACAAATAGCCCTAGTTATTAACCGTGACACAATGGGAGCCCCAACCATATCCTCTAATGATGGCTCAGAGCAGTAAACTAGAGATGCCAAAAGGAGCTGGAACTAGAATGAGGCCCTGAGGAATGTTGGTAGGATTAGCTGACTGGTTTCCTATAGAAATACTGAGACATTTAACAAAGCAATGATGCTGACAACTGAATTAATTAAAAGCGTTGGATATTATTAGTAAAAGCATATGGTCTCCAGTAAATTATAGGTAGCTGCTAAGGTACTGTTCATACTATATCAGCAATACCTTCTTAGGGGTAATTAACATCTCATTGGCAAGGGCAGATGGCGCTGGTAATTGGTAATGTGACTATCATTTGGCGTGCAAGCTGTAACTGAATCTAGCTGTTAGTCACCAAAAGCTTTCCTCTGGTGGACATAGGTCAACACTACAGAAGCCATCACAAGTATCACTGCAATTGTCGTTTTTAATGAAGGCTGAGAATATAACATGTATGGGAAAAGGACTATTCTCTTCCCCCACTTACAGTGATCCTTCCTCTCTCGGAGGGAGGATGAGGCATGTTGGGAAGACAGGCTAGAGAAACTTCTGCTAGATTCACAGTAGGTGTTTTACATATTTTGAGGATAAACAGAAAAAAATAATTAGTAATGGGGTGGTAAATTATTTGGGCCCATGAGCCACTCAGGGAGTTTTGGTGAGCTGTTGCAGGATGGGTCAGCACTGCCACCCCCACCCCCCGCAGCTCACCAAAACTCCCAAAGTGGCCCTCATGTGGCCGGGTGACTGGGATGGGGCCCCAGGCAGGTAGGGAGTGGTGTTTAGGAGCAGGAGGAGCAGGTGAGACCACGGTCATAGGGTGGGATTGTGAGGCAGTGACAGTGTGGGGTCAGTGCCAGGACAGAGTTGTGATCAGCTGCCTGCACGACCCTCTGAAGAGCATGGGTTCTGTGAGCAGGGAAGTATGGGGAGTGGATCATGGCTCTGCCCTGGGCCCCAGCCCCATGCAGTCGCTGCCCCAAGATCCTGGACATGGCCCAAAATGCAGTTCCCTGCCTGTTCTTGGCCCCATTCTGTCAGCCTGATCATGCACCCTGCCTGTATAGGTCCTGGCCAGTCTCCATGGAGACTCTGGGATAACTGGGTGATGACAGCATTAGGCCAGGGCCAAGATCCACTACCCTCATGGCACTGCAACAAGTACTGGTTCTACAGGCAGAGGCATGTGGAGAGCAGATTGTGGCTTTTTCCTGGCCCTGGCCCTGCGTTGTCACTGCCCAGTGATCCCAGGGTTTGCATGGAGACTAGCCAAGATGCACACGGGCAGTGCATGTGGCTCAGTGGACAGGGTGGGGCAGTGGACTGGCAGGGAGCTGCATCTGGTTCTGGGGCCAGGATCTTGGGGCGGTGACAGCACGGGGCTGGGGTTGGGGTTGGGGCCAGGGCCTGGGTTGGGCCAGAGCTGCAATCTGTTCATGCTCGTAGAACCCATGCCTGTCACAGGGCTGTGTAGGCAGCTGATCCCAGCTCTGCCCTAGCCTTGGCCCCATGCTGTAACCACCCTGTGATTCCACCCCATGATCCCAAACTTGCCCACCCCTCCCACTCCCAAATCCCAGCTCCCTGCCTTCCCAAGGCCCCATCCCAGTCACCTGGCTACAACCTCTGCCCATGTGATGTCCTGCCCCTGGTGATGGGTGTGGGATGGGATGGGATGCCTAGGTAGCAGGGCCAGGTCTAGCAGTGGCAGCAGCCAGAAAAGCCACCACTACCAGGAAGTAAGTCCACTCCACCCCAGCCCCACTGCAGGCCAGCGGTGGCAGGACTGGCTGCACATGCCACAGCCCGAGGTGCACCCCGCCCCCCGCCTGGGTTGGACCAGGACTGAGACACCCACCATTGTCCGTAGAAAATCCCTTGGCTTAGTATCCAGCCCACAGGCTGTATTTTGCCTACCCCGGTGCTAAGCCCTGGTACAGAGATCTCAAAGGCCTTTACAAAGGAAGGCAAGAATTATTATTCCAATTATACAGTTGGGGAATGTAAAATACCAGTAAATGAAGTAATTGTAAATAATAATGGTGAAGGTATGACTAAAAAAACCAGATTGCCATTTATCTTTGGGAACATATACTTAAATGAGCTTAATGTTTGTTTCTAATTAGATGGCCTGTATCTCACTTTAAAACATTTGAACCTTAGGAAATTTCCAGACAGATCTCCTGCAGGATAATAAAATGCACATGCACAGCACCTTTTATCTGAATGTTAAGACTACTTTGGTAAAGGTTATTAGGTTCAATGACTACTATATTTACCCAAATACAAGATGAGGTGTTTTCCCCAATCAGCATGGGGAAAAAAGCTTCTTATCTTGCAACCACATACAAGGAAACTACATTAACTACATTAACTATTGTCTACTATTAAACTGCTGCCAAAAGCAGCATAGAATAATAGAAAATTAGAGTTGGAAGGGACCTTAGGAGGTCATCTAGTCCAACTCCCTGCTCAAAGTAGGACTATCCCCAACAAGATCATCCCAGCCAGGGCTTTGTTGAGCCAGGCCTTGAAAACCTCCAAGGATGGAGATTGCACCACCTCTCTCTGTAACCCATTCTAGTGCTTCAGCACCCTTCTTTTGAGAATTTTTTTCATAATATCCAACCTAAACTTCCCTTGCTTCAAGTTGAGACCATTGCTCCCTGTTGGTGATGGTATCTGCCATCACTGAGAACCATCTAGTTCCATGCTCTTTGTAATCACCCTTCAGAAGTTAAAGGCTGCTATCAAATCCCCTCACAGTCTTCTATTCTGCAGACTAAATAAGCCCACTTCCTTCAGCTTCAACTCTTAAGTCATGTATTCCAGGCCCCAGCCTGGTTTAGTGTTCAGTGTTTTCAAATTTGACCCTCCCTTCCATGTGCTCATGGAGAGCAGGGTCTGACAGTGGGCAGGGTGGAAGGGTCTACAGAGGAAAGAAGTTGGGGGGAGAGAGGACAAGGAGGCCATCTGATTTCCCACCCTCCCAGATTTATTTTCCCTGCTGAGCAGTGGGAGTGGGGCAAAATCAAGGCAAACCTCCAACAAAAATTATAACACATTCTAATGTTCTTATACATTAGAGAACATATGATATTTCACAGATGGGGGAAATGAGTACAAAGAACTTATGTGACTTGGCCAAAATTTATTTGCTGATTGAGAGGCTGTGACAGCTGGAGGCAAGGTGTCAGAACTCATAGTTCTCTACTCTGTTTATGTGAATAAAAGAGTAAACTGATATTAACACATTTTTATGTAGCTTAGTTGGGTTCCTGTACTACTACCAATAAAACATGGTCCCACTCATTTAGGAAATATTGTTTAAAAGGTCCTTCACCACTTGCAGGTGAAGACTTGACCATGAACATCTGTATCTGGGAATGTGCCAAAACCCACCTAAACAATGAAGATTCCCATTAGCTTTAATGGCTTTTTGAAGGAAATTACTTTAATGGTCTTTGGACAAGGCCTGAATTATGTGTCACTACAAAGTTATCTTAAACAGAAGAGTGAGTCAAATGGGGCAAAGACTTGTTAAGGCTAATTTATATCTATATCATAGGAACATAAAACTGGAAGGGATGTCCTCAAACATAAAATCCAGGCTCATATTTTTACAGGCACCATGTCAAATAATTCCTTTCAAAGGTATGAAATTCCATTGGAAAAATAGTTAGTACTCCAGATGCTCTAAAAGTTAGGAACTTCTAATTTTCAACTTACATTTACTCCTAACTAATGTATACTCCTTTATTCTTGTGTCAGCATTGTCTTCAATCAAACTAGTATATATTTCCATGCTGGATAGGGGTCCATGCTAATGTTTTCCATGCTGGATGTGCGAAGAGGGCCCTATTCGATTTGGATTCAGCCTGAATCAGGGACAGTGATTCAATTTGTTGATTCAATTTGGGCGAATTCAAATCTGAAGATTCCATGCTGATTCAGAGAATCAGCAATTCGGACACAGACACAGCTTTAAAAGTTTTTTCTATATACCTTGGGGTAGCAGGTGCAGCTCATGATCACTGCAATGCTTGGGCACAGGAGTGTGTGGAGGGTCCCTCTACAAGATCAGCAGCAAACCCAGTAGTGGACAGGAAGTACTTCCTTTCTGCTTCTGAGTCAGCTGGAGAGCATGCTGGGCCGCTGCCCATGCCTCTCTGGCTTGGCAATTGGCCATGGGGGGACCCCGGGTGCTCCCCTTCCCAGACCCAGAAGGCACCAGAACCTGAGCTGGAGGTCGGGGGTGGTGCCCAGTGAGTTCCCCAATAGAGGACCAGAAGTGTTTCTGGTCCACTTCCAGGTCTGCTGCCAAGTGCACTGGGGAGCCCCCTGTGCTTCTGTGGGACACTCCATGTGCCTCACCATCGCAGTGTTCACAATCCCCTGCTATCTAGAGGTATATAGAAAAAACTTTTAAAGCTGTGTCTATGTCTGAATCACCAAATCTTTCCAAATCTCTCCAAATCAATTTGGAGGGTTCTGATTCAATTCAGAGAGATTAAAGGGTCCTCTTATTCGATTCAGATTCAGAGATTCAGCCGAATTGAATCAGGGACCGAAGCTTCGCACAGCCCTAATGCTCGATTTATAGCCTAAAGTCATCTCTCTCCTTGTATTTTTGGTATTCATTTTTATCCTCTTATTCCAATTTTGAAGATCATGCAGATCTCACTGTAGATTCCAGACCTACTCGGTGTGAATGACACCTCCTAACTTTGTCCTTCCCAGCCATTTCATCAGCATACCGCTACTTGTCAAGGTCATAATGACAATAGGAAATAAAAATCCTTGAGGAACTTCACTAGTAATTTCCATCTTGGTAACTTACCCTTTGAATGTTATATGTTGCCCTATGAGATTCTGTTCGTTACCTTCCATATAATTCCTCTGTTTATCCCCAGATTAACTACTGTTTCCCATGTGGCATCATATCAGATGATATATTTGGGCCCTCTCTAAACATTCAGGTAAAAGCACAAATGGATCTATTGCACAAGCCACACAATTGCATGCATGGCATGGCACACATGCATGGCAGGAGGCACAATCAGGAGACCGTGCTTTAGATCCCATTGCTTTTTATTGCCAGTGTCCCCCTATATTGTCAAGCATGTTTTCTTTCATTTGTTTTACTGATACACATGTGATGTCTTGTTGAAAGAAAACTGTATTAATTTCTGCCATTTTTATCACTTTGTTACATTGTCTGCAATTCTCTTTATGATTTCGTACATGGTGTGGCAGGGCGCAAAGTTCCAATCAGGCGGCCACATGACCTCAAGGCAGGAGCATGATTGGGTAAGGATTAAAGGTGCACCGATACATTGGTTTGATATCAGATTGGCACTGATACAGAGAAAATTGACTGTACCAGAAATCGGCCTGATGTGGCTGATAATGTGGCCAATAAATGCCCCGTGCATACATGCAGCTGCAGTACAGAACATAGGTGGCAAGGAGAAACAGCTCAGCACTTGGCAAGTGCATGCAGCTGGTAAGTCTGTTGTGGTGGAAGGGGAGTGGAGAGGAGGAAAGGAAGGAATGTGGGAGGCAGATGAGGTAGCAGCAGCACTGAAAGAGGGGGTTGTGCGGGGTATGGTGAAGTTTGGGATTGAGGCCCCCTCCCCCCCCATAGCCCCACCACTGGAGGGCCCAACACCACTGCTGCCCACTCTGAGCTCAACCCAGCCCAGCCCCTGCAGAAAGAGCCCTGTGCAGCCCTGGCTGCAGCCTGCCCCACCTCGTACACAGATTCAGGGGCACATGCCCCCCATGTCCTCCCAAGATATGCACAGTGGTGAGAGCCACCCCACACCACACACACCCCTTCCCAGATGAGCCATGACTCTGTCCCCTGCCTCGCCCCATTCTGGCTGGGCAGCATCTGCCCCAGCTCCAGCCCCACTCCTTCCTGCATGGCAGGGGCCTTGATCTGCCCCTCGATGCCCCTTCCCTTTACCCACCCCTTCCACCACAACAGACTTACCAGCCAGACACTGTTCTTCAAGCTGCCAGGCTGTATATCAAAAATCGGACCAGTATTGGCTGATATACTTCCTTAAAAATTGGCTATCAGTATCAGCCCCCAAAATCTCTAACGGCACACCCCTAGTTAGGATCACTGCAGCCAGTATATAAGCACAGGCTTGGCTAGCAGAGGGAAGTTCCTTCTGGACTATAGCAGAAGTCACATCTCTCCGGAGAGGGGCCTGTAGCACAGTGTGTCCTGAAGGAAGGTACTACTAGACTGGCTGTAGAAGTAAGTGGAACTGCTAGCCTGGGAAGCAGTCCCAGATGGGGCCTTGTTGTGGAATGAAGCCTAATAGGTGGATACAATTAGTGCCTGTGGAGCCTACTTGAAATAGCTGCAGCCCTTCAGCTAGATTGCTTGTGGGGGGTTGTCTTCTCAAGGGCAGAAAGAGAGTTTGCTGGTACACCTAGGTGGACTGGCAGGAGGTGAAAAGAGTGAGATCTATAGGAAAGGGGGAGCTATTTAAGAAGGAGGAAACTCCAAAGGATCCAGTGGGGTTCCTCAGTCCAGGGAAGACTGCACTGGAGGGGCCTACATAGAGAGGCCTAGGGTATGATCAGCCAGGCATGCTGCCTGGGCAAGTCAGGACCAGAACCTGGGTTTGGGTGCCCTATCAACCAGAGGATGGTGCAGCAAAGATCAGAAATATGGAACCAGGGTTACAGGAGAGCAAGGCCCTGGGAAGGCATGGAAGGTAAGTTGCTCTCAGCCCTGGACTGGCTGGATGATTAGGTGGACTAGGAAGCTGAGCATGAAGGCACCTGGAGGCAGATCTGGAGCTCTGGGAGATAACCAAAGGGATAGGAACAGTGGCTTAGGGTAAGCGGCCTAGGAGCCCTGACAATGTAGGCCAAGGAGGCATGCCTGGGACAAGTGGAGTGAAAGGATGGTGTCTGGCAGACCAAGGATTCACTTCAGCTGGCTTGATTGGGGCCAGAGGACAGAGTGGACCCAAAAGGCTACGGCCTACTGAAAGGGGTGAATGTGGCTGCAGAGAGCCTGGTGCCCCAACTGGCCCAACCCAGAGCCAGGATCATTGAGGTTAGAAGGCTCCTGATGTAGTAGGAGCCACAGATGAGGGGTGAGGGCCTGTGTACCAGATACCCATATGAAAGGTGTTTGGGGTGACTCCTGGAAGCCCAGGAGTGAAGTAATACCAGGCATGGGAGAGATTCAGAGTAGCCCAGAGGCCTAGGTCAGCCTAGTGCAGTGCAAGACCCCAGTGTAGAGTAAGACTGGGAGACCTGAAGGCCTACACAGGGTTGGGTTTGAGTGTGAGTGTTGGATGAGTCCTGAAAGACCATGCAGAATAGGGCAGAGAGACCTTAAGGACTGCAGGGAGTAGGGCTGAGGGGTAGAGGCCCTGTAGAAAGCAGTCTGATAGCAGCCCAGAACAAGGAAAGAGTTTGGTTCTAAATGGGACCATAGTTGTCAACTGTTTAGTTGCCATCTGCTAGGCATAGGACACAGATAAGGGAAGGTTGGAGCCATGCATATGGCCTGTAGCATCGGGGCCACAAAATAGTTAGCCTCCTGCATGTAAATATCAACCTTTGGTGACACCAAAGGCAAGGCAGTTGAACGTGGTCAGGATGCCGGAAGACAGCAGGGGGCAGGCTGATGACATGTGCAGCCCCCCCCCCCCCATCATTCATGGTTTATTCAAAGGAACAGAGGAACGCATACTAAAGGAAAAGGGAGTAGGTGAAACTGCAAAGTATCTCTTGCCATTGTGTTATTAGGGCACAGTGAGGAAGGGAGTGGGGCAGGGTTGGGGCTGGGAGCACTGCCCAGCCAGGGTGGTACCCCGAGCCAGGGCAGGAATGCATGGCTGTGGGCTTCTGCTGGGGGAGCAGGACAGAACCATGGGCAGCTTTTCCAAGGGATGGGGGGAGCTAGGTCCCCACTGCTGCATGCACTCCAGGGGAGGGGAGCATGGGAGGGCAAGTGCCTCTCCAGTTTGTGCATGGGGTGAGGCAGGATGTGGGCTGCCTGCTGCAGGGGTCAGAGATTCCTGACCTGCTGCCCTCCCCCCAGGGACCTCACTGGCCCAGTTGAGGGGACCCAATGTAGCAGTGTGGAGTGGGGTAGGGAGGTTTGCTGTTGCTGCTGCCACCACTGGATGGAAGCCCCATGTCAAGGTGAGGCACCCCCTGCCTGTCCAGCAGGAGGAGGGGGGCACAACTCTGCACTGCCACCACTTCTGCCTCCCATGCTGCTGCTGGGCAGGCAGGGGATGCCTCGACATGGCAGCATGGCTGGCATTGGGCTCCTGGCAGTGGTGGTGGTGGCTCTGAGTCTCACCACCCCACTCCAACTTCCCACTCCGTGTCCCTCCCACTGAGCCATGGAGGCCCCCAGGAGGAGGGAAGCAGGGTGAGAAGCAGAGTGATCAACCTCAATTCCCTCCACACCCACAGACTCTGCTCAGTTCTGCCCAGGCCATGCCATCAGCTGGAGGAGGGGCTGCGCTCCATATCAATCAGAGCTTGAAGCACCGCTCACTGGCTGCAGCTGGCACTCACAGAACAGAGAGCAGGAAGCATACAGCCATCAGGTCCCATAGTCCTGGCAGCTGGGGACCACCTCCAGCAGGGCGGGGGGCAGGGGCATGGAATTGTGGGTCAGGAGTGAGGGGCCCCAGTGGGGCTACGGCTCAGGGATGAGTGGCACTAGCATGGCTAGAGGGGTTGGGAGCTGTGGCTTGGGAGTGAGAGGCAATTGCATGGGCAGAGGCAAGGCACTGGACTATCAGGGCTGCTTAACACCACAAAACAGCAGGGGGGACAGCTGTAGCTGGACCTACATCCTGGTGAGTAAAAGGGGGAACTCTGATTTTCCATGATAAAAAAAACAAAATCAAATGACAAAATATGTAGTATTTAAAATTTATTTTATTATAATGATTGAAGCACTGGTAGACTCCTAAATTGCTTTAAAATTGTGTGTGTGTATATATCAATAAACATCGTGTTCAATACATGGCATTTCATTTTAATTGCAGAAAAACATGGGTTTGGGGGTTTTAATCAGAGAATTTGGGAGTTTTAAACAGAGAAAACTGGGATCCCTGTCAGCAATTATGAGAATGCTGTGGGGTGGGGGTGTTTGTGGCTTGGAGTTACTTAAGGACTATCTATTACTGTAGATAGGTGCAGTCTTTGAAGGAGACCTAATTTTTTTTTTTTTTCACAATTCAAGCAGAAGTTACTTGAACCTGACAGAGATTCTCCTGCTGCAGCTGTAGGGTCTGGTATAAAGCCAGGGGAGCTGAGGCTTGTGGCAACAAGGAGTTATCTCAGGGCAAACCTCGGTCTGTGTGAAAAGGTTTCCTCTATCTCTTCACAGAAAAAGAAGGAAACCTGGGAAAACTTACCAGACCAGAAGGAAGTATCACTGATGCAAAGAATGCCGTGGCTGCTGAAACACTGTTTTGTCAGTTGTTGGTGTTTCTGAATCTGTTTCCTGCTCCCAACGTCATACTTCCATCATAGGAGCTACGGTGGAATGGAGAGAAGATGCATGGAGGAATCGGGCAAGTTCTGTCCACACCACCTGAACTCCAGCAGTTCAAACCCTGGGGATGGGGAGGACACCAGCTTGCAGTCTTGGAGCTTGGAGGAACTCTAACTACCGGAGACGTGCTTGGCAGCATCCTGCAAACGCAGAGAGTAGAGCACTGGGGAAGGTCAGAGCCGCCGCAACCCTCTCAGGGTGAAAGGTTTTTTATTTCCTTGTTTCTTTTGCATGTGAGTTATAATACAGTGGACATGAACTGATTGATTTGGGGCCTTATTGGGAAGCGGGAAGGGACCCCAAACCATATAACTTATCTTGAACTGCTTCAGAGGCAAAGAAACTGCCTATCTGCAATTAAGTTTTCTTTTGCTTTTTACTTCAATTTAAGTTCCTATTACCCACAGGCTGTGTCCAAAGAATAAGCATTCTCCAGCCCAAGGAAAAGTGGTCTATACCTTTAAAAAGAGAAGAAAAAAAAGAAACAGAAAGGACATACCTTTCTGGACATTGCGAGGGGCTAGCAATTACCTGGGTAGTACTGCTTTGTGGTGATCGCAGTTCACTTTTGCTCCAGTGGTGACCTGATATTCTCCTTGGTCCACCCTGACCTCTTCATCCAGAGGGGAGCACTGAAGGAGACCCTGAGCTGAGGGGAAAAAAATGGAAAAACTGAAAAATACTCTATCATCTGTGAACGACAGATAGTTTCCCACAATATCTTAACAGCTGGTTGGCGTTTGACTGGAGTGTAAGGGAAGGTTGGAGCCCCAGGAGGGACAGGCCTGATGCTCTTGTAGCAAACTTTCAGCAGGAGAACATCTCCTGATATTCATAAATTACATCAAGATGAGGTGGGTGAGAACCAGACGATTACTGCTGGCTGATTTTGTAGAGATAACAAGGCTTTTCCTTCATGGCAGAGACCCACTGGGTGCAAGGTAGACACAGGCCTCAGCCCTATCCTACACCCTGCAGACAGTCTGTTCCTCAGGACAGGCAGCAGGACACCAGACAGAAACATAGGGCTCCAAGGCTACCCTATAGATGGGTTTGTGACAGGGCAGGGTTTTTTTATTTGTTTGTTTTGGGGGGTCAGAGGAGTCATTTCCTGTCTTTGGACTTTCCTTTTCCCACAATAATTTCAAAACAAATGTTTTATACCACAAATACAAAAATCTAGAAACAAAACAAGCAAAAGAAAAGTTTTCACATTAGCTTGAGAAACCAGGACTCAGTCACTGAACTTGGCCATGGTCTTCCTATGCAATCACGGGCATTGTCACGAGGATTCTAGGAAACACTGTACGCACCAAAGACTGTTTGATGTTGTTACTTCTAACTCCTTGTTTTCTCTCACTGCTTGTTTCCTTCTTCTTAAGTCAGTGGAGACCAACCTTTTTGGCGGGCATGCCACAAATTTACCCAACCCCTTCATCAGGTGCCATTCCATTCCCTTTCCCCTGCCTATATTTCTGCTCTGGTTTATGATTTTGGCCCTGTGCTCCTTGCTCAGTTTGCTACTTTGCCTTATCTGTTGGTGTGCAGCCTGTCCCCTCCTCCATCTGCTGCATGCTACACACAGAGGTTGCCTGTGCCACATTGTATGCCCATGCCACAGGCTGGCAAGACCAAGGCCCCTGTTACTTTAAAGAGAGAGTGGCAGATTGAGCTTGCTGTGTGAGGGCTGGCAGCTAGGAAGTAGGCTGGCTGCTAGAGAGCTAGCAGCCAGAAAGCAGGCAGCCTAGTAATAATAGGGTAGGAGCTACCGCCGGGGGAAGAGACTGCCCTGGAGCTCATTGCTCCCCAACAAACAGCTCATTGCTCCCCCATACCTCACATTTAGACAGCCCATAAATGGAAGCTACAAGCAGCAAAGCTAAGTAGCATCAGGGAAAAGCAGGCTGATTATCAACCCCCAAATGGAAACTTCTGTGGGTGGCTGAAAAGCTGCCTGACAAGAAAGGATGGAGCTTTGGGAGGCACATAAGACCAGTGATGAGACCAGGCAGTAAGACTGGTCCTGCAGACAGAATGGAGAGGAGCTCCTCAGAGAAGGGCTGCAGGAGGAAGCCTACCAGACACACAAGCCACCCAGGATGAGAAGTCCATGGCTTCCTAGAATAAGGAAGACCTCTAGTTTGCAAGACAACTTGCTTAGGTTTATGTTGTGTTTATGTCTGAATTAAGAACTAGAAGATCAGGTATGGAGGCCACAGAGGGGTGCCTGTCAGGCACTCAGTAGCAAACAGACCACCTGGGGTTGGAGACCCAGAGGGCTGAGGCTTGTCTGCTCCAATAGACCAAGGATGGGAGAGGCAAGTCACAGTCAGGGACCCTAGCCTGGGGTCAGGGACCCAGAGAACTGTGGGCTGGTACAGGTCAAGACTGGGAAAGCCAAGGCCAGTGGAGGCAGCCTAGCCTGAGGTCAGGGGCCCATGGGCTGAGACAGAAGAACAGGTGATGCAGGTTGAGGCTAAAGGAACCAAGGCCCATGGGAGCAGCCCAGTCAGGGACCCAGAGGGCTGAGACAGAAGAACAGTAGCCATATGGGGCCAGGGGGGCAGAGAGCGGGAAGCTAAGGCCACAGGAGCAAGGCTGAAGCCAAAGCAAACTTAAGCCAAGTGGGGTTAAAGCCTGGAAAGGAGCTGAATCCTAGGATAGGTGGTAGCCAGAGAAGGGATAAGTGCCCAGGGAGAAAAGAGTCTTGCCAGGCTAGAAGGATTAGGTGGTTGACAGATGAGCCACCAGGCCCAGTGGACAATCTAATATATTTGTGAGGCATAGGCATGGCCCTAGAGGTGGAAGGAGCAGCCCTTGAGTAGCCCTTAAGGCAACCGGTGCCACCTGAGGCACCAATGGGGCAAGGGCGGCCCCACTTAGGGCTTGAAGAGCAGGACTGGCATTAGCTGGGTACAAGCCAAAACAGACTAGAGGTTACTCTGGGACCCTGTTTTAATAAGATACTTCCATCAAGTCATGGTAGGTAAGAGGTAAAGGAAGGGCATCCTGAGTAGCTGAAGTCACTCAGCCACCAGGGGCATCATAACCAACCCTAGAGCTTGGTCTTGCTACATCACTTCTGCTTTAAGTCAACCAGAGGTGTGTTCAGATGAAAATACTCATTAACAGAAACATTAATTGGGTGGGGGGATTCCTGAAGGGGGAAATTGTTTTGATGAGTGAGCTTCTGAAAATATAGTAATTTGAGTAATTTGAAATATAGTAATTGAGTGAGATTTTTACTGGCTTGGCATGAACCAGATGGGAAGTGGGATTGTAATAACATTAGGCTAGATGAGCAGAATGAAAAGGCTAACACCACAGAGTTGGAAGTAGCAGCAATATAAGAAAACCAGGTTTTAAGTGGGTAAAGTAATCCATTTCACTCTGAGAATTTGATTTGGAGAGAAAAACACTGGCATTACAAGAAGGAACAAACTAAACATGCAAACCATAGCAACTACTGTCCAACCAACTTACCGCAGTTAAACTAGGAAATGTCAAAACTTTTTAACCACCTTCTACACACTGATCAAATTTAGGAAGACCCTAAAACCCTTTGTTTGTGCAAATCCCACTTCTCCTCCTGAATGCTAATTCTCTTATCATTAGGTGATTATTTGCTGGGGGGATATTCAGTCCCAGGGCTAGTTCCAAGTTTGACTTCTTTGTTCCAGTGTCTCTGGGCATCTGCTCTACTTCTGTCATGGTCTCTGGAGAATGTGTGTCTTTGGAGAGGTTGTCAAAGAGTGGCAGGAAACCACTCCTTCCTGGTGCAGAGAGGTCACCTATCCCTTTTCAACTGTTGGACAGGAAACACCACCATCACCACAACAGAGGCTAGTTTTCTTTTCAAATGGCTGGAAGAGTATCCCACGTGAAATACCTTTTTACATCCTTTGGAGTGAAATACAATAGGCTCACACATTCAGGGAACTGTAACTAGGTACTTCTTATCTTGCATCCACATAATATAAAAGTAATGAACTAAAAACCATGCATGACCCTGACAATAATTTTGCTGATATGAAGACTCACGTAAATAAGGCCAGAAAGGTGGTTGGTTAGCTGATTTGACCTCCTATACAAGGTAGACCCTTGCCAGTCAGATTAAAACCTAATCCATTAATGGAAATGCTACAAACTCAAAAAGATTGTGAGCAAATAGGAAACAACTTTTCAAGTGTTGTTTCATCTAATACCCATTATAATCAATCAGAGCCTTTCAACTGAAGTTGGATCAGGCCCATTGTCATCTGGGTATTAAATTGCTTTCCATATGCTTGAGTGAGGACTTACAGAACTTTTATTTTGACTATATTTCCAACAGCGGAGTTGTTATGTTATTTGTAAGTTTTGAAGCAAAGCCTCTCTGAGACTAATAACTGAGCAATTTCCCTGCAAACACACACAGACTTGAAAATGCAGTTGTGTGGCAACATGTAATTACATGACATAATATTGCATGCAGTGCTTTGCACTGTACCTTGCAAACTGTAAGTGCTGCCATATTTTTTTCAGGCTGAATAAGGCTCCAGAGATTCTGAAAAACGCGTTCAGCTCAAAAACATGATTCTCGCAGCTTTTGTGTTGACATAAGTGAAATGCCCAGACAGACCAATAAAAAAAAGAAGGTAGAATATACCTTTTTCCATTCTCTTTTATTTAGGATAGTTTGAAGTGTCTTAAAGAATGAGTTTGGAGACTAAACCATATATCTGTATCTCCCCCCTGGGGAAGTTCCTCCAACCATTGCCAGTTGGAAGACCCACTCTCTGCACAGTCAAAAACTAGCAATTCATCATGTCAGAGAATAAGGAGAACATCTCTGACTCCAGGGATCGATCTTAACACCCATGGGGCACAAGGGCAGGACATAAAGTCTCTGAGTTACTGTTAATGCTGCTTTCCAGTAATAAAGGCCATCCATTCCATTCCCAACATACTGTTTTCTCTCTTTCAAAAAAAGTGCTGTCATTTTTGCAATGTCAGAAAACTGACCCTGATCTAAATTAATATAAGCCATAAAGAAACCAGCCAAAAATAGTTATAGGTTATGGTTTAAAAAAATAACTTCTCCATAATTTTTGAATAAATGTTTGCTGCACTCCTAATTTGCAGAGTGCTCCAGACAGACAGTTTAAATTGATGGCTTGTTAGTGAGGACTGGCCCCTTTGTGAGATGTTTTCAGAATGATTGATTTACAATAAAGTGGCTCCTGGTGGGTGCACGCAGGTGGAACTGATTCAGATCGATTCCACAGAAGCTGACTAATCAGCTGTTTAAACTGGCAGAGTGCTCAATGACAGAAACAGTGCAGCTATCATTTTCTATCTGAGATTACAAATTAACTTGTTCTGTTTATCCTGTATGCCATCAATATGGATGCAAACAGCTGAAGGAAGTAGGATTCCAGACTGATGGTACAAAGCCTCCCCTGCAGATGTGTTTTCCAACACTTACAATAAAGGCACAAGGGGAAATTGCACTATTTATGAAAGGGCAGCAAACAAACAAACAAAAAACCTGAACTAAAATAAGCACTCCTTTAATAAATCCGGGCAGGGGAGGGCAGCCATGTTTTAATTCTTTCCATTCATACATTTAATCAATGCTAGAGAGGCCAGAAGCAAGCACATGTTATTTTCTTTTCTGCCACCATTACACTGCCTCTCCCTACATGTACAGAGTTGGATTAAGTTCTCTATAACTTGATATTTCTTGGGATAAATAATAAAAAGGAATCAACATTTCAGCCTCCACAGCCATACTCCTGAAAGAGTCATGTTGGCTAAATAGAAATAGTCAAAAACCCTGAAGCTGAATTGATTCAATCTTCACAGGTTAGTTTAAGCTGCATAGATTGAACTGATAAGCAACTGAACAGACATTCACTTATGAGTCCAGAAATGCAGCCACAGGCCTACAGCAACCCAGGCCAGAAGCCAGGGAGCACTAGATTATATCTCCCTCTTTCAATGGAGTAGACAGCTTGGGCAAAGCTAGGCTTCCTGCAAGGGTGGGGGAAAGGGGGATTGCAGGGGAAGTGGAAAGCATCTTCGGATGAGGGGGATTGTGAGTTTGGAAGGGAGCTGAGACAGAAATTCAATAAACTGTTTTAACCTAAATCAGTTAAGTCTGATACTACATCCATCCAGGTTTATCTTAAACCAGTTTTAGCCATTTTGAAAGTGGTTTAAGCCTGCTGAACACCTATTGTGTTACAGACTTGAACCAGTGTGACAGGGGGCCATCTTAAGGCTGGTCACAATATCGACTTGCCCACCTGTCTAGGGCAGTCCACCCACCTGATTCCCCTGTCACACCTCTGTTGTAATTGAATAGTTGTTTCTAGGCGGGAGGCCGCCCATTTCAGTGCCCTGATGCCAAAGGCTTAATACACAGCTCCAACCTTCCCTTTACCATGTCCCATGCCTCACAGATGGCATCCAAAAATCACTTCCAACTCCTACATCCCACTGCTGTGCCACACCCAGCCTCTGGCCCAAATTTAGCTTCAGGTGTCCTCAGATGTACCTTGGCCACATACCCCACACTGGGGCCTCTACTCTGCTCCCTACTGGGCCCTCTACCTCACACACACTCTCTAGGCTCCTTTTCCCTCACACTCTGCCCCCTCACTGGGGCCATTGGTCCACGCTCTCACTGGGGCTCCTGGGCCTTATGGCCCTTGGGCCTCAGATGTCTGTCAACATACGTGGATCCCTAACTTGGCCTTACAGCTGCCTCAGGCCTCAGGTGTCTGAGGCCTAAACATGCCTAAACCTCACTAATATTCAGGTGTCCCACTAGACCTCACTTGTATTCAAGTCTCCCACTAGGCCTCAGGCCCTCCTGGTCCCTGTGGTATCACTGAAGCATCACTCTTTAAGGCTTTGTGCCTTGGGCTCTCCTGGCCCCCATGGTGTCACCCAAGCCTGGTTCTTTTCTCTTAGGGTGTGCTCCCCTAGTCTTTCTTCTCCACAGGGTCACCCACAAGGTAATGGGGGCTGAGGCTTTCCAGTGCCCCATCCTCACCTTTCACTGGTGGGGACGCACGGCTGTGGCATTTCCTGGAAACTGCCCTGCTCAGGGAGTCCCACCACACCATTCAACCCCAGCAGGGTATAGTTTTAGGTCATGCTTCAGGACCCCTGCAGACCTACCTGCCCTGGTCTTTCTCCTCCCTTTTTGGGCTCCTTAATGATCTTCCTAGCCTGCTTACTCCTGGGCACTCTGTTCTAGCCTCAACCTTATAACATAGCCCTCAGTCACTGGCCCCAACTCTCTCTTAGACCCCTTACAGGATAACTTTCATCAGGTGGCTGAGCTTCAGCCTCCATCATTCCAGATTTCCTGCTGACTGTCTCCCTTACTCTCTCACCAGTAGTCTCTCCCTTCGATCACTTGAGAATGGCCCTGTTCTCCAGCTTGTCAGGGTGCAAGGGCTCTGTGCTGCCCTCGCCTGCCACTCATGGCGGGCATGTTTCTCTTCAGCCACTTGGGCCCTGGCCTCAGCTTGGGCCAGTTGAGAGGCCTGGATCAATCTACAAACAGCTGACTCTTTCACTTGATAAGGGTCCCCCCCCCCGGGCCCCTCCATAAATCATTTATCTCACACTGGGCTTGCCTAGAGCCCCACAAATCTAATACAAAGCAGCCCTTTATTATACTGGGCTCATCTGAGCCCCTCCACTGATCCCTCCAGTGTCAGCTGCATTCCCAGGGTTTTACCAGGCCTTTCCTTAGTTGCCCATACTTTTGAGCCCTTTATTCAGGGGCTTACCTATCCTCTCTGTAGGCCCACAAACTTTTAGCCCCTTTTGCTTGGGCTGGCCTATGTCTTCTCAGGGCCCTCATCTACCCAGCCTCTCTTAATAGGCCATCCTGGCCTCTCTCTTGTGCCTCTGTCTACATGGACTCTCACTCTAAGTTGGCCTTTTCACAGCCCCAGGACTTCAGTCTCAGTCCTAAGAGCTCTGGACCCCCACCTGGGTCCTTACGAATCTCCTCCTTCCCCATAGTTCCTGCCCTAACCTCCAGCTGTTCTGGGAGCAGCAGCTCTGCAGCTGGGCAATGTTACATCAGCAGCATCCCTGCAGCAACTCCTGGCTCTGCTCTCAGGGCCTGGTCTTATACCCAGGCTGCCTAGACCTCCACCAATCAGGCAATGGCTGCCTCATTGGGTCTTCTCCCACCTGTAGGTTGGTCTGCAGTCTGCACAAGCCCTTAAAGTGGCAGGTACCCAAAGGTGCACTGCCACAACCAGCTTCTGATCACTTATACCTGTTCATGTTTAATTTATGTCCCCAGCCTTTGACAATGACATGATTAACTTTATGATGCCTATAATAAACATGGGTAAAGGAAAGGTATCAGTAGTAAAATAGACCCTCCTCTTCTTAGGTTAAAAAGTGTTTTACCAGCATTGTTCTGACAATCATCTATATCTGAAAACATCACTCTTCTACTCTCTTCAGAGTTATTTTTCCCCACAGTCACACACACCATGTATTCATTATTTTTTTAAAAAAAATCTAAAGAGCTGAGGTAAAATATTACATTCCTGTTATGAGAAATTATATTTCCTCATCAGAACCTTTATTGAACTACAAGCAAATGTTTCTCCAACCAGCCCTTCTAGGGTCATCTCTAATGGAGAAAGAATAGAGCAGACTTTCTGTGACCCTTTCAGTCTATAGCTCTTTCGCTAGAGCTCACTGAAGATAATAATTGGTGCCCAGTTTTGATGGCCAGCTTTTATAAAATGCACACCCAATTCACAGGCCTGAAACCAACTTAATTCATATTCCATAGCATAGGTGACAAAATGCTTTTTAGGCCTTTCAAGAAGTACCAATCTGATTCCAATTAAAATCAATGAACTAAAGCAACAGACTAACCATGGTGTCTAGAGAGATCCTGCCATGTAATTTATTTCCACTGTACCAGTAATTAATACTGGACAAAGAGACTATGGCCCTCAAAGAAAAATAGCAGTTAGTTTAATCAATCCTACATATATTATGAAGACAACTGGCAATATTGATCATTACTTGCATATATTAAAGAAAACTAAGGCCCAAAATTATTATTACATGAAATATGCAGTATCCTAAATCTCTGTTGCTCTTTCAATGGTATTTATTGCAAGCTGTGAAATGCATAAAGTGCTGTCTTCCTGCCATTTGGTTTCCTCAGATACGTACAATAATATTGCAACCAAAAATAATAGGCCACTAATTTCAAGTTATTGACCCAAGAGGTAATATTTTGACTGCTGCTATGCCAAAGATCCTATTAATGCCTACTAAAGGGAAAGTATAAACTCACTATCTCTAACAAAGGTAAATAAAGTATCATATTCCCTATTACAAACAAGCTCAAGTTATCATCAATAGGTGAAAATATCTTCATTATGGCATGAACCTGTAAAAGATAACAGGTTTGTGTTTTTAAAACACCAACACATCTTTCTGGAGAGTCCCCTGTAGTTCAGTGGTAGAATCCTTGTCTGCCACACAGGGGACCTGGGTTCAGTTTCCAGATGTTTATACAAATACAGCCATCAGATGTCTGGACTCAGTCTGGCCTTTAGATTCTGTCTCAGTGGCCTAAAGGGAAGGTCTGGGCAGCCTCTACTCCTTCAAAATGCCTGCCTAGGCATATGCATCAAAGGTCTGGGTAACCTCTCCTGCATACACCATGATCCGGAAGGATCAACAGTTGCCAAAACAAGCATCCTTCTGGAGACAGTAACAGATCTGTTCACATCCATGCAGGAAAATGGAACTACTTGGATGAATAATGCTTCTTGACAAAAGGATCCTGAAACATGATTCTAGGAGAAATTCTTGTTATGTGAGGTAAGGAGGATACCATACACAATTTCTGTCTATGTTGTCTTCTGCAAACATTTTTTTGCTGAGAAAGTTGGTCCCTTTACCGTCACTGCTTTAACCTTGAAAAGCACTGAATGTCCACAGGCTGAGTAAAATTTAGCTGCTGCACTGCTGGCTTCTCAGAGAGTCCTCAACCTTGACCTGAAGGGATCTTTTCTGACTTTTGGTCTCCAAAGAGAAGAAATAATTCAATGTTCCTGCAACTGTAGTCCTAGGTTTCTTTCAAACACACTGCTGAACTCAATGAATTATGTTCATTAGTATTGTGATATTGGCCATTTGCTACAAATTGAGCCAATGGCACTGAAGTCATTTCACTTCAGACCTCAGGTTGATGTGCAATCTCTGAGGTGAGATAAGCAACCTAGTTCACAACTGAACAAAGCATTTGTTCAAGATAAGATGGACAATTCAAAAGCAGCAGCAGCAACTTGCACAAGCAGGGCATTGGAATTGGGACTCACTCATGAGGCAGAAGTCAGTTTCAAAAAGATTCTTATGTGCACACACACCATCCCTATAGGGAATGAATATTTAGAAACATGTAAACTGCATACATTAAACAAAAAGCACATACATACTATGTCAGTGTGCAGGCTTAGACAGCCTTCAGTAGTAGGACTGTGTGAAACAACACTGTTTCATTTCAACTTCCATTTTACTGTTTCAAAGGGATAGAATTTTGTTTCAATGTTTCGTTTTGTTTTGAAGCACTGCTCTGTTTCATTTCATCAAAACTGTTTTGCTGTTTCACCTCGTTTCAACATTTTCCCCATAGGCTATAATGGGAATCACAAAGCTGCCTATAACTTTGTCATTTCTTGCCTGATTTGAATGAAAACAGCATGGAGGGTAGCTGGTTCTGAGGCCACAATGTTTATCAAGGTTCAAGGAGATAGGTGAAGGGGTTTCTGGGAAACTGCACCTCAAATTCTTGAAAGCAAAACTTGTGTCATTTGTAAGCATGAAGATACATGGGGGTGAAAATAGCAGGCATTATAGCCCCTTATGAGGCCACAAAGCCTGCCAAGTTTCAAGGAGATAGGTGGAGGGGTTTCTGGGAAACTGCACCTGAAGCTGCTGACAAGCAAAACTCACTTTGTGTGTGTGTGCCATCTACACGACACGGTAGTGTGCCCCAGTGAGGTCTTCTCCTCCCCTACAGCCTCAGTCCAGTCCACCACTTTAAATAACAACAGGTAGAAACACAGTAGCACTAGCATCTCAGGCAGCCAAAATGCCACAGAGCCCTTCTTTCCATCCCTGCAGGAGCTTCTTCTCCAGGAGCTGCCAGAGAACTCTCCCTGCCAGCCCCAGCCCTGGGGCGTAGATGTGCCCAGGGCCCTGCATCCTTTTGGTCAGCTAACTGGGGACAGGTGCTAGGGGTGTTAGTCTAAGGACATGGCGCTGGCAGACAAGGTTCTTTGGGTCAATCTGGTATCTTTAAGTTGCAGGAAGCGCCTGCAGTTTGTGTGTGCTGTTCCTGGATGGAAGGAAAGTAAAGAAAAGCCAGAGGCTGGCATGCAATGCAGGCAAGAAAGGCAGTTACTGAAAATGGAGGCATCAGGGGGTGTGGGACAGGCTGGGGATGGGGGGTTGGGGGAAAGTGGTTTGTAAATTCAAACAAGCACTGAACCTCGCTAACATCGTCACCAGAAGCCAACTTCCTATAGCCCAAAACACACTGAATGGATCCAGGCCATGCCATGACAAGACGTACAAAACCTGTCAACAATATCTCCAGTATGGAAATATCTTCACAATACAATGCATATCTCCATCAGGGCACCAAGTACCCCTGGTGTAAAATATGTAGGAGACACCAAGCAACAACTGCACACCAGAATGAATGTGCTCCAAAATCTAGCAAAGACAAGAACAGAATGCCACCTGTCTCCAATCTCTCAGGCCTGATCCTCAAAGGGAATTTACAAACTGCTTTTCACAGACGAGTCTATGAACTGCACTTCTTCAACTTCCTAGATATAGGAACTCATGGACTCAATATAGACATTGGAATTCTGGCACACTACAACCTGGCAGACATCTGACTCCCCAGGTACCTCTCCACTTTAACCTACTAAATACCTGTCCTCCCCCCCTCTCCCTTACCCCATGACAGCTTGAGGATAACTTATAGAGGGAACAGAGTTCCACTAAGTCTTCTCACTCTGAGGCTTACATACACAAAGATGATACCTCTGGGTCTATTTGTGCATTAAAAAGCGGCATTGTCTGTCCTGTATCCAGTTTCTCCCAGCACTTTAAGTCTTTCATAGTCATAACATTCAGATATATGCGAATATGTTAAGGAAGTAACAAAATTATTAAAATGCCCAAAGAACTGAGGTCCACTTAATTGGAGACAAGATCTTTTGCTGCTCTTTTAAGACATTGTGATTTAAATACATAAATACTGATTAAATATGTGGGGATTTCTATCTACTCCCCTGCAGGTTACACAGCAATTACTTTTCTCATCACAAGCTATAATTGCTATGAAAGCCACAAGAAGATCAATTGCTCTGGAGTTACTTGCTATTTACTAAGTAAAAAGTACTTAATGTTCTTAGAGAATATAAACAAAATTACTTAACAATATCAATAATGTCTTGTAATATGGGTTACTTCAAAGCTAGCAGAATCGTTATTGCTACAAAAGAACCCCAGTATTCTTGTTATTCAAAAGAATCTCCTGAGTCTACCAGTTCTCCTAGTTCTGGTCTGGATATTTCTACACATATCCACCTCTAACTCCTCATATCTTATCCATACAACTGCCATTCAGTTGAACTTTTACTCCATTACCATTCCGTTCTCTTCTCAGCCTTCAGTTCTATTTGTCTGACTGTAAGGTATGCCTCCACTTCAGTTTCTACTCTCTGTGCTCTTTAGAATCAGAGGCAACCCGTATGAGCCTGTTAGAACCACACACTTGTATTTGAGAGCAGACTTTGTCCCCCAGGGGCAAATCCAGACAAGCAGAAACATGCATTTCCTTGGGGACTAGTAGCAGCGATACAGGTTGTGCTGCTGCTACTTGTCCCTGAGGAACACCCATGCCACATGCACTCTGGCAGAGTAACAGGTTACTCTGGGTAGGGGAGCCTGGGATTAGCAACTGTAGTGGACCCAGCAGCCTTACCTTGGGTCCTGGGGGTCTCCAGGAGTTGCATCCATGGTGCCCCTGCATCAGGAAGGCAGGTCAGCACCAAGAATGTGGCTTAGGCTGGCCAGGCTCTGGTTTTGGGTGGTGTGCATTGCTACTATGTGTGCCACCCTGCTTTTTTTTGGTGGCAGTTTTTTTGACCCTAGGATATCCTGGGATGTAACCCCCCCCCTTCCTGCAAAATACCATCTGCAGGGGAACATCTGCATGTGCAGTGTGTGGCACCACAAATGGTTTTCCAGCACTACGTTCCACACATCAGTCCTCATCTGGACACATCCCAAATGTACAATTATAATAAGAAACAAGAAGACTTCCTGTATCTCTTAGTCACACATTTAAGGGATTAGATTGCCCCTCCCATTTTTCCCCATGCAAAAGGGAGTCATGAGCTCCCTTTTGTCTGTCCTTCCCTTACCCTCCATCTTGCTCTTTCCTGTTATCAACCCTACATGTAGAGTTAGCATAAAATCCTTTAGAATACCAAATAAGCCACGATGCATGCCAGTGAGGATAAAATAATTAAATAAACAAGGGAAAAAGTTAAAATTCAATTCCTAGCTGTAAAGTTATTGAATACTTAAAACTATGGAAGAGATTTTAGAGTTGATTATTTTGGGGGCTTCCTTATCACTGTTCAAGTAAACAGAGACTTTAAGTTGATGGATACTTCTGTAATCAGCTGAGAACTTCAAGTTCAGTCTTCCATTTGTAACAGGCATAGGGCTATTGACAGAATACTCTCCATAAAAGTTTTCCTTTAGGAATGCTTAGATGGATCAAGTTTGACCTTTAATAAAAAGGCTGGGTGATAGGAGTAAGCTTAGCTACATGGACAAAGCTGTCCTAAGCAGGGTGCCGGGCCCAAATCAGCCCATGCAGAGCCCCACCCCCACTTGAATCCTATGGACCCTGGACCTGAAGAAGCTGTCACTGCCATTGGTGGTAGCAGCATCAGCGGCGGCGGGTGGGAGGGGATGATAGTGAGTGCCTGGATGCAGAGCTACTGCTCTGCTCAGCTCTGCGCCACTGCTGCACCACCCAGCTCTGCAGGCCCTCCCAAAGTGTAGAGCCCAGGGTGGTCACCCCGATTTGCACCCCCTAGGCATGGCCCTGTACATGGATATGATGGAGTAGAGATTAAAGGCACCAACCATGGAACATCTGGCTAGTTTGAAATGATGTATATTCCAACCCAAGCTGCTAAGAGGACAAGCAATCAAATGGTAAGTAGAAAGGTGCGAGTAAGTAGGGACCCCATTTTGCTTAATTCTTCATTTTAGTGCCGTTGTCTTAAATGCATGCCAGTGGAACTGTTTTGTTCACAGATCTATTTACAACAAAAAGCAAAAAAATACACAAAGTACTCAGAAAAGTGGAGATAAAGACAAGGAAATGGAAGCATAAGATATATTGCAACTTTAAAGGAAAACTATACTACCCTATACAGGAACAGCTGACGGAAGTAACAAAGAAATTGAGCAGTTTAAGACAGTAAATTATGCATCTATGCAGAGACAGCCAAAACAAATACACAAAATGATTAATCTGTTCAATATTAGTGGCAGATTAATGGAAAGAATTGATCAGGTAAAACAAATATGGAAAGTTATAAAAGAATTTAATTTTCACTTGAAAGTATTTGAGACATTAACTGATATATTTTTGTAATAAAGGAAAGTTTCTGGAACTTTTGGGAAAAGTAGAAAGTTATAGCTGCACTTCTCAAACTAATAGAAGAAGGAGATAAGATTATCCTTGAGGCAGCAGACACAAAACTACATATCAAAGATATTCTTTTAGATGTACTGTATAAACTTTTAAGCAGTCAATCATGAGTGGGTTTTCAATAGTGCTTTTAATCTTAAAATTAAATGTGTACAGTTTAATTGCCCATGGGCAAGAACTGAAGGGATTTATTTTTTCACTTAAAGAGAGACCAATGTCATATGTATTCAAGAAACGTTGGACAAACCAAATTTCTCATTTAATATTTCTTACTGTGCTGTATATCCAAAAGACAGAAGTGAAGAATAACTAAAGAATATGGAATTTTTATCAAAGATTTGTACTTTAGGGAGCCATCTTTAGATCTAATTCTAGACAGGAATGCAATTGGGGTTTCTTCCCAGGTGGGGAAAATAATAATTTACATAATTCAGGAAGGAAAATTAATTGTGATAGATTAGAATATTTTATACCAAATGCAAATTTCACATTGATTTTGGTGCAGCGATTCAAACAGCTGCCATATAGTGAAGATAGGTAAGTATAATAATAATGATGACAGTAATAGCACTCTGGTGTAAAGAATTATTAAGGCTTAAATGCATTAGTTTTCAATGATGGTACAAGAATTAAATTTGAGGCATTTTCAAGGAAAGTTTCATGTATTGATTTAATTGTGTTTTATGCATGGTAGATTTGTGCTAGGATCATTTCACTATCCCTGAACTTGAAACATTAACTTTGGAAAAGTGATTTTTTTCCATAAAATTTACAAGTTTCACTATGTCTAATAGGAATTAACATTTATCATGTCAGTTGTACATAAAGAATTCAGACTAGTCTGGTATTATTGTGCAAGAAAACAAACAAGCAATCTTTGATCAAGGTATCTTGTATTTTTATACCACGATTCCCATTGGAAGGGTATTCCACAAGATTACCCTTCTGATTGGTAGAATTCTGCTTAATTTTCACTACCATCATTGTCTTTTAGCTGAAATCCCAGGCTTTTCCCCCACAAGATCAATTTACAGACAGCAACCTTAATCCTTCTCATCTTTTATTTTGCTATGCTGAATAGAACAATACATGTTGGTGTCTTGTGTTTAATAGTTTCATAGTTGGTAGGGTCAGAAGGGACCTGAGCAGATCATCAAGTCCGAACCCCTGCCATGGCAGGAAAGAATGCTGGGGTCAAATGACCCTGGCAAGGTGTTCTATCTAGCCTACTTCTAAAGATCCCCAGGGTAGGAGTGAGCACCACTTGCCTTGGAAGTTGGTTCCAGATCCTAGCTGCCCTGACTGTGAAGTAGTGCCTCCTGACGTCTAGCCTGAATCTACTCTCAGTCAGCTTGTGGCCATTATTCTTTGTTACTCGCTGTAGTATTCAAACAGGGACTCTCCCATTGCCTGCTGGAGTCCCTTGGCCAGTTTATAAATGGCCACCAGATCCCTTCTCAGCCTTCTTTTGTGGAGGCTAAACAGATTCATGTCTCGAAGCCTCTCTTCATAGGGCCTGCCCTGCTGACTCCTAATCATGCGAGTGGCTCTCCTCTGGACTCTCACCATGGTGTTCACATCCCCCCTGAAGTGCAGCACCCAGAATTGGATGCAGTATTCCAACAGTGGCCTGACCAATATTATATAGAGAGGGGAGGATCACCTCCTTGGACCTGCTCGTGATGCATCTGTGGTTGCATGACAAGGTGCGGTTAGCCTCCCTGACTGTGTCCTCACATTGGCGGCCCATGTTCATCTTGGAGTCTATAATGACCCAACATCATTTTCTGCCTCTCTGCTGATGAGAAGGAAGTTCACCAACCTGTAGGTATGCTGCTGGTTCTTCCTCCCCAGGTGCAAAACCTTGTACTTGTCAGTGTTCAAACCCATCCTGTTCTCATCCGCCCACCCTTGTAACCTGTCCAGATCCAATTGCAGCCTGTCCCTCCCTTCTAGCTTGGCCACTTCTCTCAACATCTTAGTGTCATCCATGAATTTGAACAAGGTGTTTTTCACCCTCTTGTCCAAGTCGCTGACAAAGATGGTGAAGAGTGAAGGCCCAAGGACTGAGCCTGGGGAGACCCCACTGCCCACATTCCTCCAGGTCGATTAAGACCCATCCACCACCACTCTGTGATTGCAGCCCTGCTGTTAATTGGTGACCCATCTAACTGTGTAGGCACTGACATCACAATCTCCTAATTTTTTAACAAGAATGGGTGAGAGACAGTGTTGAAGGCCTTCCTAAAGTTCCAGCTCTGCCTTGGCCTTCCTAACAGCCTTACTACAATTCCAAGCAACGGGGGTATAGTCCTCCCTGGTGATGGCCCCTCCCTTCCATTGGGTGTACACCTCCTTTTTAGCTTTAAGACATTCTTGGATGCTTTTGGTTAGCCATAGGGGCTTTTGAGCACTCTTGCCCCCTTTGATCCGTGTTGATCTGTGTTGGGATTGCCACCCTTTGGGCTTGGAGAATCATCTCCTTCAGGAACTACCACTCTTCTTGGACTCCCAACCCCCCACCCTTCTGGGACCTCAGTGCCTCCCCAACTACTCTCCTTAGCTCAGTGAAATCTGCCCTCCTGAAGTCCAGGGTTGCTGTCTTACTGAAGGCCTTTGCCACCCTGTGCTGGATGGTGAATTCCAGAAGGCAATGATGCCCAGGTGATCGAGCACCTGCAGCCCCCCTCACCAGGTAGTCACTTGTGGCCAGGACCAGGTCTAACAAGGCATTTCTCCTGTTGGGACTGTGCACCTCCTGGGTTAGATGAAGGTCCTGTAACTCAGCTAGGAACCTACGTGAGTGGTCAGAATTGGCTGACTGCTCTTCCCAGCAGGTGTTCAGCTAGTTTAGGTCACCCATGATGACCACATCCTTTGACTTAACTGCCTCTGAGAGCTGACTTGAGAATTCCCAGTCTAGCTCTTCCCCTTGGTTGGGTGGTCTGTAGTAGACCCCCATCATTAAGTCCCTTTCTCCCATGGCCCCCTTGTATTCTGACCCAGAGCACTTCAGTCTGCCCCTCCTCTGACCCAGTGCTGCTCACTGAGGATGTAAATTGTTCTTTGACATAGAGCACCACACCTCTGCCTTTCCTCCCTGTTCTGTCCCTCCTACACAGCCCTTGATGTTCCGCCCAGTCACGCATTGGATCCCACCACATTTTGCTGAGCCCCACTATGTCTGAGTTTGTGTTAGCTAGCAGGAGGGCAAGTTCCTCCTGCTTGTTCCCCATACCATGAGCATTACTGTATAGGCATTTAAGGCCTCCTGAAGGTGTATGCACCGCCCCCCTAATCCCAGGACTATCCAGGCCACTGTCTCTTATGTGGGTATTTCTTGTGCTCATCGTCAGTCTTGGCTGGGCTGTTTTTGTGGGCGACACTAGGTTTGGTGTTCTGAGGCTCCCTTTGACCTCATCCTCCCTTTCCCCCAACAAGCCTAGTTTAAAGCCTGCTGGAGGACATCTGCCAACCTGAAAGAGAACACACGCTTACCTTTGGGGGAGAGGTGAAGCACATCCCACCTGAGCATGTCTCTTGTCTTGAAATATGGGTCATGGTCCAAGAATCCAAAGCCCGCCTCGAGACACCATTCCCAAAGGCACAAGTTGACCTCTCTGATGCATAGCTCATGGCGTTGTCCACATCCACTCCCTGGAAGGACAGATGAGAAAACCACCTGTGCCCCTGTCTCCTTCAGCTTGCCCCCCAGAGCATGGTAGTCTTTCATCAGATGATCTGAGCTTCTACTGGCCGCATCATCAGTGCCCACATGAATTAGGACCATAAGGTAGTAATCAGTGGGCTGGATAATGCCCGGGATCATCTCCATCACATCCTGAATCCTCACTCTGGGCAGACAGGAGACCTCATGTGTCAAGGGATCCTGGTGACAGATGAGACTCTGTACCTCTCAGGATGGAGTCGCCTATGATGAGCACTCAGAGTCTCTTCTTCCTGGTCAACTTGCCTCCTTCAGTCTGTTTAGTGCGTGGAGTGGCCTCCTCTTCAGAAGTTTCCTCCTCTCCTTCCTCCTCTAGTGTCACCAGGGCCTCATACCTGTTCTCCCGTTGGATTGGAGGAACTGGTAGTGCACTACTGCAAGCAGCCCTGGTCTGTAGGGAACCTTCTGCCATTCTGCTGTGGAGGGCATCTCCTGGGGTGCTTCTCCCTTTGGTGCTTGGCCCTGCAGGGAAAGGAAGTACCCATCAATTTCATCCTCCACTTCTCTGATGCCCCTTAGCTGACTAACCTCCTCCTGAAGCTCCCTCACCTGGAGCAACCTCCAAGGCCCTAAGATGGGCACCTGCAAGACAGGAATGGGGGACCCTGTTCCCTGCCCCCCCCAGCCCTGCTGAGCATCCCCCACAGGCCAGGGGGCAGGGTGACACCAGCTCCCCCGTGGACTCCATCTGGGTGGAGGCCTCAGAGGAGCCCTGGAAAGGTGGCACCCCCTGGGCAAGGGCCATAGCAGCACTCTGTGTCAACACCATTTTTTTTTTTTTGCATGTGTGTGTGGTGCCTTTGCCTTACCCTTGCTGAAGACTTCCTCCTGGCCCCTCCTGCTTGCCTGCCTGTGCAAACACCGGCACTCTGTGCCAGCTCCCTCTTCCTTATCCTATGACCCTGAAAAATCTGTGGCAGAGGATCCCGTGTACTGCTGCCCATGAACTGGCCTGTGAATTGCCTGGAAACTGCTCCTGTTGGGAGTCCCTGTTCACTGGCTCCCTGGTCACCTGGGGAGTCCCCTTTCATACTCTCCTGGGCCTGGCCTGGGCTGACTCAGGCCCAGGCAGCTATCCCGCAGCAATCACAATCAGCAATCAACACTCACTCACTCCCAGCTTCTCAGAGTGCACACCCACCAAACAAACACACACTCAGCTGAACCAAAGCTTCAGGCAGCTGGTTCTTTTACCTTTCCTGGGTAGAATCTCGTGCCTGGACTGGCTTCTCACCTCCTTCCTCCCTCCTCTTGCCTCCAGCAACTTCCTGGAAACTGTTCCTGTTGGCAGTCCCTGTTCACTGGCTCCCTGCTCACCTTTTTGGATCCCTTTTTAGATAGGTGCTTCCTTGCCATGGTCATCCTATTCAAGTCTGAGGTCGTCTTTCTTGAATACAAGTGACCAGAAGTTTAAACCATATTCCAAGAGAGGTCTGAGCAGCACCTTGCTCAATAGAATTGATATTTTCCTATCCCTCAGTCCCTGTTCTTTCTGAAACTTTCTACCATTCCATTTCATGCCATTATACAGCTCCAGTGTTCAACATGATACAATTTTTCCCTTTAATTAACTTTTATCCTCCTCTGTATGGATACATCCAAACTTTCTATTTTCAGCAATAAAATAAGTCTAAAGACTTATCTCTTCACTAATTGCACTAATAACATACTTCCATCTGATCCAGTATCTTCCGTTCACCATAAACACTTGTCATCTCCCTCTGAGGCAGCTCCTTACTCATCCTACTAATCTTTGTCTTTTCCATCTGAAAAAAATACCATGTGCTGTGATATCAACAGCTTTACTGAGGTTAAGATAGATTAGAATTACAACAGTTCCTTTGCCAAGAAAAAACTGATCTGATCAAAGATAAATTCAGGTCAATTCTTCAAAATTTAGTTTTTATAAATCTACCCTGCAGTTTTCCCATTTTCCGTTTATTTCACTGTCTTTAATTATTTTTCCATTCAAAGTTTTATCCTAAAGCTTTCAGATTGTTTAGGTCAGAAAAACAGGTGTGTGGTTGTCCCCTTAAGTTATTTTACCTTTTCTAGACATAGGTTCTATATTATCTATTGTCCAGTTCTGTAATGTTACATCCAATGTAATAGTTTCATTACAAGTCCTGGCAATTTCAAATGCCAGGTCTTTCAGTCCTCTAAAATAGAGATGATTCAGTCTCAGTAAGTTATGTCTAGAAGTTTTCTCTACAAGTACTTTTGTCCCCCAGTCCACCAATATATAACCTGTTACAGTATAAATTCATCACAGTTCCGATACTTTAGAATGTAAAATATTCCATGCTCATCAATATTCAAAGACATATTCAAAACTATTTTTACAAGTTAAATATTTTTGTTTATCCTTCCATTTAATTCAAACTGAATCAACTTGTGATTACCCAGCCAAACCTATGTTTTCTTAGCTTCTTCTAGGTCCAGTCAGTCTAAAGGTCTAAAGTAATACCACCTGCTTAGGGTGAAGAAATCCATCAGGGCTTCATCTATGTTAGTGCTTAAAATATAGAATATAATTTCACAAATTTTGAGGGGCTTACTGGACAACTATTTAGATGTTTAGAGATGGCATGTGATTTCAACCTGAAAATACAGAGAAAATTACATTTTGATAATGGGTGAAGGTATATATGAGTTGACCATTAAGTTCAGCAAACTGAAAATGGGGATTCCTAAAGAAATGGATTATTCTAGGTGTCAGAAGAATGGTAAATAAGCTATCAGGTAAGTCTTAATTGAAGACTAAAATTCCTCAGGGAAAGATACATTAGCTATACTTAATTTTATGATCAACAGCTGCTGAAAATTATTGAATGAGCTATCAATTTCTGAATCAATGACAAGGTACAGGGGTTGGCAGGTAGAATACTTGAATTGTTTAATTATACAATAAATTGGATAACCTGCTTAAACGTAGTGCTTTAAAGTGGACACTAATACATTTTCCCCTTACAGAAAGTAATTTAAAAACTGTGTTTAAAAAAGAAAGGTTTACAAATTATTTAATGTTCTAGCTATGTAGGTGTATGAGTGATTGATATTTACTGCAGTAGCTATCCCAGTGCATTGCAAGAGCAAAAGAAATAAGTTAAAATGACACTTCCATTTCTTAAATGCCCAGAAACATACTGATTTCTTTAAATAAAAATCAAATGTTGGTAGAGGATAGCCTTTATCCAGAAAGTGCTTTTTAAAAATCCTTTAATTTTTTATTTTTTCCTCCCACCCTTTGGCAAATATTTACAAAGTTGTTGTCATCAAGGGAGAAAATTATTGACCATGCAAAGAGAGGAGATTAGCTATACTAGTCTGAAATCAGGCACAGTTTTGTTACACATTAATTTTAGGTAGCTCATGGAGCCCTTAATCTCTGGATTGTATACACATAAGACATGTAAATTAAAAAACCCAATATCCATAATGCAGATAAATGGTATTTCCAAAGGGAGGACTCATTGAGAGAAAAACCTGAGATTCTTTTCCCCAACTCTATAGCTTTAAGGAATGTTCCACAATATATGGGATATAATAGTGGTGGTGGGTGGTAAAGGCAGCAGAAATGGTGATAAGGGCTGAAAGATGGCAGAAAAGGGGAGACAGAAGTGAGAGGAGATCAGGAAATGAGGGCAGGGTGGGGCTGGAGCCGAGAGAGGGAGAGAGAGAGAGAGCAGAATTTTAGATAGGGAAGGGACCGGAGTTCAGTAAAACACAATACAACTTGGGGTTGCAAATGACAGTGGTTTTATTGAACAGAGGATATGGTGACAGCATATCTTATTGGTTCCTATGCACCCACACACATGCACGCACATACAATGGCAGTTAAAGAGGTTTGGTGCAGGGGATGAAGTCCAGGAGGAGAAAGAGAGAGAGAGAGAGACCAAATTGTAGGAGGAAATGTGTGGGTGATATCTACCTATCCCAGGATGAAGGTTATAGTTATAGTAAGTAGGGTCAGAAGGGACCTGAGGAGATCATCAAGTCCGACCCCCTGCCATGGCAGGAAAGAATACTGGAGTCAAATGACCCCAGCAAGGTGATTGTCAAGCCTTGTCTTAAAGACCCCCAGGGTAGGAGCCAGCACCAATTCTCTTGGAAGTTGGTTCCAGATCCTAGCCACCCTAGTAGCACCTCCTGATATCTAGCCTGAATCGACCCTCTGCCATTATTTCTAGTCACTCCTGGTAGAGCTTAGGGGAACAGGGACTCCCCCCAGTGCCTGCTGGTCCCCTCTGACTAGTTTGTAACAGGCCACTAGATCCACCCTCTCCCTTCTCTGATGTAGGCTGAACAGGTTCAGGTCCCTTAGCCTTGCCTTGTAGGGCCTGCCCTGCTGCCCCCTGATCATGCGAGTGGCCCTCCTCTGGACCCTCTCAATGCTGTCCACATCCCTCTTGAAGTGCGGTGCCCAAAACTGGACTCAGTACTCCAGCTGCAGCCTGACCAGTGCCTCATAGAGGGAGAGTATCACTTCCCTGGACCTGCTTGAGATGCATCTGTGGATGCATGACAAGGTGCGGTTGGCCTACTTGACCGCGTCCCCACACTGCCAGCCCATATTCATCTTGCCATCAATGATGACTCCAAGATCCTTTTCTGCCTCTGCACTGATGAGAAGGGAGTTCCCCAGCCTGTATGTATGCTGTTGGTTCTTCCTCCCCAGGTGCATCACCTTGCAGTTGTCAGTGTTGAATCTCATCCTATTCTCATCTGCCCACCCCAGTAACCTGTTTAGGTCCGATTGTAGCCTGTTCCTTCCTTCTAACGTGCCCACATCCCCCCACATCTTAGTGTCATCAGCAAATTTGAACAGGGTGCTTTTTAGCCCCTCGTCCAAGTCACTGATGAAGATGTTGAACAGTGAGGGCCCAAGGACCAAGCCCTACGGAACCCCACTGCCCACATCCCTCCAAGTCGAAAATGACCCATCCACTACCACCCTTTGGGTGCAGCCCTCCAGCCAGTTGGCAACCCATTTGACTGTGTAGGTGTTGACACCGCAGTCCCCCAGTTTTTTAATGAAAACAGGGTGACAGACAGTGTCGAAGGCCTTCGGAAAATCCAGAAAGCCTATGTGTGCTGCTACCCCTGCATCTAAGGATTAGGTGACTTGGTCGTAGAAGGCCACCAGATTGGTCTGACAGGACCTGCCTCTAATGAATCTGTGTTGGTTGCCCCTAAGCATAATCTCCCCTGCTGGTCCCTCATGAACATGTGCCAGAATAATTCTTTCAAAAAGCTTACCAAGGGCTGCTCCATTTAGTTTCACATTCCCAAGTGTTATTATATAACTTTAAAAAGCTGCCAATCTTCCAGGTGCTTTCTGAACCCATCCTTCTCCAAAACAGCAATTAGCCCCTCAAATTTTGGTCAATCCCATTCTCAATGGTGTTGGGTGTAATTCCACTGTTTGTTTTTATTGATTCAAAAGGATGCTTAAATTAACTTGTCTTATACTACAACTTTTCCATTGTATTTTTTGTCTCTTGTTGGGAAATTAAGTGTCATAGACCTGTACTTTTATGGATGGAAAATGAAAGAGTGGTGTAATAGTAAGAGATAGGTCTTCCCCTACTGTCCCCTTTGGCATGTCTTGCTGATAGCACTTACACCTTTAATACTATATTTTTCTGATGGGGAAGCTTTTTTAGGAGCATGATCCAGATTTGCACAAAACACGCTGGCAGAACCCAATATTTTTTGTCATGTTGAGAAAATGCATTGGTTTATTTTTTTTTAAGTCTGGACATAGGGGACATGTCAACACATGCAGGCAAGTGGTACAAAACTGAGCCAGGGTGTTTTTGCCTCAGCACATGTGCATGGACATGCACTTTGGTATGGTGCAAGTTGTGCCACTTGGGGCAAAACAACCCTGTGGGCCCCTCCTGTAACTGCAGCAAGGGGGAGCTACAGCCTGGGTCCAGCACCTGTGCTGGCCCTAGCAGTGTAAAAAGCTGACCTGGCAAGTAGCTCAGATCTACTCACTCTCAGGAGCTTCTTGGGGAGGAGTCTCTGGGAGGAAGTTGGCCATGCCCCTTCTTGTCCCAGGCTGTTGCTGTTGCTGCTGCTGCTGCTAGCTTGGTCTCAGGAGGTTCTGGGGAGAGGATGGCCAGGCTTCTTCCTGCCTCTGGCTACTGCTAACTGCTGGCTTGTTCTGAGAGCTTTTGGGGGTAAGTTGGCCACATTGCTTCCTGCCCACTATTGGGGAGGGGCCTATAGTACTGCACCACACCCTAGCTCCTGCTTACTGCCCAGTGCACCACCAAGCTGTGTTTGGGGAGACATCCTGGGGAGGATGCCTGCAGTGCCTGTGGGGCCCTCCCCCAATATTACTGCTGAAGCCTAATGGTGCCTTGCCTGCCACAGCTGCCCAGGCCTTCCCAGCCGACCCAGAGCCGGTTGCGGCGCAAGGCCACGGTGGAAATGCACCCAACGGGGGCCGGGGCCATCTGGGCTGCGGTCCCCAACCGCTCCAACCCCCCACGGAGTGGGGGGAGGCGACGGGGATCCGTCGTCCCGGGCCAGCCGACCGAGCCCGCCGGGTTGAATCCTCCAGGCAGACTGCGCGGACCCCACCCATTTACCTCTTAACGGTTTCACGCCCTCTTGAACTCTCTCTTCAAAGTTCTTTTCAACTTTCCCTTACGGTACTTGTTGACTATCGGTCTCGTGCCGGTATTTAGCCTTAGATGGAGTTT
>NW_017728951.1:44431774-44458320 GCF_001723895.1 Crocodylus porosus | reverse complement strand
GGGGTGCCGGACGGGGCCGGCCCAGCCTCTCGGCGCGCCGCGCATGTGCCAGCCCTGCCCACCATGGCCGCGGGCGAGCGCATCGGCCCTGGAGGAGGCCCGAGATGGAAAGGCAGCCAAGCTGGGGAGAATGGCCCTGAGGGAGGAGCGGCCACGTACGGTGCCCTCGGTGCGGAGACCCGGGGCACGCGGGGCAGCAGGGGCCTGGCAGAGGGAAGGCAGCAGAGGCGGCGGGGCATGGGGCAGGGGCGCGGACGCCCCCAGTCGCCGGACGGGCAGAGGCAGAGGCGGACGACGCTAGGCGCCCGGAGCCCAAAGGCCCCGGCCGCCCACGCCCGCCCACCGCCTGCCCACCGCGCTCTCGTCCGCCCGCCGGCCGAGCGTCCAGCCCTTCCCCTTCCTCGCCGCGTGCTTCCTTCCTTGCCATGACCCTCGCCGAGGCCCCCACGTGCCCGTGGGCATGCGTCGTTCCCAGGGGGTAGGAGCGTGGGCAGGCAGCCCTGTGTCACCACAGACAGCCGCATGGGGTGGGCCCGGCTCCCCCTGCTACCCCGGGAGCAGGCGCCGCAACAGGCTACCCCATCTTCACCTCCACTTTCACCTGAATCACACCCTGAGTGGCTGAACTGGACAGCTGCTACCACCGCTGCTGCTGTTGCTGCTACTGATACCATCTGTTCTGCCTCTGCCCGCTCTAAGGAGAGAGGAAGATTCTCTGCTGCACCACTTTGCACCACTCAACACCACACCTGCCCTGGATCACTCCCTAATTGACTGATTGCTCCTGAACTCCCCCACAGCTGCCTCACTGCATCTGATCTTGCATTATTTTTCCTGCCTATTACTCTGCTGCTGAGTGCTTGGCTGGAGGCCTGAGGGGCTGACTGATCTTCAACAAACAAAGTCCCTCCATTGCCCCAGCCATCTTTTACATCTGCCTCAACATTCCCTCCTCTCCCCCTGTGTGTTTTTGCCCTTGTGTGATAAGTGTTGTACGCCTCTCCCCCTGCCCTGGTGTTTGTTGTGTGGCTGAGTAAGCCAGCTTGAGTCTCCCCAGCCCTTGGATGTGTTCCTCCTCCCCCACATTCCCCAAGCATATCCCTCCCAGTTTTTTTTTCCCCTGTTGGGCTATAGCTCAGTAAGCTTTATTCCCTTCCCCCCACCTTTTCCCCCACAACCACAGCCTGGCCCCACTGTATATTTTGGTGTTCTTCATTTCCCTCATGTGAAGCAATCGCAGGGCAGGAACATCTGGGGGGAGGTGCCCCTACAAAGCATAGATGCCCATACAGAGCTGCCTGCAGCCCTCAATATGGGGGCAGATTCCAGCCAAGCCCCCAAAGGGATGCATGCCCCTGCAGCCTGCACCCCAGAAGCAGAGTCTAAATGACCTCCTCCAGGGGTGGAGAAGCCTGAGACCTCTGCTATGAGGGCAGACAAGACTCCAACAGGGAGCCAGCAGGGCCATGGGGTCTCCCCTGACCAAGCCTCTCTCCCTGAGGGGTTCCCAAGTCCCCTCTCCCATCATCAGGGATTGAGGGCAAGGGCAGTGAGAAGGCTCCTCTTCAGCCTCCTCCACAGCTCAGGGTGGGAAGGGAAAGAGCTCTTCCCCCAAGCCTTGATCACCAGCACCTGAGGGGACCAGGTGCACTACACCAGCCAGCACACCCACTCAGCCTGTACTTGGCCCTAGCTTCAGCCCCACCAACATGGCCCCCCAGTGGGGGAACCACAGCTATGAACAGGAAGCTGTGGGTAGACCTGAAGCTGGGGGTCCTGGACCCTCCAGCACCAGCCCTTCCAGTTCAGGTGGCAGTCCCTCTTTCTGGCACTCACCTGCAGGCACAGGGTGAAATGCCTACCCAAGCAGGACAACCTGCACTTACAGACCTGGGTGCAGGCCCTGGCGTAGGTAGTGGAGGCCCCAAAGATCATGGCAGACTCTCGCTTTCATGGCAAGGTGGTCTTTTTCCTTGCCTTGGAGGCCGCCACACAAAAGGCAGTGGAGAGGGGAGTTCATGATGAAGGGTGAGTACATCCCCCTCAAGCTTCTAGAAGAACAGGGGACCAGGGTGGTCCTCAGCTCCATCCTTCCCTATATCCCTAATTGGGTCCTGCTCCCCCAGTTCCAAACCCTATGGAGAATTCTCACTGGGGTGCCAAGACCCCTGGCCTCTGCCACATGCGCTCTTTCTGTTGCAAGGTCATGATCCAGGTGGTGGTGGGAGTGCAGTTGGAGGCTGAGTGGTGCCTGGCAATTCCTTTTCAGGGGGCCCTGGTTTTCTACACACTGGGAGACCTGCAGTGCTTCTGGTGCCACGCCCTGGATCATTTGTGCCACGAGTGCCCCATGGACCAGAAGGAGAGGATAATTGTAGGTCCCACTGGTGAGAGGGGTGTCTCTGCCACTGATACCCCTCCCCCTTCGGGACCCTCTATAACCCCAGCCACATCATCCAGCCCCCCTGTTAGCTCAGGGGACCCCACCCTCAAACCAAATTTGGGGGGGTTCCAGGGAGGGAAGCAGCAGCCAGGGGGAGAGAGGAAGCAGGGCACCCCCTGCCCCTAGTCATGCCCCCACTGTAGCTGCCCCACCCCTCCAATCCTCACCTTCTCCTATTGGAGCCTGTCCACATGAGTACCACCCCACATCTGAGTGGGTGCAGATCCCCTCTAGGCATAAAGCCAAAAGGAAAGTCTGGGCACAGCTGGAGCCCTCTGAAGTGGAGGACTGCTGCCCCACTCCCAACACCATCACATGGGAAGAAGGATTGTCCCAGTTTCTGGGGATCTCCCTGGCTCCACTTGACACCCTACCCCTTAGAAAGATCAAATGAGTGATTCCTGTAAGGGAGGTTTCAGGGCTGCCGGACAGCCCCAAGCAGGAGCACATGGAGGAGGCCCCTCACTCCACTGTCCATAGCCTGTCCCCTGAGACTATGGGCACCGAGGCTGAGGCCGACCCAATAAAAGGTCTAGGGGAGATGGGAGCCCTGGGGTTCACCTTGGTGAGTTCCGAGGGGGGAAGTAACTTCTCCCAGGACCCCAAGACAGGCACTAATATCACACCAGTGCCTGATGGGTTTCTTCCTCCCCCCTCCCAGTCAAACCCCACTACTAGCCTGCCCAATGGTCCCACACCAGAGAAGGTTGGGGTGGAGTCAATGGATCAAAAGTCTGATCTTGTCAGGGATCCTGCAGAGAACCCCCAGAACTGCAGCTCTACCCTACCATCTTGTGAGGAAACCCTGCTCCAACCCTTACCTCCATCCCCATCCCAAGGGCTTGCAGATCTCTCCCAATCCCAGCCCGAGTCCAGGGTCTTAGTGGACCAGGGGGTTTAGATGGTACCTAAGGCGCCCACTGAACCCCAGGACCAGGAAAAGGATACCTGAGAACTGGCAGACTCTATAGAGCCTACAGACCCCTCATTGCCAGTGGTCCTCAAGGGCGAGCTATTAGCTTTTCCTGACTGCGACTACACCTGCTGGTCCACCAGCAGGGTACAGTTCACCTTGGACTGCTGGGGAGATTTTGATGGTGGCCTTGCCACTGCAAGGGCCCTGGTGGGGGAAGGCAAGGGGCCCAAAAGCTGCAATACCCGGATCTATAGGCAGGCCTGCAGTTTTGTAGATGCCCTCTATACTTATGAAAGGGTGCTGCATGAGCCAGTGAACCCCACACCAGGTGTTGAGATGTGCAAGGCCTCTGCTGAACTGTCCATTCCACACCCCCAGCCATACAGTTGTTTGTGTTCATAACCCTCAATGTCCATGGCTGCAGGAAGGGTCTCTGGAGATTCCAGGCACTGTCCTTCCTTCAGGAGGGGGAGTACTCCATGGTATTCTTGCACGAGACCTTGATGACTCTGTCTGATAAGCCTAATTGGCAGCCACAGTGGGGAGGCAGGGTCTTTTTAAATCACTTTTTGGCCACCTCTTGTGGGCTGGCCATACTGTTCTCCCCAGGTCTGCAGCCAGAAGTTCTCCAGGTGCTGCTGGACTGCCTGCTACACCTCTGGGTCCAAGTGCAGGGACTGGTCCTGAACCTTCCAAATGTGGAGGATCCAGAATTGGCAGATTTTTTCCACCAGGCAACCACTTACATTGGCACCCTCAACCCCCATGAGTGCCTGGTCCTTGGCGGGGACTTGAATGTCACCGTAAGCATGCAAGACCAGTTGGGCAGGGAGTGGAACCAGGCTGCCTTGGGCTTCCTCGGGGAGATTCTGATGGACTACTTCCTTGTGGACGTCTGGCATGCCTGTCACTCTGCTGACCCCCCTGCCTTCACCTATGTTTCATAGTTTCATAGTTGGTAGAGCTGGAAGGGACCTAAGCAGATCATCTAGTCTGACCCCTTGCCATGGGCAGGAAAGGATGCTGCGGTCAAATGATCCCAGCTAGGTGGCTGCCTAGCCTTCTTTTGAAGACCCCCCAGGATAGGGGTGAGCACCACTTCCCTTGGAAGTTTGTTCCAGCTCCTAGCTGCCCTGACCGTGAAGTAGTGCCTCCTGATATCCAGCCTGAATCTACTCTCAGTCAACTTATGGCCATTGTTCCTTGTTAGCCCTGGTAGTGATCGGGGGACTCTCCCATTGCCTGCTGGTCTCCCTTGACAAGTTTATAGGCAGCCACCAGATCCCCTCTCAGTCGTGTTTTCTGGAGGCTGAACAGATTCAGGTCCCATAGCCTCTCCTTGTAGGGTCTTCCCTGCTGCCCCTAATCATGTGAGTGGCCCTCCCCTGGCCCTCTCAATGCTGTCCACATCCCTCCTGAAGTTCAGCACCCAGAACTGGATGCAGTACTCCAACTGCAGCCTGACCAATGTTGCACAGAGGGGGAGGATCACCTCCTTGGATCTGCTCATGATGCATCTATGGATGCATGACAAAGTGTGGTTAGCCTTCCTGACCATGTCCTCACATTGGCAACCCAGGTTCATTTTGGAATCAATAGTGATGCCAAGATACTGCTCTGCCTCTGTGCTGATGAGAAGGGAGTTCCCCAGCCTCTAGGTATGCTGCTGGTTCTTCCTCCCCAGATGCAACACCTTGCACTTGTCCGTATTGAAACCCATCCCATTCTCATCTGCCTGCCTCTGTAACCTGTCGAGATCTAGTTGTAGCCTGTCCCTCTTCTAGCATGATCACTTCTCCCCACATCTTAGTGTCATCTGCAAACTTGAACAAGGTGCTTTTCAGCCCCTTATCCAAATTGCTGATGGAGATATTGAGTAGTGCGGACCCAAGCACTGAGTCCTGAGGAACCCCACTGCTCACATCTTTCCAGGTTGCTAGTCCCAGTTCCAGCTCTGCCTTAGCCTTCTGAATAGCCCCCCTACAATCTTGAGCCAGGGAGGTATAATCCTCCTTGGTGAAGGCTCCTCCCTTCCAATGGGTGTACACCTCCTTTTTGGCTTTGAGGCATTCATGGATGCTTTTGGTGAGCCGTGGCGGCTTTTGAGCACTCTTGTCCCCTTTGAGCCACATGGGGATTGTCACGCTTTGGGCTTAGAAAATCGTCTCCTTAAGGAACGACCACTCTTCTTGGACTCCCAACTCCCCTCCCCTCCAGGACCTCAGTGCCTCCCGGACTAGTCTCCTTATCTCATTGAAATCTGCCCTCCTGAAGTCCAGGGCTGCTGCCTAGGAATAAGCAGGAGGAACTTTCCCTCCTGCTAGATAGCAAAAACCCAGACCTAGTGGGGCTCATGGGATCCTGGTGGGAGTCTACCCATGACTGGGCAGTGGACATCAAGGGCTACAGGCTGCACAGGCAAGGCAGAGCAGGGAAAAAAGAAGGGGTGTAGTGTGCTCTATCTCAAAGAGCAATACATGTCCTTGATGATCAGGATGGAGCCAGTGGAGGGGCAAACTGAGGTGCTCTGGGTAAGAATGCAAGGTGGTTGTGGGGAAAGGGACTTGATAGTGGGCCTCTACTACAGATCTCCTCACCAGGGGGACAAGCTGGACCTGGAATTCTCAGGTCAGATTCACGGAAGCTATAAAGTCAAAGGGTGTGGTTGTCACAGGTGACCTAAATACCCAGACATCTGCTGGGAGGAGTAGTCAGCCAGGTCAGACTGCTCATGTAGATTCCTAGCCAGGATACAGGACTTCCACCTAACTCAGGAGGTTCATAGTCCCACCAGGGGAAATGCCTTGCTGGACTTGTTCCTAGCCACAGGCAATGAACTGGTGAAGTGTCTGCAGGTACTCAACCACCTGGGTGACAGTGATCATTGCCTGCTGAAATTTACTATCCAGTGCAGGGTGGTGAAAGCAAGAAGTGAGGTAAAAGTCCTCGATTACAGAAGGGCTGACTTCAATGAATTAAGTTCAGTAGGAGAGGAATTGGGTTCTCAGAGCTTCAATGAGATGGGAGTCCAAGATGGATGGTTGTTCCTCAAGGAGACAATCCTCTGAGCTCAAAGGGAGTCAGTCCCAATGCACACTAAGTGGGGAAGGAGTGCTAAAAAAAAAACCAATGGCTCGGCAAAGGCATCCAGGAATGCCTGAGAACAAAAAAGGAGGTGTACAAACAATGGAAGCAAGGGGCTGTCACCAAGGAGGATTACACCTCCGTTGCTCATGACTTCAGGGAGACCGTTAGAAAGGCCAAGGCAGAGATGGAGCTAGGGCCAGTGACCAGAATTAGGGATAACAAAAAGTCCTTTTTCAAATACATAGGGAGTAAATAGAAGGCACTGGGTAATGTGGGGACCCTACAGGATAGGTTTGGCAATCTGGTGATCGCAGCAAATGAAAAACTGACCTCTAAAAAATTCTTTGCCTCCATATTCCTGATTGGGAACTGGGACATTTCCCCCCTAGTAGGTTCCCCCTACTAGGACAGACCCAGGGGAGGCACTGCCATGCTTAGGATCAGGAAATATTTGGAGGGGCTGGACATGTCTAAATCAGTAGGTCTAGGTGGTCTTCACCTGAGGGTGCTGAGGGGTGGGGGTCATAGCAGGGGCCCTGGCATGACTGTATGAGCACTCATGGTGCTCTGGCCAGGTCCAGAGGATTGGAAAAGGGCCAATGTGGTTCGCATTTACAAGAAGGAGAGAAAGAAGGACCCCAGCAATTATAGGCCAGTCAGTTTTACCTCAGTCCTTGGGAAGACCTTTAAGAAAATTATCAAGGAGCACATGTGCAAGGGCCCAGCAGGGGAGGTAATGCTCAGGGGCAACCAACATGGCTTCTTTGAAGGTAGATCCTGCTTGACTAACTTGGTTTCCTTTTATGTTCAGGTCAGAAAGTCCCTGGCTGAGGGCGTCGAGGTGGATGTTGTCTTCCTGGGCTTTAGGAAGGCCTTTGACACTGTTTCCCACCACATTCTCCTAAAAAAAAATGGTGACTGTGGCATTGATGCCTACACAGTCAAATGGGTGGCAAATTCACTAGATAGTCACACCCAAAGAGTGGAGATTGACAGGTTGTTTTTGACCTGGAGGGATGTGGGCAGTGGAATCGCCCAGGTCTCAGTCCTGGGGCCTGTACTGTTCAACAACTTTATCAGTGATCTGGATGTGGGTGTGGAAAGCACGCCAAATTCTCCGATGACACCATGATTTGGGGTGAGGTGGGCACACTGGAGGGGAGGGACAGAATCCAGCTAGATCTAGACAGGTTATGGAGGTGGGCAGATAAGAATAGGATGGAATTCAATGCAGACAAGTGCAGGGTGCTGCGTCTAGGGAGAAAGAACCAGCAACACACCTATAGGCTGGGGAACAACTCTCTTCTCAAAACAGTGGCAGAAAGAAATCTTGATGTCATTGTTGACTCTAGGATGAACATGAGCTGCCAATGTGAGGAAGCAGTTAGTAAGGCTAACTGCATCTTGTCATGCATCTACAAATGCATCACAAGCAGGTCCAGGGAGGTGATCCTTCTCCTCTATATGGTGTTGGTCAAGCTGCAGTTGGAGTACTGCATCCAGTTCTGGGCACTGTACTTCAAAAGGGATGTGGCTAGCATTAAGCAGGTCCAGAGAAGGGCCACTCGCATGGTCAAGGGGCAGTGGTTCAGGCCGTATGAAGAGAGGCTAAAGGGCCTGAATCTATTCAGCCTCCACAAGAGAAGGCTGAGAGGGGATCTGGTGGCCATTTACAAACTCATCAGGGGGACCAGTGGAAACTGAGTGAGGCTGTGTTCCCCTGGGCACCACCAGGGGTTACTAGGAATAATGGCCACAAATTATTAGAAAGAAGGTTCAGGCTGGACATCAGAAGAAGCTACTTTACAGTTAGGGCTGCCAGGCTCTGGAATGGACTCCCAAGTGAGGTGGTACTCGGTCCTACCTTGGGGGTCTTCAAGAGGAGGCTGGACAGATATTTGGCTGGGGTGTTTTGACCCTGGCACTCCTTCCTACTCAGAGCAGGGGGTCGGACCTGATGATCTATTTAGGTCCCTTCCAACCATATGCATTATAAAACTATGAAACTGGGGTGGGGGAGGAGCAGGCATGCCATTCCTGGTTGCACTGTGTTTATATCTCTTTACTGCATTTTGCTTGGGCCCACTCCTTTAGCATCTGACTAACCCTGTTCAGTGATGATCACCTTGTCTGTGTCCAGGCCATGCTAGGGCCTGGGTGTATGGAGTCAGCTTAATGGTATTTCAATGCCAGTCTGCTGGAGGGTGGGCTTCAGGGAGGCCTTCTGGGAGTTCTGGCTGGTGTGGTGGAAGCAACGGGCAGCTTTTCCCTTAGCTCAGAAAGTGGGACATGGGAAGTTGCACATGTTGCTTTTTTGCTGCAGCTACACTCAGGGGCACACCCAGCAGAGGGAGGTGGTCCATGAGCAGCTCAAGTGGGAAGTCTGGAGCTGGAGAGGCACCTGGCCACTGACCCAACCAACCCATCCCTCTGGAGAGAGTGGCAGGAGAGATAGGAAATGCTATATGCTCTGGAGGACCACTGCATCTGCAGTGCGTTTGTCTGTTCGGGCATCCAGCTCCCTTGGGAGATGGACTGCAGCTCCCATTTCTTCTATGCCATGGAGAGGAGGCAGGGGCGAAAATTACATCACCTGCCTTCTGGTGGGTGATGGCACTCTCCTCAAGGATCCAGGTGAGATGTGCCAGCATGCATGGGCCTTCTATGGGACTCCCACAGGTCAGCAAAGTAACCAGGACTGGCTGGAGGCTCCCCTCACTCTGGTTAAGTTTTTGGCTGCCCTCCTCCTGATTCCTTGCAACAAGGCACTGGACATCAACAAGCTGACCACTGAGATCTACCAGGTTTTCTGGGACATCCTCGGCCCAGACTTCACTAAGGTCTGAGATAAATCTAAGGGAAGCGGGGAACTCCCTGTTGTGCCAGAGGCTCCTGCTGAAGAAGGGGGATCCCATTGACCTAAGGAACTGGTGTCCCATGTTCCTCCTCTGCACAGACTACAAGGTGGCAGTGAAAGCCATCTCACTGCACCCATGGGCCATGCTGATGGATGTGTTCCATCCTGACCAGGTGTACACGGTGCCCAGACATTCCATCTTTGACAACCTGCACCTGGTTTGGGACCTCCTGGAGCTAGTGTGCCAGGAGAGCCTGTTTTTTTGCCCTCCAATCCCTGGACCAAGAGAAGGCATTTGACAAAATGGATCATGGGTATTTCACAGTCATGCTGTGGGCCTTTGGTCTCAGGCTCCACTTCATGTAGGCTCTCCAGGTGCTGTACACCTCTTCAAAGTATTTAGTCAAACTCAACTGGACCCTGACAGAGCCCATCCAATTTAGGAGAGGGGTGCATCAAGGCTGTCAGGCCAGCTGTACACCTTGGCCATGGAGACTTTCATCTGCCTCCATAGGAGAACAAGGAAAGGGTTGATGCTCCAGGAGCCAGTGGTGCAGCTGTTTCTGTCAGCATATGCTGATGACTTACTCCTCATAGTCCAGGACTCAGGTTACCTGGCACTGGTGGAGGCCTTCTAGACATTGGAGGCCTTCTAGACATTGTATTCAGCTTTGGCCTGGCGGTGGGTGATGGGTGGCAGGTGGACTCACTCCCACTCACACTCTGTGGGATCCACTGGAGCACAGGTGTACTGCTGTACCTGGGGGTCTCTGTCAGCCACAGGCCCCTCCTCACCAGAAAAGTTGTACCAGCTGGAGACAAGGGTGGTGGAGCGGCTCCAGGTGTGGGCAGGACTTCTGAGGTCTCTCTTTGCATGGGATAGTGCTGGTGCTGAACCAGCTGGTCCTGTCCATGCTTTGACACCACTTACACACCATGCCTGTGCCCCCTGAGGTCCTGACAGGGCTCCAGAGACGGGCGCTGGAGTTTTTCTGGCCAGGACAGCACTGGGTCGCTGTGAGGGTCCTGAGCCTCTCTTTATGGGAGGGTGGCCAGGGCCTAGTTTGCCTCTGCAGCCAGGCCCTGATGTTCCACCTTCAGGCCCTGCAGCAACTGTTATACAGTGTTGGTAGCCATGCAGCATAGCTATCACCTGGAAGATGTTCCCAGTGTGGTGGCCTGCTTTGAACTGTCAAAGCATGTCCTCCTGTCCTCATTTACCCAGGGGGTCATCCACCTCCAGCTGGGTCCAAGGTGCCCAGTCTGAGCAGGCTCCTCTGCCTGGGTCCTGCCACTTGTCCTCCTAGCAGGAATTCTGGTGTTCCCTATTTGAAAACTAAAAAATCCCAAAGTCACTCTGATAAAATACCCCCAAATCCATGTTCCTCCACAATTAAAACAAAAGACCACTATATAGACAGACAGACAGAGGGTAATCATCATAATAAAATGAATTCTAAATACCTACATGTTTTGCTGTTGCCTTTGGTTTTCTTACCATAGAGCAGGTGGAGCTCCCCCCCTGACCCCTTCACTAACCAGGTTGTGGAGACAGCTGCCCATGCAGCCACAGCTCTTGCCAGCAGGTCTCATCCTGTTTGGCAGCTGGACACACAGGGTGTGTGCTGGGGGAATACAGGGTTTGCAGAAGAGGAGTGAGAAGATGAGTAAGGGGATGGGGTGGCTGTGAAGGGATGTGGGGGGCTGTGGGGTGTGTGGGTAGGTGTGGGTGGCTTGTGGGGAGACTGTGGGGGGTGCTGCTCAGGAGTGGTGCATCCCTGCCTCCCACAGTATGCATCCCCCCCAGCTTATGACTGCCTTCCCACAGAGCTACAGTCCCCCCACAGGGGCCACATGACCCCTGCAGGAGCTATCACTCCCCTGCAAGGGCCACATGTCCCACCCCTGCTTGCTCCCCACCAAGCTCCAGCTCCTGCTGACTCCTGCAGTCCCCCTACTGGCTGCTCCACCTGGCCCCAGCCTCCTGGCACTTAAAAAAAAAAAAAAAAAGAAGAAGGAAGAAAGAAAGAAAAAAAAACCAACCTTGCACTCACTGGCAGTAGCAGTGGCCATAGGTATCATTGGGGCCTCTTGGCAGAGCCCCCCACTGCTTAGCCTCCCCACACTGTGGCTGTTGTCTGGGGCCTGGCACTGCTCAGCCCAAGCAGGCTTAGGTGACAGCTGCTGTGCCTCACAGCACCTTGCAGACCGAGGCTACACCTGCACGATGAGGCAGTGGCAGTGCAAGTGCCAGGTGGCTAGGGTCAGTCCCTGTTGCCCTCCACTGCCCAATGCTGATTGAGGGGGAGTCTCTGCCAAGAGGTCCCAGTGACCCTGATGGCTGCTGCTACTGCCTGTAAGTATGGGACTTTTTTTTTTTAATGCTGGGATACTGGGACTGGGTGGGGCAGCCGTATGGGGGGGCTGCAGAAGACAGAGGGGAATGGGCCAGGTGGGACAGCCGTTGGTGGGACCCTGGATGGCAGGCAGGGTATGGGGCCAGGTGGGGTAGAAATCAGGGGTGACTCGGGGAGCAGGTGGGAGATGGGGCCAGCAGGGGTCCCCCCATGGTCCCCTCCCCCCTCCTTCAGCCCCACCCTACTTACCAGCATGGAGCCCGGATCCAGCTCCCTGTAGCTGGCATGCATGCACTGGAGCAAGGGCCAGCCATAGAGATGCTCTGGCTGGCTACAAGAGCATCTTTGTGGAGGACCCAAGCTTCTAGTTGCCTCAGGGCTTCAACCAGGGTATTTTCTGACCCTTGAATATCCAGGGGTCTAATTTTGCCCCTGCACTGCAAATTTGCAGTGTGGGGAACTTTTTTTGTTTCCGCACGTGCCTCTTGCAGAGCTTTGAAACAGTGCAAGAAGCATATGAGTGCTCATTTGAATGCATCCAGGTGGTGCGGATGGAGAATGAACACTTAGATATCATACATGTTTTGTGATGGGCCTTAAACATACTCTGACAGGTGTGCACAGCTCACTGGGAACCCCCAGGATTTCTCTCTGGACTCTGCATTACTAGGTAGCAATGAGTGGTGCCCCTATAGCAAGGGAAGGGAAGGGAAAGAGCCATTGTTGATATTGCTACTTGCAGTTCATTGCATTATGCTCACGCTTCCACTCTTCTTGTCACTGAAAATGTTATTTATTGATTGTACTGACACTGGCAGTAAATAGAGCTGGCAATGCTTTACATCACTGATGAGAATGTATATCTCATAACTCTGTGAACACAATCGGACTTCAAATAATTTCTCCTTATCCCTCCCTCTCTCCTTTAACACATGTTTCTGTATTTGATTATATGAGCAAGAATCAATACAGACAGAAAATATGGTAAGTAATTTTAATTTTTATTTCTTTTGAAAGTCATCTTTGACTCCTTAGCAAAATTTGATAATGCCACATTCCTTTTTACAGAACTCCATTATTTACCCAACAGCCTGTACTAGTTACAGTGATGACCATTTGTGATCTCAATATATTAATATTGGAATGCAAGAAATTAACTGTTAATATTTCCCTATAAATCTTAGCTCTCATTCAGAATGTATACAACAGCTGGGGTGTATTTCAGGTCCTTAGAGGTCAACGTGGGTTTTCAACTGTCGATTTGTCTAAACTCCTTGTATAAACCATACCAGCATACATCAATCTTAATTTTTCCCAGATGGATCACTTATCAATTATCATCTCCTAACCATACATACAAATATTCCTGGACAAGCTTGTGTAAGAGACTGAAAAATACTCTACTAAGAGGAAAAATCATTCCTTTTTCTGAACTCAGACTTAAGTTTTAAGAGCTCAAAAGTGTGCTTTTCTCACAATGCAAGAGGATCTCAGCCTTCTATTATTATTATTATTATTATTATTATTATTAACAATGATGATGACAGTAGTACAAATCCTGTCAGCAGCAGTCTTCTTTTCTATGACACTTAAGACAAATCTCTATGGCACTGGGGATACCTAAACTCTTCATACAATCCAGCTTTTTGCACATGTTCTAGCAGAAGGATACATAGTTCATCTGGAATTCACGTTACTATAATCCCAAATGCTGTGCTAGCCTACAGGCCTTAGTAAAAGAGCAGTCTTGGAAACTTTATAAGATGCAGGTTTCTAAGCAAACCCAAACAGAGTAAGGATATTTTTTTCAGAGCAGATTCTTTCCTACATTCTGACCCTTTGCTGTATTCTTGAGGTACAAGGGGCCTGTACTATTCAGCTGCTAGGTTTTTCCACCTGAATATTCCACTGGCAAGGGGAAGTTTCCATTTAGCACATATCCAATAAAGCTGACTACCAATGAAATAAAAGGGAAAAGGTGGAACGAGAATGGGGCCAATGCTTTGGTGCGGTGGCTGATGACTGTTCCTTGTGGGTCCTGATGTTCATTAGTGCAGCCCTAAGGATTTTAATCTATACTGGGCTTTGGCTGGCATAAAACCAACCTCGGAGCTAAGAAGTTACTATCAGCCGCTGTATGTGCCCAAGATTGGGAAAGAATAGGAGAATCTGAAAATTCAGGACTTCAATATTCTGTGGAAACGTTGTATTTTTATTTTAAATCAGAAATGTCTTGTAAAGATTTTGGACCCACTTTCTCCCTAAATTATTTTACAGATGCAAAATCTGAATAATTGTTTACTTGTTTTATTCTGTATTTATTTATGGTTTCACCTGAAACATGTTGAACTTTATCTTAACTACATAGCTTCTTCAACTATGAATCTATTCTTTTTCTCCCCTGCTTCCTTCCCCAAATCACTACAGTTTCAGGTTTTACCTCAGCCCCTCTAATTGCTCACATTTAGAAGTGAGTTGTGACTTAGGTTTAATACTGACTGTTTTGTGCCCAGAAAACCTCCTGCCCTTTCCCCTCCAACTCCCCCCCCATGAATGCCAAAATCATCACAAAACCAAGTCTCATGCATAATGCATGTGGTCCAATTAAATGCAACTACTGTTTTATTTCTTGCAAGGGGTATCTGATGCCAGTTGCTGTCTTGCAGATAGTGGCACTCTGTTTTGACAGCTGAACCTGCAACCTGTAGCTACTTGAAACATTGTGAGTCCTGCATTTTAATGCTGCATTTGATTTAAATCTTATATTAGAGAGGAACATTTTTCAAAGAGATGCACATAGTTTCCTGTACCATAAAAGTATACAATCCTGAATCTGTTTCTTCACTTTCTTGGGGTATGTCAACTCTTCAGTACAGGGATGCCTGAGATCACCCTAAAGGAGCTCACTAGGCCAGCAGTTAGATGGTTTTGACAGTCCAGGGAGGGCTCTGTGTGGGCTCTTCTACCCTGTTTCTTCTCTTAGACAACCATGTGCTACCTTAAAAAGTATCACATAGACAATAACTTGGTAGATTGTGGAGTTACCTCTCTAGGCAAGCTCCTGTAAGCCCTTATCCACTAAGCATAGACAAGCCTGATTAATACTTGAGTAAGAAACTTCTAAGACAGATTTAAAATGAATGCATAAAAAGTAAAAGTTTCTAGTTGTGTGAAATAAGTTGTTAATTCTGCTACTGGTGCTTCCATTTTAAATACAGAAAATCTCTCAAAATGTTTTCTGGGCAGCTACTCTAATGCTGATGGTAGGGCCTTTACGAGAGGTTATCATTCTTCTTAGTTAGCTCAGAACCATTAATCCAGCAATCAGCTCTCTCTCAGAGGAGCTATTCAAGATGAAAAAAGCAAAGGCTTACCGATTTTTGGTCATTAAACGTCCTTTGGCACTTTTTGATAGGTTCTATTTTCAAAAGTTGCTAAGAGAATTAGGAGCAAAGTCCACTTAAAAGCGGAAGATATTTGTGTTCCCAAATTTCATGGCATATTTTAATATCTTTCTCTAGCACTTAGGACCCTGGAGTGGGATTTGGCCCTGTCTCACACCCAGTCCAATCACTGGCCTGCCTACCTGCCTCGCCTTTGATGTAACATGACAGGTAGTTGTTTCTAAGGCAGGAGGCTGCCCATTTACTGCCCGATGCAAAGGGCATAATGCCCAAATCCATACCACCCCTACCCCGTGTCACATGCCTCTCAGATGGCATCACCGTGTCACATGCCTCTCAGATGGCTTCAGCCCCACACTGGACCCTATTACATTCCAGTTTGGTGTTTGGACACCACCTGGACCCCTGCTAATCAGGCAGTCTAATCTGTACTCTCATACTGGGCTGCAAAGCTACTTTAACCCTTCTCCCTCTCAGGTGTGCCCCTCTCTAGGACCTTTGGCCACACAGGCCCTGGCCTCACCTCCAGGCCCATCAGAACCTCAGGCCCCCGTCTCTGGGCGTCCTTCATGGTGGATGCTCTAGCCCTTCGACTGTTCTAGTCCTGGCCCCAGCATTTGCCAGTTGAGGGTTTCTCCAGTCAGGATACTGAGCTGCTCACCCTCTGTCCATTATATGGATCTACCTTCTCAGGCCCCTCCAAACTCAGCTCACTCATTCAAGGCCAGCCCATGTGCAGTCCTTCAGGCCCACCCATGTAAACCCTACTTTATGCAGCCTTCTCACTTGAGCCTACTGCTTTCTAACATGCCCTCTTACTGAGCCCTACTTCGCCCCCTCCCTGGGGCTCTTGGCCTTATGCCCCTTGGTCTCAGGCCTCTGATGGCAATAGCTGGACCCTCACCTGTCCCCTCTATGGGGTTACCCACCATATTGTGGGGGCTGAGACTATATGGCACACCCTTCTCACCTTTTATGAGGTAGGTACTGATGTGGCATTTCCTGGGGACCACACCACCACAGGCAGCACCCCCACACAATCCAGCTGTAGCAGGGTATAATTTTAGGCCATTCCTCAGGGCCAGAAACCTCCTCTATCCCCATAGCTCCTACCCTTACCCTCTAGGTATTCTAGAAGCACCAGCTCTGGCTGAGAGATGTTGTCTCCCTGGCTCCTTGCAGCAACTACCCCTCAGCTTCAAGGGACTGGGTTTATATTGAGGCTGCTCAGTCCCATCCTCCAATCCAGAAGCACTCTTGCGGTCATGTGATCACCTTATTAGGCTACATCACATCTGCCAGTTGCTCCCCAGCCTGTTCAAGCCTCTTAAAGTGGCAGGCACCAAACGTGCCCTGCCACAGGCCCTTAGTTCTAATCCTTGCACTGCAAATGACCCACTACAGACCTTGAGCAAAGCACTGTGACTTTCTACACCTCAGTTTTCAGTCCACAGTTTATCAGCCCCGGCGCAAGGGGGCAGTGAGAGGAGAAGCCCCAGCACAAGGGGGCAGTGAGAGGGGAAGCCCCGGTGCAAGGGGGCAGCAAGAGGGGAAGCCCCGATGCAAGGGGGCAATGAGAGGAGAAGCCCCGGCACAAGGGGGCAGCAAGGGACAAGGGTGGCAGAAGAGCCCGAGCACGCTGAAAGGGACGAGGGTGGCAGCTAAGACTGAACAACAACTGGTAGATTTGCAAGGCTTGGGGCATGGTAAAGTGGGGGTTGGAGCCATGTGTAGCCCATAAAGTGGGGGTGCTCAGGAACACACATTAGTGGAGCCAGGCTAATGTACAGGAGGATAACCATGTCCAGGGAAATGAAGAGGCAGCCTCCCTAATTACATAACTGACATCAAAGATGTGGCGGGCAACACTGAGGGTGCATCGTAGACCAACTAGACACGGTAAGGGGCACTAAGGGAGAGTGTGGCAACCCCTAGGGAGCCACTCCTGTTACACTGTGTTTCCATTGATTCCACTTTCATAGATGTCTAAAGTGGAAGCAACGCCTATGCAGACAGTTGTATCAGAGTAAAACTGTGTAAACTCAAAATCTAGTCCTATGCCTTTGAAATTATAGCCATGTATTCTGAAATAATTTTGGAGAGAGAGAACAGGGGAGAAATCATGCGGTCAAGAACTTTAAACACCTTCTAAGGAGCAATCTTCTTAAGATTTTAAATTTGACCTTATAAACAGAAGACACTCTCTACTTTTACATATACTCAATCCAAGAAACAAGAATAAAATGGATTCAGATGGTCCACTATGTCATTCTATTATGCTTTTCAGAGAAGTAGAATGTAGAAGATTTGTAGTGAAATTTTTTTAATGAAGCAAAAAAAATCTTAATGGTTAAAAGGCTAATGCCCTGGAAATGAACATGCATTTTCACTTTTAATAAAGACAGTTAACTTATTTTACCTTTTTTATGGTATAAAAGTAAACAGAATAATTTTTTTCCAAATCTCTTTTTGGAAGTTTTTGGAGTAACAGCAACAGGATGATAGTTGTAGGTTTTTAAACACTCAAGTCAAATGACATTATGAAGAATATGCAGCACTCACAAGCATATACCCATTCAAACAATCTAAAAAAAATCCTCCCAGGTTTCCTCACCTAGTAGAAACCACAGCATGTACAGTCATGTGCTCTCCCAGGAGAAACTCTACTGGGAAGGATTTAATTTTGTTTGTTTCCAAGTTATTTTTGTCCTGGAGCAGCCATTTTTACTCCTGGGGAAAAATATTGAACAAATATTGTATATTCATGTTTTCTCCTGGGAGAGCAGCAACGTTTCCATGAGCAACTGAATGCCTATGTGAGGCCTCAAAGCATGAGATGTACTCATTGCACCATATATACCCTTCATATGACAAAGTGACATGATATTGTTATTTAAAGAAATGTGCAGTTGTGATTTATGCTGACAGTGTCTTTCATGGAACGTTTTGTCAAAATGGACCATCATTGTTTCAAGTCTGCTTAAAGATACTTTACTATTTATGCTACTAATGTTTGATTAGGAGTAACTTTTGGTCTGTCCCCCACCCCCTCTTCATCTTTACTGTTTCTATAATTCCTTTAAAAAAAAATTAGAGGACTTATTTTAATAAAGCAGGAAACTTTAAGATTGATAAATAGTTTAATGTGAGCCTGATAGCTTGATTAATTAATCACCAAGCTGTGGAACCACTACAATTCATGTGTCAATTCAGGCTATTTTCTGGAAATGATTTGAATCAATTGCTAATGAAATTGAAAAATTTAGGAGCAGCTTTCTGACTTTCAAGTGACAGGGCTCATATTTAACTTAAGAAATGTGACAGGTAATGACAACATAAAAAAAGTACTTTGAATTATTTGCCAGATCATGTGAGAATTACAGCATCGCCCCCTTGAAACAGCTCAGCTCATCAGCATGAAAATAAACATTCATAATTATATACTTAGAAATCTATGATGCTGTTTAAAGTAGAAAAGATTCCCTGAAATAAACAAAAACATAATCTTTGTGAATAACTATAATATTTCATAACCTCCCTTAAACACCAAGATAAATATACTACTATTTACATTAAAACGGTAATCCAGTAGAATAGCCTGAATAGTATCTTTATTATATCTAGCTACTTAAAATTCTCAAAATAGGTGTAGTCTAATTTTCTCCTCCATAGTAATTGGCATCCTTACTGTTTAAAAGTTGTTTGTATTTTAAAGTATTGTTCTGTTGCATTTAATTCCATAACTTTTCACTTCTAGTCACACTCTAATTAAAACTTCATCCAGATATAGTGAGACAGCTATTGTTTGCTAATGAAATATCAGTGGAAAGTGCACTAATCAATAATTAAATCAAGGTGTATATAAGATAATACTGCTATGCAATTAACTTTGGATTGCATAAATAATACATGTATATTTACATTTTCATTAATATATCTGTAAGGAATTTTTAGATTATGCTGTTTTATCGGTTTTCTTCAGACATACAAAATTAAAAATTTTGTCAAAGAGATTTTACAATCAACATTAAATGCAATCCTGAATCATATCATGAGTCATTTGAGGTTCTTGTGCAATATGAACTTGCAGTAGGAGTGAAAATATATTCTATTGGAACTGAAGTTCAGTTTCTAAAGAAGGTTTCTCTTAGCCATTTAGAGTCCAATACCAGGTCATAAGGAAAATGTGCATCTAGACATCTATGCCAAAATTTAGTTGGAAAATGTACATAGACTTAAAGGCTGAATATCTTTTTTTTTAAGTGTGGGAAAATAAGAAAAAATATTGAGGCATTTTCTCCTCAACTCACAGAGAGCTGTCTTTTTTCCATTTAAAGAAGGAATGTATCTTTTTCATGTGAAGCTACATCATACTGTTGATAGAATTATCACACTTACTTTCTGAAATGGTTTTCTGGGAATTTCATAATTTTCTGAAAATTAAATCTGTTAGAGGTAATATGAATTAAAAATGGATCCTTCAAAGAAAAGAAGGACACATTGGTGCAAAAGACTACAAAACAAATTAAGGGACTCTGAAAGCTTTCCATATAGTTAAAACTCCTTACCATCCAATGTGTGCCCTGTTTGAAGTAATTATTTTGTAAATAAGCTAAGTTATAACTAGTTACTAAACATTACAGTTACTATGGTAGAGTTGTGGCAAAGTCACTGTTACGGCTATGTTCTGTTTTGCTATTAAAGAAACTGTCAAATTTACGTAAGCTGACTGTCATTATGGTATGGATATTTCATTTACAAACCACAACTTATCTACCACAATCTATGCTCTTGAAGTATAAAGTTTGAATTTCCAGAGTATTTTCATGAAAATTAAGCAATTTTTATTATTTCTATTAATAGAACTGCTTCTTTTTAACATATTAAAATTTTAACATTCCTAAAAGTTCCAGATCTTAGGATTTTTCCCTTGGTTAAAAGCTACAAGTTGTTGAACCTAGAGAAAAATTAGATAGTGACCGTGAGCTTTCTAGTGTGGACTTTGTATAATTATTTCGTAAATTAGAAAAAACAAAAATGAATAGTGTTTATCAAAACACAGTCAGCTAAAAGAGAATACTATGTAATGATATAATAGGCAGGCCCAGATCAGTAACTTGGGTTGTGCAACTCTTACGGAGTTGTTGTTGTGACATCAGAGATAATTGAACCAATTCTTCTCCTTTTTCAATCTAATTTCCAATAGTTCAGTTGGTTAAAATGATTAGATATGATGAAGGTAACTATGTGTGGATATGTAACCTACTAATGGCAACTGGCTGCTAGCTGGTGCTCCTGTTAAAAGTCCCATGACTAGCAGTTTAAGAGCCAGAGTCATGCATACTGTGGATGCCCTGTATCACATGAAAGCAGCGCAAACCATCTGGACCAGACCAGTTGATCTGTCCCTAAAAATCAATGATTTAAAAAACTGATAGTTCATATCTTCAAATCACTGGTGCTATCCTATGGCAGTTGTCTTTGCATGTTTTGTTCATGTACTGGATGTTCAATAGTGGGGGAAAAAAGGAAATGCTCAATCAAAAATACTTTTAATCTATAAAGTACTTGTTGGTAAGTTAAAGGTAATAAAATTGTAAGAATTTGGGAATTGTCTGAAAAACTATTAATTAAACTATTTTAGTTAGCAGAGCTCTGACAAAACCTGGAAAACCAGCAATGGGAATCTGAGAATATAGGCAGGTTGAGGGTTTCATTCTGAACTGAAATTTTCTGGTCACACAGAACCAGGCAGAGGTGAAAATGGCCTGTTAGAAGAGAGGTAAGAACACCATACTCTCAATACAGGATTATCCTTTATTGTACAAGTACAGCTCTTTGTTCAACCTAGTTGTAAATATCAAAAGCTGGGCATCTACCACTCCTTTTGCAATTTTACAGAGCCTAGTAAACCCACCATTGATGGTATTTAGACATTTCTTATTATCTATGGGCCAAATTTTTCCTGCTCTTAAGTTTTAATATAAAGTATGAGTGTCAAACTTGAATGCTCCCCCCTCACCCACGTTTGATCTGAACCATGGGGCTCCCTTCAGGCTGGATCTAGGCTGCAAAGGGCCTTGTGGAATGGATCCAGTGGGGATAGCAGTGGCAACACATGGGTAAAACCAGCTGTCACTCACTCCCCTCCCCACAACCAAGACATCCTCAGTGGGACTCTGTATCCAGGAATTTGGTGGTGGTGCGATCTGTGGTGGGCCAATAGAGGGTGCTCCTGCATTGAGTCACCCATCTCACTGCACCTAATCACCTTCCAAATTCTGAGTGCCTCCCTGAGGGGTGCCTCACAATTTGGCCGTCCCCCTTCCTGGAACACACCCACAAGCCTGGGGGTAACAATGCCACCACCCAGAGCTGGACTGATCTGGGACCTATGTCCTCTGGGAAACATGGGCCTAGTAGTCCTTGAGGGTGGGGACCACCCACTGCAAAAATCTGGGGTGCTTCCCTCACTCTGAAGCACAAAGTGGGGGTCTTCCTGAGTCAGCTGAACCAAGGGGACCCCAAGGCATAATCTTGACCCTCTCCCAATAAGTCTCCCATGCTAGGTACAGAGGAGAACTTTATTGGTTACAAGGAGTAGGTTTGGAATAGGGTACAGGGTAGAGCAATATCAGAGAAATACCTTAGAGCAAACAGTGGCATGGTAGCCTTTGATTATGCATCTGTATATCTAGTTTACACAAGCTATATATCTAGCTAGATCTCAATTAGCTTACTCACGAGCATCATCCAGAGGCAGGTGGAGATTCCCTCTGGAGGCAAACAGTTCATTGATCGTGAGTTTTGAGAGAGAGAGTTTCAGATGGTTTAGTTTTTCTCTGAGTTCTCATCATGGCTACCACCCTTCCTCCTGGGTAGTGTTTAACTTATATAGACATTATGACCTCATTCACCTGATCCAATGAAGGCCAGCAACTGTTGGCTGTCAGCCAACCAATTTGAAAAGTATCACCAGTTGCCGGGTACGCTGGCAGGGTCTTTATCCCCCCTTCCAGTCATGTTGGCATTGCTTAGAACAATAAGGAGTTTCAGTCCCTCACCCAGGTATGTGTGGCCAGTTATGTAGGCAGACAGAGTAGGTTTGCCTCTCCCTCAGGAATGTATCCAGGTCAGGTTACAACTCAGGGTTACCTGAAGCAGATGGGACCAGAGGAATCTGACCTCTGCAGTGACCTTGGTAACCAAATTGTCAGATAGCAGAGTTTGGGGAGAGAGAGATGATGTTCTGCCACAGGATCCTCCCCCACTCACTCTGCCTTTGAACTCTCAGCCCCTCTGGGAGACCCATGGACCAAGTGAAATGGTTCTGCAAGCCAGATTTTGACCAAAGCACTACTGCAACAGTGGAAGCTCAGCTGAAGTCAGAGGACTTGTTCATGCTTTATCTCAGTGGCAGAGAAAGAAGAATAGGGCCCCACACATGCATAGCATCTGCACACTTAATTAAATGATGCTTCAATCTAGGTAGAGAGCAGACTTCATGGCAGCTGAGACATGGTATGTGAAGAACACAATCAATACTGGAGCTGACTCATAGTTCCAAAAAATTAACAAATTGACAGATTTTTTCACTCAAACACATTTTACACATTTGAAAAAAATAAAGATTTGCAATTCATACTTGGTTGGGAGAAGTTCACAACTCTATTGTGGAAAGAATCATCTTTTTCATCTTCCCAACTCATTCAGATGCAAGGCAGCAGCTGGTCTGGCTGCAGTTTGTCTTGCTTTGCGTGCAATGCCAAGATATCTTTTTGTCAGCCAAGTCTTAAAGTTCACACATTGTACCTAACAATATCAAATGCCTCACTTCTGCTTTTTTCATTTTTAACAGTAATAACAACAGGATTGTATGAGGGGAGGAAAATACCACAATAGCATAAGGAAGCTTAAAGGACAACTTAGTCCCACTGCTTTGCCAGGCCCTGCCATTTATCTAGCAGATCTATCCTGGACTCACTCCTGAAGGTAATTTATCAAACATGGAGTTCACCAAGGTTAGAACTAGCTGTCATGATTCAGTGTTATGACTCAATGCTAGTTATGCATGGTCCTACAATTAGGGCAGAAACCCAGTTTTAGTGGAGGGTTTTTTATGACAGAAATTCAGATTAACTACTAAACCTCTTTCATGTAAATAAATGGTATTCTTATTTCTTAAAGGCTGAGGGTGGACAATTAATATATAAGCTTTTTTATGGAGACAGGGCAGAGATGAAACTAGCTTGCTAGTTTCATTGACAGGCTCAAAGGAAAGAGCAACACATCACAAATCATTTAGGGGTTTGAACACAGGAGACACAATACAGTAGGCTGATTTTACTCTGTAGTAAAAGTGGGATAAACACATGATGCAGTCTGACATCAGTATACATCAGTGGTGACACATAGAGGGTGCATGGGCATGCATGTGCACCCCCTGAGAGTGCTGATACATCCCCTGAGCAGCCATGCTCACTGTGTAGGTGATGGGTGGGTGGGGCAGGTGGGAGCACCGGTGCCCCCCCCCTCCAAGTCCTGGCTGATCACTGTAGCTGCTCCCAGAAATGGCTGCAGCAATTGGCTGTCACAGCCCATCCCAGGCAGCGAGATGGGCTACAGGGGACCCCCACCCCCAGGCAGTAAGATCGGCCATGGGGGGAATGCCCCTAGTTGATGAGCTTGGTCACAGGGGGGGCATGTGCCCCCCCCGACTAAGGCAGCACCAGTCACCCATGGTATAACTCACTCTCCACGATAAATTAACTCAGAAAATGGGAAATAGTTCTAGACCAGTAGAAGTTGCACCAGTCTACTACTTGTGCTTCTACTCTCATCATACCATGTGTCTACACCCTGAGTTATGCAGAGGAAGGGCATTCAGATAACCTAGAGAGATGAAATGCTGTTTTTTGCTTGGATCATTGCATTGGCCTGTTTACTAATCCTGTAAGCATGAAACCACCACCTTCGTATTTGTAAATGCTATTTTATGGACAAAATAGTCCTCACCACTTTTAAGACCCTCCATAGGTTAAATAGATGCCATGAAACAGAATCCAATATATGGTCAAGTGATGAAAGTCAAGGTGCTCCAAGCAAGGCCATCAATTTGGAAGCTGACTTATATCTAGAAATTTGATTTTATTAGCGAACACTTTCTCAGTTTAATAAAATTAAGTACTTATATAGTTTTCCTTAACAGATGATGTCAGCTGATTTACAGGCATTAATTAAGCTTTACAATACCTACTTTGTATATGAGTAAAATGAGCCACAAAGTTGAAGTATGGTAAGTCAGTGGCTGATTCAGGCAGATAACCTGACTGAAAACCAAAAGGCCAAGAGATGCTGCCCTGTTTCTAAATTCACTAAAATTTCACTTCAAGGAATGCTTCTTCTAATGCTTTTACTGGATATATTATCACAAATTAGGAAAACCAAACAAATTTAATATAAGGGTCAGGTAAAAAGCAAACAAACCGACATGGACAGAGCCAGGAAAATAAAGGAGTTAAGTTTACATATTCCATAGTAGCCTTAAGGATCTCATTCAGAAGGATGTCTATAAAAATAAATTACAATTCTAATTTGGATGTCATTAGTTACTGTTTTGGCTGAGCGTGGTATTTCTCTTGCCTGAATACAATACTACATGAACATGCTGATGCCATATAGTTATTCTTCAATTATGCTAAAGTATTCTTTTGAAATATGTTTCAATTTAAAATGACACAATAATCCTACAGTCACTCACACTTAAATTTTAAATCACTGGTAATACAATGTGGATACAATAGACAACACACTGTCTATTAGCAATTCTACAGTGAATCACTGCTGGAATCTGTCATCTTAATGTTTATCTAACTGAGCCCCATGTGATCTATTTGAACATAGCACATATTCCTGTCCTTCCCTTTCTGACATCATGTGTATACAAACACTTTTTGTTTAGTATTATGAAATATGTATACATTTTACATATAAATATATTTATAAATTCATGAGGTTATCCACTAAAGATTTTAAGAACAATACACACGTTTAAGAACAATAATTATGTTTATTTATGATTTCTTATTTTATGCTGGCAACCAAAGGGCTATATTTTTAATAAGCACAGAAGTACACATGGCAGAAGTGAAGGAAGATACATGGGTTAGGAACAAAGAATTGGAAGAAGGATTCCTAAGTTCTATTTTCTATGCCCTTGACAACCTCATGTGCATACCCAGACATGTGCTGAGAGGGATATAAGAAACGAAAGTGTGGGCCTAAAAGAATATGTGAAGCATTACAAGCACTCCAAAATTATTGCTGGAGGGCATAGTAGCATCAAACTGCTCTCCATCACTTTACTACTCACAACAGAAAACAAGGATTCACAGAACTGGTCAACTGATGCTCTGCCAAGATATTCCAGAAATCACATCATAAAAGCTAACTTGCCTCTACTCGGCACAACCTAGAGCCCTGTGTAGTAAAGTATTCTCTACTTTTATAAAGAAGGTCACTCAAATGAGCAATGGCTTCCTAGGCCAAAAAGTAGCAGCTAAATGCAAAATCAGGACTATACTCTCCATCTTCAAAGAATATCTTCAGTCAGGTTTTAAGCCACTGTATTATGAATCATAAAATCATAGAACATTAGGATTAGAAGATACTTCATAGTTTCATAGTTTCTAGGGTCAGAAGGGACCTGAGTAGATCAAGCTTAAGGAGACGGGGGCACAGGTGGTATTTTCCTCTCTTCTTCCAGTGAGTAGGTGGGGACAGCAACACGAGGCCTGCATTGGCGAGGTCAACTGGTGCTTACGCAGTTGGTGCTGCCAGGCAGGCCTTGGGTTCTTTGATAATAACCCATGCTTTCAGGCGGGGGGGCTTGCTGGGGTGGGATGGGTTTCACCTCTCTCCTAAAGCTAAGCATGTCTTCTCTTCCAGGTTGGCTGATCTCATACGGTGAGCTTTAAACTAGCATCGCCGGGGGACGGGGCCGCAGAAAGAAGAGGAGACACCACCCAAGTAAAACAGGTAACAAATGCTACGAGTGCCCAGGTAAGAAACAGGGGTCCGGACAGTCTCCCAAATTGGGGGGTGGCACACACAGCTAGGCAGGACCTTAAATGTCTATATACCAATGCTCATAGTATGGGGAATAAGCAGGAGGAACTTGCCCTCAGCATAGCCAGTTCAGACCCAGACATAACAGGGTTAACAGAAACTTGGTGGGATTAATCCCACGACTGGGCAGTTAGCATTAGGGGCTAGAGGCTTTACAGGCGGGATAGAGAAGGAAGGAAAGGTGGGGGTGTGGTGCTCTATGCCAAGGAGCAATACATATCCTCTGCCAGCAAAATGGGGTCATAGGAGGGGCAAGCTGAAGTGCTCTGGGTCAAGATACAAGGGGGCTGTGGGGAGAGGGATTTAATGGTGGGGGTCTACTACAGACCCCCCAACCAAGGGGAGGAGCTGGACC
>NW_017728951.1:44428577-44431674 GCF_001723895.1 Crocodylus porosus | reverse complement strand
CATAGAGGGGGAGGATCACCTCCTTGGACCTGCTCGAGATGCATCTGTGGATGCATTACCCTGGCCCCTGTCACTTACTTGTGTATATGTGTTACCTGTGTATATGTTCTGCTTGTCGGTCTAGGCTGGGCTGTACTTGTGGGTGTTGCTTGGTCTGGCAGTCCGATGTTTCCTCCACCCTCATCTTCCCTTTCCCCCAACAAGCCTGGTTTAAAGCCCACCAGAGGAGATCTGCGAACCTAGAAGAACACACACGCTTACCTTTAGGGGAAAGGTGGAGCCTTTCTCCTTCAGGAGATCATCTAGTCTGACCCCCTGCTCAAAGCAGGACCAGCCCCAAAAAGATCATCCATGCCAGAGTTTTGTCTAGCGCGGTCTTAAAAACCTCCAAGGATAGAGCTTCTATTACCTCTCTGGATAACCTGTTCCACTGTTTTACTACTGTCCTAGTGAGAAAATTTTTCCTAACATCTAACTTAAACTTCCCTTGCTGCAACTTGAGACTGTTGCTCCTTTTTCTGTCATCTGCCACCACTAACAACAGTCTAGCTCTATACTCTTTCAAACCCCGCTTCAGGTAATTGAAGGCTGCTACTAAATCCCCTTTCAGTCTTCTCTTGTTTAGACTAAATAAGCACAGTTCCCTCAGCCTCTCCTCAGAAGTCACGTGCCCCAGATCCCAAACCATTTTTGTTGCCCTCCACTGCTCACTCTACATCCTTTCGGTAGTGGGGCTCCCAAAACTGAACACAGTACTCCACATGTGGCCTCATGAATGCCGAATAGAGGGGAATAATCAATTGCCTTGACCTGCTGGAAACACACCTACCAATGCATTCCAGTATGCCGTTAACCTGCTTTGCAACAAGGGCACACTGTTGGCTCATATTTAGCTTATTGTCCACTGTAACCCCTAGGTCCTTTTTTGCAGAGCTACTGCCCAGCCAGTCAGCCCCAAACTGTACTGGTGCATAGGACTGTTCTGTCTTAAGTGCAGGATTTTGCACTTGTCCTTGAACCTCATGAGATTTCTTTTGGTCCAATCATCCAAATTGTCTAGGTTACCCTGAACCCTAGTCCTACCCTCCATCATATCTGCTATCTGCACTCTGTGCCATCTTCCAGGTTGTTGATGAAGACGTTGAATGAAACTGGCCCCAAAACCAACCCCTGGGGCATTCCACTTACTACCAGCTTTCAGCTAGACATCAAACCATTGATTACTACCCTCTGAGACCAATGCTCCAGCCAGTTTTCTATCCCCTTTACAGTCCATTCATCCAGCCTATACTTCCTTAGTTTGCCTGCAAGAATGTTGTGAGAGGCAGTATCAAAAGCCTTGCTAAAATCAAGGTTTACCACATCGACGCATCCCCCCTTGTCCACGGAGCCAGTCATCTCATCATAGAAGACAATTAGGTTGGTCAGGCATGACATGCCTTTGTTGAATCCATGCTGACTGTTCCTAATCACTACCTTATTCTCCAAGTACTTAGAAATGTATCCCTTGAGGATCTGCTCCATGATTTTTCCAGGGACTGCAGTGAGGCTGACTGGTCTATAGTTCCTTGGATTTTCCCTTTCTTAAATATGGACACTATGTTTGCCCTTTTCCAATCATCTGGGACCTTTCCTGATTTCCATGAGTTTTCAAAGATGATGACCAGTGGCTCTGCAATCTCATCAGTCAACTTAGTTTCATTCCATCTGGGCCTCAGTTTCAATACCCTCACTTTCATCCCATCTGGCCCTATGGACTTGAATATGTCCAGCTTTTCTTAACAGTCCCTAACCTGTTATTTCACCACTGTGGGTTGCTCACCTCCTCCCCATACTATGATTCCCACATCAGTCTGGGAGCTGATCTTGCTTGTGAAGACTGATGTGAAAAAGGCACTGAGCACTTCAGTCTTTTCTGCATCCTCTGTCACAAGGTTGCTTCCCCCATTCAATAAAGGACCCATACTCTCCCTGATCCTCTTCTTGCTACCAACATACTTGTAGAAACCCTTCTTGTTACCCTTCACATGCTTTGCTAGCTGCAACTCCTACTGCACTTTGGCCTTCCTGACCTTATTCCTGCATGCCCAAGCAATGCACTTATACTCCTCCCTAGTTATTTGTCCAAGTTTCTACTTATAAGAAATAGCATGAAGAAACAGCATGTGCTGTCCAGGTAGGTGGACTTTTCCTCTCCTCAGACCATGTTTCATTTATGACTACACTCTCTTTGGTCTACACTGTAACATTTAAGATTAGTGATGAAACTGGAGGTCTTTGGAACACATGATATGAAGGTAAGGATCATTTGTGACTAGAAGATGCTATGTAAAATATTCCATATTTGTGTGCTGAAACATACATCACTCAAGAATAATGATTTATAATTCTCAAAAGAGAATACAAAAGTGAAAGGATATGTCACGTATTGAAGTGGCAAGTCCTACTAAAAAAGCTAGAAACAAAGCAGAAACACCAAGGCATGTGTGCCAAATGGTCAGTAGAAATACATTTGTATCCATATATTCAGCATTGTGCAATCTGGAGCATTACAAGTCAGACTGGCCAGACAAGACAAAGGCCCAGTTGTAACCCAAACTACAGGCCAAAAATAAGAAGAGTAAGCACTGACCTCAAGGCTAGGTACAGACATTACACATAAACAGGTTTAAGTGATCAGAAATTGGTTTAAACCTGTAACAGAACAGATGTTCAGTGCACAAAAACCAGTTTGTAGGCCTGTGTGAAGCAGCTAGTATTCACTTCAGATTCAGATTCCGCCAATTCAGGAAATAGTGATTCAATTCAGTGACTCAGATCAGTGTCTCAACTTGATTCAGCCAAATCTGATTTTCCTTTCTTAAATATGGGCACTATGTTTGCCCTTTTCCAATCATCTGGGACCTCTGAATCACACAAGTCCCATCCCCTGCCCACTTTCCCATCCGCAGCAATGGCTGCCCTACCCACCTAGCTCCTGGCATCTTGAAAAGAAGAAGCCCCAACTCACTGGGTGCTTCTGGGCAGGGGGCAATCCCTGCTGCCCTCTTCCATGAGCCCCCCAAAGCTCTGAGGCCACTGCAGAAGCTGGTGATTC
>NW_017728951.1:44414498-44428298 GCF_001723895.1 Crocodylus porosus | reverse complement strand
CGGGGGAGCAGGCAGGGGCTGGGGCCTAGCAGGGGTCCCCTGAAGGTCCCCCGCTCCCTACTTACCAGCTGCAAGTCCAGCTCCAGCTCCCTGCTCCAGTGGATGAAGACTGCCCAAATCATCAAAGCTCTCCGAATCTTTTCTAAAGGTTTGGAGAGCTTCAGAACTTTTTATTAGTCCTGTGATTTGATTCAAATTTGGAGATTCAGCCACTGAGTCGGGCTGAATCTCCTCCAAATTGAGTCAGCACGCAAAGATTTGCACCGCCCTACCAGTTTGAGAATGGCTGAAATCAGTTTGAGATAAACGTGGTTGAATGTAGTATCAGATTTGATTGATTTGGCTCAAGCTGGTTCATGCAAAGTCTGTCTCAGACCTGGTTTAAATTAAACCAGACTCCCCTAGTATCCTGGCATGCTCTCTGGTCTGGGCAGGGCTCTCTGTTCCATAGCAGGGTTAGCCCCTCCCCTCTGCTCCCTGGCTGCAGCTTTGGCAGTCCATGCAGGCATCTGCTTTGACTGATAACATCTTGTGCACCACACAAGAGGCTTCTTTATACCCACTTATAATATTCCATTCTGCCACTCTAGGCATAAAAAGGGCTCAAATATGAATATTTTTCCTTCCTCTGCTATTTCCTCTCTATTTTTTTAGCATGTGCTTTCTAAACTCCAGGCAAGCTTTCTAAACTACAAAGAAAATTTAGATGAGAAATGGAGAGTGGCACTTTTTCATTTGAATTAAAAAATATACCAGGGCTCCATAAAATATCCAAATGGGCAGAACAGAACCTTACCTTGGTCCTTTAATTCCTTTTATTGGTACAGAACTAGTGGCAAATTTTGTAGCTTAATTAATGGGCAGAGATTAGCATTATTGAAGTGGACCGTGTTTCATTGAAATATTCAGTGTCTCATATCAATGTCACACACCACAGCGTTAATGGGATCGAGATGCAACAATAATAGTTTCCATGACAATGCAGTACATTTAGTCAGCAGCACCTCCCTGGGTAAACAGTAATCCTTCAGAAAAACAAGAAGGTCATTACAGCAACTTGTCAAATCAATGCAGAGAGTGTCTGAGCCGATTAAGGCATCTTCTCTCAGCTCTGACATGGTGTCAATAGTACTGGGCCACTAGTGCTCTGTCGGATGATTGAAGTGAAATGCCCATCAGTCAGGGAGTTGAGGTGGACTAATGATTCCCTGTGCTGCCTATTAGAACTACATGACAACTCAATCCTGTTTGCTTTAAAAAAAAAAGTGACCTTCTTGCTTTGTTTGAAGCTGAATTAAATTGACAACAGCAGCTAATCTTTACCTAGGGCGATTAACAGAATTAAAGTACAACAACAAAGGCACACAAGGTTTTACGTTTTATCTTCTTAGTTTGATAATGCTTACAATCTACTAGGGTCTCCTCTTTGTAATCAGGTGAAATGCAAATATGTATTCCAAACCAAATGCTGTTTGAATGGATCAGGACTAATTTTATGAACTAGAGACCATCTTAAAAGAGTGTATTGCTGTCTGTAGAGAGAAACTATATTCCAAATAGATCAATAAACAGAATATGGAGAATTACAGGAATATTCTAAATGTGCTGCTTGTGATTGAGAACCATATAGTTGATTCCACATATATAAATGTGGACCAGAGTCCTGATTCTACACCTGAATCTACATGAATTGGTTCTAGTCAACTTGGGTATGGGGTGGTGAATACATATATCATCATATTAAAATCAATGGAATATGCACTTTAATATGTAAGAACATTTTTCCAGTAGTTTGCTTGTATAGTGGCAATATATTCTCATTACACACTATTGTATTTAACATGTACAGGGAAAATACCTAACAAACGCTCAGTATAAAACACAGATATCTAAGTATATGAGTACACACACTTTTTTTTTTTTTTTTACTTGAGGCCATTCTAAACTGATGAGCTTGATGAAAGTCTTCATGTCCACATCATGTTTCTCTGCAGTTTATCAGTTTACATTACTGACCTACTCAATCAAAAGAAAGAGAGAAGTTACAAGGGGGGGAAAGGAATCCCAGACAGAAGGTTTCTCTTCTTTATATGTGCTAATAGGAACATTCTGAGATGGTAGTAAAACTAAAATATTTTCCTTATTTATTTTACTCGTGCACACATTGCTTTAAAATGCACTTTCAGCTGAAAAATTATCAAGAGATCTGAGAAGCATCTACACATTCAGAGCCCTAAAAAGATATAAGATTGTACAGTTTAACTGCAGATGTGGATAAAAATCAGATTCAGTATGTGGAAACATGCAGTGGCACAAAATCATGCTTATCTTATCTAATTCAAAGCCTATCACAATTACAATTACTTCCAGTGGACTCCAGTGGGCTATGGATCAGATCCTTTTACCAGTATAATCCACGTTTCAATAGCTGTAAGAACATGGTATGATGTGAACATGATACTGAAACTACGTTTACTTTAACCTAGTTTTTTTATCACTATACAGATTTTTCAATATTTTTTTCAACTGTACAGGGAAAGAGCATTGTATTCCTGGTTAGATACCAGAGTTACAGTAGGGTCACATCAACACTCAAGGTTTTACATCATTGCATAAAACAGACATGCGAGTAAACTTAGACACTCTGCTTCCAGCCAAATTACAAATTTATATTTCTAGTACAACATCATCATTGGACCATGTATTATTGATTTTGGCACAAGATTTGTTGCAATGGTTCCTATACATAGGCTTATGAACATCTACAGATATATTGCCAGTGCTGTCCCATGGTGCTTTACTGGAATTTGACATTAACTCCATTCCCTGTGTCCCTGTTGGCTGCATGTGTACTAGGCATCAAGATCCATACCATCCAATATTAAGGATTAAAAAGCATTAGGTTCTTCCAACAGGCAATGCTTTAATTTCTGGCTGTTAATCAGCTTGACCAGGATTCACTAAACATTAATTACTTTCTAATTTGACAGTATGTTTGTGCATGAGAGAGAGAGAAAGAAAATAAGATATAGAGATGTTACCATTGTTTCTGAAACCTAAGTAAAGTTTCTCCCATTTATGACTATAAATAAGAAACTCTGTTTAAAACTAATAGTTTATTGTAAATCAGCCACAAGTCATTTATTAAGCCATGTACAGACATTCAGTTTCTCCTATGAGAGTGGCACATTCCTCCAACATCCCAGGGTTCTTTGCTTCCTTTTCTTCTCCCCAAAAGACAGCGTGTCACTCACTGGACTCTGCTGCTCCAGCTGAGCATGGAGCAGAACACACCCCATCCACAATCCCACATTGTGCTGCAGGGAGATACAGACTGACTATGAGCAGTCCAAGTCAGCCACTCAGCCATCTACCTCTGCACAGACTGAGAGTCTGCTGAGCACAATGGGACGTGTACATAGGGGCCCTCCTGGCTGTGCACCATCAGCACTATAAGCTCTCTGTTCTTCAAGGGCTCAGCATTCAAATGGCTGTTAAGGAGAACCTGAGTACGTTTTTCTACCATGAAAACAAAGCTGGGAGAATTCTCCCAGATCATTTGAACATGTGTATGTATTCTTACTTTCTGGCAGAAGGCAGGATCTAACAATACAAATAAATATACACATATGCTTTCACTCAGAGCTTGAGAAGCATCAAATTTAAGAGAAACTTAATAGAACTGTACTTACATTTATGTCATCAGAATTGGGCCATTTCCTGATAACAAGGCTGGAAAATTTCCAACTATTCAGTAATTGCCAGAAATAACAACTCTATTGGTCGCCCAGCAAGCAATTGAAGATAACATACCTGATAAACTCTGGACAATACCATCTTCAGCTGGAAGCATTAATGACATAAATATATATCAATTTTATATTGTTTGTGAGCACATAAAGATCACAACTATTTCTAAACCAGCACATTTAAACAAAACCAACTTGAAATACAGAAAAGAACTGAACTGGCAGAATCTTCTCAAATGATCCTTAATATATATATATAATGGCACATATAAAAGTAGTCTCATTTGAACTCAAGTGAATTTCTCTGAAGTGTGAAGTTTCACTGAAACCAAGGTGAGCTTTATAGCTGTGGTTTCACATCTGCCAACAAAAAGAGATTTTAAATACAGTAGCTGGGTCTACATGAGACGCCAAGTGCATAATCGTTATTGCACAGTAATTTAGTACTTGTATAAACTTGCATAATCATTACTGGGCAGTAGCTCCAATGAATGGCTTTTTGTGATGCTGACTTCTCAGTAGCCTGAGATTATTGTGCAGTAGCATTGTGTCATAGTTTCTGCAATGTAATGCTACTGTGCAGTAGACTTGGGGTACTGCACAGTCAGCATCTCATACAGATGCAGCCAGTGAGACTCAAAATTTCACATTTGGATCTAACAGTCCAACTTAAGACATTTAGGTTAAGCTATATTTGTAGATACCAACTCGTTCAACATTTCAGAGCATACATTTACTTAATGAGTTTATGCTTATTTGCTTCTCTGAGGAGGGGAACAGGTTTATTTCAGGACAAACAGCACAACAGCAGCTCCCATCAGAAAGGTAAAAGAGTAAAACTTTACTACAGTTCCATCCACTACAACACCCCAGTCCTCACCTAGCTGTGTACTTCATAGATCTCTGAAAGCTCATCTTAGTATAATGACACATGAGCTCTAGTGAGCCATGGCTAGAGTACAAAGATATAGGGTGTTTGTACACATGATGATTTTGCCATGTACATGTGATGAAAATCACCATGTGTAGCTTAATGGCATCACACTATGTACGTGCATGAGGTTTGGATATCTCAAATTGTCCCATATCATGACAAACTAAACTACATCTCAATGTAGTTTAGTTTGACGCATGGTAAAGTGCTCCATTGTGGCCAACAATCTGTCACATGTATATGGCCCTTTCCCACCAGATGCCACTACATACATACTTTTAGGTAATTTGCAGTTATTCTGTGTAATGAACATTTTAGCACACCAGGTGTAGCTGCAGAGGACCACATGGATCAATCTCCTGCTGAACTCTTTTTTGCAGTTCATTAAATAAATTAAATATTTCCAACAAACCATTTTGTGTTAGTCATCTCCAATTATAGATTTGATAATACAACATGTCAAAAGAAAACAGCAGCCTCAGCATATTACATTTCAAGAGATGCAAAGTTTGGATCTGGATTTGAAATAAGCCTCACAGAAAAGACTGTGAAAAAATCATTTGTATGTTTTAAATAAGATAATACATTAATGGATTCCCCCCATTAATAGATCCAAACAAGGTTTACCAACAAATACCAGATTTCCCTCTCTTAAAAGTGAATCACAATACTAACATTCTTTTAAGTGGCAGAATAAAACTTTCAGCAATTAACAAAAATAGTAGTTTAACAAGACAAGGAAGAAAATGCCTTATAACTATGGATATAATAATCCACATTAAGTCAAGCTAAAGCTAGGTGTAAGCATGTGCTCTATGTAGCACAGCTATCACTGAGCCTAATGTACTGCCATAGGCCTATAGCCTGTGGGAATAGCAATTAAAAGCAGTTTGGGAATATCAGCAGATACACTAATGCTTCAGGGAGCCAAGTTGGTGAACAGAGTGGTTGGGCCAGTCAGGTAAACACTAGGTAAGACACTAGACCAATAGGTTTTCCATGAAATAAGGAAAGAACCATTACTTATGCAGTAATAATTGTAACCAGTGGAGATGCAGTTTTCATGAATCCCCAAGTAGGCAATAAATAGAACTTCCTTTTTTTCCCCAGCAGCAAAGTCCAACTGAGTTTCACAGTGCCCTGCCCATCCTTATGATCCCATAGGAGAATATACAGGATGAAAGAATTATGGTCCTCACTTTGTTCCATTATAGGAGAGTCCAAAAAGATGTGACATGGGGTGATTTTAGAATTCATAGAATCTCCAGTAAAGAACTGCTGTTTCTATAGGGCAAAATGCCATTCTTTTTCTTTTAAGTATAGGTCTTTGTGGATCCCATGCTGAAGATGACTGACAAAGAGTATTCCCTCAAAATGTTAGGAGTTAAGAGACCCATTCATAGTCAGTCAAACACAGACTGAGGTACCGCAACCTCAAACTTGACATTTAATCTGGATGCCATGTTAAGTGCATACTGTTCTTTTATTGTTCCACATAGCTACTTTGCACAGCTCATTAGTCTGTTTCTGAAGCAAACTAATGATGCGGCCTGCTCCCTGGTTGAACATACTTTGATTGTGCCTTGATGTTCACAGGAAAAGGCTTGCCAGCTTATTGACATGCAATACTATGTGATCCACTTTGAGTTTCTTGGTTATGAGACAACTTGTCTTAGTGATGCATTAGATATGGCTACAGAAGTTATGGACACACATAAGTTTGGAGTAACTTCTGTGTCAAAAACACTCCAGCTTTAACACTGGATGTATCATTGTTAAAAGTTGGAGTGGTTTTGCTTCTTTTGTATGCTCCTGGCTTTTCCACATGTATCAGTGGGAGCATCTACAAAAGATGCTACATCGCCAAAGTGATGAGCTATGTAGCTGTAACTCATTGCTACAGCAATGTAGTGTTGGCAGGCAGCAACTGTGATGCTGATGCTACTGCACAGTAGTGTGGGAAAAAATCTGTGTGGTGTTGAGGCTGAAAAGTAATGCTGGTTACTACACAGTTACTTAGTATTTGCTTAAGCAAGTACTAAATGACTGGGCAGTAACAACTGTGCAGTCCAGCGCACATGTAGACACACCCAGTTAGAACAAAACAGTTACTGCCCTTTTAAAATAACTTGGAATGTATTTTGTGTCTATACCCAGTGGCACACGTCTGAAAGGCTTAGTCTTCTGAGGAGATGGGCATACTAACAAGTTGCTAACAGGTAAATTAGTATGAAAGATGTCTCAAGGAACTTGAACACTGCAGGACACAAATACTATTCATCATGATTCTGTTGAAGAGTCTGTAATATCACTGCACCAAATAAACCCTTAAGAGAGGTGAGCACTATGTTTCCACATTTCAAAAGTAACAAACTTCCCTAGATCTTTGGTATCAGGGCTTCCACAAAGTAAATACTTTTTTTCTGAGAGTTGCCATGTGCAGTAGGGTGATTGGTAAGCCAGGGATTTCCAAACTTTTTATGCTGAGGACCGGCAAAACACGGACTGGAAGTGACTGCTGACCAGCAAACCGCAGACTAGAAGTAACTGTAGACCGACGAACTGCAGACCAGCCGTGACTGGCATACTGCGGGCTGGCAGCCAACCCTTTTTTATACCGAGTACTGTACTGAGTATAATATAAAAAAGGGCTAGCTGCCTGTCTGCAGAATGCTGGTCACTTCCAATTCATGGTTTGCCAGTCTGCAATTACTTCCGGTCCAGCACCCAGCCCTCTTGCAGATTGGCAGCCAACACTTTGGCCCAAGGTCTGAGGGGGTTGGGAACCCTTGGCCTAAGCTTTCCTGGTGGAAGACTTACTGTTTTTTCTAAGAATGTCTTGAAGTTGTAAGAAGTAGTCTCTCTCAGATTGTCAGGTCAATACACCGAAGTTATCAAATGCAGTGCAGATATAGAAGAAATGTCTGACAGTAGTTCCGAGATACAATTCCTGGACAGGCCAGTGGATATGTAGCAGGTTGCTTAGACAGATGTAAGATCTAAAAATATAGAAGAAACTAGGGTTGGAAGAGATCTCAAAGGTCACCTGGTCTAACCCCCACTCAAAGCAGGACCACCCCTAACTAAATCATCCCACCCAAGGCTTTGTCTAGCCTGGTCTTTAAAAGCTCCAGAAATGGAGATTCCACAACCTCTCTGAGTAACCTGTTCCAGCACTTTACTACCCCCCACCATGAGAAAGTTTTTCCTAATGTCTAACCATTGCTCCTTCTTCTGTCATCTACTACCACTAAGAACAGTCTAACTCCATCATCTTTGGAACCACCCTTCAAGTTGTTGAAGGCTACTGTTAAATCTCCCCTCACTAAGTCTTCTCTTTTCCAGATCAAATAACCCCAGTTTCTTCAGCCTTTCCCCATAAGCCCCAGCCCCCTCACCATTTTTCTTGCCCACTGCTGGACTCTCCAATTTATGCATATCTTTTCAGTAGTGAAGTGCCCAAAACTAGCCACAGTACTCCAGATGTGGTCTTACCAGTGCCAAACAGAGGGGAATAATCACTTCCCTTGATCTGCTGGCAACGCTCCTACTAGTTCAACCCAGTATTCCTTTTTCACAAGAATGGTACACTGTTGGCTCATATTCATCTTATTGTCCACTGTAACCCCCAGGACCTTTTTTGCAGAGCTGCTGCTTAGCCAGTTAGTCCCCAGCCTGTACCAGGGCATGGGATTGCTCTGTCCTAAGTGCAAGACTTTGCACTTGTTATTGAACCTCATGAGATTTTTTTTGGTCCAATCCTCCAATTTGTTTAAGTGTCTCTGAATCTTAACTCTCCTGTCAGGTGCATCGATTACTCCCCCCCAGGTTGGTGTCATCTGCAAACTTGCTAATGGTGCACTCCATCCCATCTTTCAGGTCATTGATGAAGATATTGAACAAAACCAGCCTCAGGACTGACCTCTGAGGCACTCCACTTGATACCAGTTGTCAAATAGATATTGAGCCTGATGATCCAGCTAGTTTTCTATCCATCTTATAGTCCATGCATCCAACCCATACTTCCTTAGGGTGCTTGCAAGAATGTTGTAGAAGACTGTACCAAAACGTTGCTAAGGTACATCATGTCCATGGCTCTTCCTGAATCTACAGAGTCAGTCATCTCATTGTAGGAAGCAATGAGGTTGGTCAGACATAATTTGCCCTTGATGAATCCATGCTGACTGTTCCTAATCACTTTCTCCTCCAAGTGCTTAGAAATGGGTTCTTCGAGGACCTGGTCCATGATTTTTCCAGGAACTGAGGTGAGGCTAACTGGTCTGTAGTTTTCCAGCTCCTCCTCCTTCCCTTTCTTGAAGGTTGCACTACATTTGCCCTTTTACAATCATCTGGGAGCTCTCCCAACCTCTGTAAGTTTTCAAAGATGATGGTCAGCTGCTCTGCAATCATATCAGCCAACTCCCTCAGTACCCTCAGAGGCATCATGTCTGGCCCCATGGACTTATACAAGTCCAGCTTTTCTAAACATTCCCTAGCCTCTGATTTTGCTACTGTTGGCTGCTCACCTCCTCCCCAAATTATGCTTCCAGATGCAGGAATCTGAGAGCTGACTTTGCCTGTGAGGACTGAGGTGAAAAAGGTACTGAGTACTTCAGCCTTTTCCACATCATCTGTCACTAGGTTGCCTCCCCCATTCAGTAAGGGACCAACACTTCCCCTGATCTTCCTTTTGTTGCTGGCATACTTGTAGAAATTCTTCTTGTTACCTTTCACATCCCTTGGTAGCTACAGCTGCAACTGAGCTTTGTCCTTCCTGATTTCATCCTGGCATGCCTGAGCAATAGTCTTATACTCCTCTCTAGTTGTTTGTCCATGTTTCCACTTCTTGTAAGCTTCTTTGTTGTGTCTTACTTCACTGAAGAGTTCCCTGCAAAGCCAAGCTGGTCTTCTGCAATACTTACAAAAGATGGGCATACTTGCAGTCTTCTTATGTGTTGGGATGATTCATTCCTGCACCCTTGGTAAGGTTCCTTTAAAATATAAGCAGCTCTCCTGGACTCCTTTCCCCTTCTGACTAGCCGTCCAGGGCATCCTGCCCATCAGTTCCCTGAGGGAGTCAAAGTCTGGTTTTCTGAAATCTAGGGTCCTTACTCTGCTGCTCTTCTTCCTTTGCTCAGAATCCTGAACTCAGTCATCTCATGGCTGCTAGTGCCCAAATTGCCATCCACTTGTACATCCCCCCACCAATTATTCCCTGTTTGTGAGCAGCAGATCAAGAAGAGTATGGCCCCTGGTTGGCCTCTCCAACACTTACTTCAGGAAGTTGTCCCCAACTCTGTCCAAAACTTCCTGGATTGCCTGAAAACTGCTGTTCTGTCCTCTCGGCAGGTGTTAGGTTGATTGAAGTTCCCCATGAGAATAAGAGCCTGTGATTGGGAAACTTCTGCTAGCTGTTTGAAGAAAGCCTCATTTACCTCATCTTCCTGGTCTGGTAGTCTATAGCAGATCCCCACTACAATGTCACCCTTGTTGCTCTCCCCTCTGACCCTAACCCACAGATTTTCAACAGGCCTCTCTCTATTTTTATACTGTAGCTCTGAGCTATCTTACAGGCTTTTTATATAATGTGCAATTCCTCCTCCTCCTCTTTCCTGCCTGTCCTTTCTGAACAGTTTGTACCCATCCATGACAGTGCTCTAGTCATGTGAGCTATGCCAGTGTTCTCAACCTTTTAACAAGCATAATGTGGACACCTTACATCAAGGGTGGCCAATCTGTGGCACAGGTACCACAAGTAGCATGGAGCCTCTGTACAGCAGGCAGCAGATTGGGGAGAGGACAGGCAACATAGTGATAGAGAGGACAGGAAGCAGAAAGCAAAGCAGCAGATCAGGCAGGGTGCACAGGGAAGGAAGCAGGAAGCAAAGTGGCAGATCAGAAAGGGAGCAGAAGGCAGTGGAGGGGCTGACTAGGGCACAAGGGTGCTGAAAGTGCAGAACCATGTACCTCGGTAGGAGGCAGGATTTTGGATCTCTGCTGCCTGGGCTGACCAGGAGCAATTTATGCCCATGATCAGTGTTTACACATGTGTTTAGACAGTACTTTCGTACAGATGTATTAATTAGTTTACTGTGGCCTAATACTGTCATACATGTAGATGGTGATGCCTTACTCCTCCGTAAAGCGCACATGTAGATGCAAACACTGACACGAAAAGAACTTTTTCAAATTTATGAGCTCAAAAAAGTGTCATACTTTTTTTTCTGTCCAAAATAAATGTTCTTACTCTCCTACAGAACATAGCATAATGAACAATAACATATGTGAACTGTCTAGTCTAATGGGGAATCTTAAGAGAGAGCTTGTTAAGACACCAGCAAATTTCTGACTGACTAGAATAAACTAAACAGTTTCTTGCCATGTACACCGTTATGACAGTTAAGGTCAAATGGAATGCTTAAGCTAACATTTCTGGAATGGAAACACCAAGGGTTGCTGACACAATATTCTCAGTGAAGGGCCTTCACCTCTGGATTCATTTTCCCCATTGCACTGATGGAGCCCAAGACCCATTTGAAAAGTAAGGAGGATGTATTTTAGTTTAATACTGGTAGTTATGTCAGGATGACTGTGGTTGGCTATACTCTTTTACTTGTGACACTTTGATACTTAAAAAAAAGAGAAAGAAAAGATTACTCAACATAGAAGAAGCTCTATGTAAGGTGTCAAATTGAAGGCAGGATAAGGAAAGTAGAAAACCATGATGTTTGCAGCTATAATAAGCAAAGCAAAGCAAAGGAAACATAGTAATGAGTGGTAACTTGGAGCATAATCAAAGTAATATTGTAATGATTACAACCAGCATATCATGCCTAAAGGGAAATATCCTGAAGGGATGTCTTGCCTAAAGGGATCTAATTTTTACCACAAGGTCTTGGAGTCATTGAAACCTCTAGAGAAGGTTGATAATGGCAGTACGTAAAGTACAATTTATTTACAGTTTGAGGAAGATTTTCATAAAGTCCCTCATGACTGACTAGTAGTTACATTAAAGCTGCACTGATTCTGTTAAAAGACAACATACTAAAAATAGATGCTACTTACCAAGCAAAAAAAAAAAAAAGCCAAAGAAATCCTAGCAGAAATCTAGAGCTTTACTACTTACGTATATATTAAAAGAGCATAGAGTACTGGCAGGGTGTGAGGCCTGTGGAATTAAAAAAGTCTCTAGTTTCAAGAACTCTTCCTTCATACTTTATCCTGTTACAATCCAGAGACAGTGTATCAACTACAAATAGTTGAATATGATCTAATACAGATAAACAAAGTTCCCTTGTTTCGGAACTATTTATAAGCCATTATAGTGACACAGCTCATGGCTAAGGACAGAAATAACTCATAAACTGGTATAAGTGATTGGAAACCTGTTCAAACCTGCAACATGACAGAAGTTCATCACACATAAAACACCTTCAATATGGCTGAAAGCAGTTCAAGATACATTTGGATGGATGTAGCATCAGACTTAACTGATTTAGGCTAAATCAGTTTATTGAACTTCTCTCTCAGATCCACTCCAGATTCAAATTAAGTCAGTCCCCCAGTATCCCAGGATGCTTTGCATCTCTTCTGCAAACCCTCCCTTGAAGGGTGGGTGGGCTAGCCTTGGCCTAAGAAGTCTGCTCCAGCTGAGCAGGGAGGCATGCTTTACCACCCCTCCAGCTTGTGGTCTGAGCCACTGCAGACATGTGGCTGCATTTCCAGAATCAAAAGTGAATGTATGTTCACTTGCTTATCAGTTCAATCTATGCAGCTGAGACTAACCTGCAAATATCCAATCAGTTCAGCCTCAGGCTTATGACTGTCTTTACTTAACCCTACAGTTTTCTACCAGTACTTAAATCCCACTCATTCTTTATTTGTGTTTCTAATTACATTTGAGAAAGGGAGATGTAAGGAATTCTGAGAAATGGACACTTTCTTGATGATTTTCTCACTAAAATGGAACTTCAAATAATAAATATGCACATAATAGGATAAGAAGAGGTAGAAAATAAAACAGCATTTGGAAAGACTTAATATATGACATATAACAAACTAAAATAAAGGGAGACTAGAAAAAAAAAAAAGCAGGGGAGAGAGATCCCATCTCCTGCAGGCCTGAAGGGCACGAAGGCCTCAGTTTTACCCTTACTAACAGATGACATTATGATGAGATAAAAAAAATAAAATAGGCCAACACCAACACCAGGGCATTCATGGCTTCATGGAATATCTGACAATGTTTGACTGTGGTCAAATAGGTTGTCAATTAACCAGGTAATTGAGATTATTGGACTAGTCAATTAAACTCCTTGCCAACCCGGGTCCATATATTATATTTGTCTTGGAAAACCTTCCAGCAATAAAGGAGTTACTATCATTGATCCACCATTTTGGGTCCAGATCCCCTGATTTATTAGTGGAATGAAGAGCTTGAATATGTGCAGGCTTTTTGTCACAATTAAACGGGATAAAACAAACAAAATTAATGGCCATCTGAGCAACTAATCACAAACTGAGGGACTGTGGATTGCATTCTGGGGGTCAGGCATACAAGGATGGGGTTGACCATGGCAACATCTACATCTCTATGGAACTAATAGCACAAGACTTGTCCGAAGTTGCATAGGAATCTGTGGTTGAGCAGAATATTGAATCTAGAGCAGCCCAGACCATGAGAAACTTCTAGGAATCAATAAAATCATGCTCAGAAACAGGAAGTTCAGAGGTGAGGAAGTAGCTGGAAGACTGAGTAGAAGGTAGTTACCAGATGTCAGAAACCATCAGCATGGGTCTCAGTGAGCAAGGAGAAGCTGACTTGCATTTCAAGGAAGACGGCTGTAGTGAAGGACAAAGCATCCTAAGGACTGGGGTTTGGAGGCAGATATAAGCAGTGAATACAAGAAGCAAATTCTCTTTAGACAAACAGGCATACCTTGGAGATATTGCGGGTTTGGTTCCAGACCACCACAATAAAGCGAATACCGCAATAAAGCGAGTCACACGAATTTTTTGGTTTCCCAGTGCATATAAAAGTTATGTTTACACTATACTGTAGTCTATTAAGTGTGCAATAGCATTACGTCTAAAAAAAAATGTACAGACCTTAATTAA
>NW_017728951.1:44389983-44414188 GCF_001723895.1 Crocodylus porosus | reverse complement strand
TCCATATGGGGTGCCTCTGCGCACCCCTGCCTTAAGGGCTACGCGTGCCTCCTACCTCCCCTTTAGCACACCCCAAGCCTCGCAGCTGTTCCTTGGATGTTGTTTGGGTCCCCTGCCCTTCGGTGCCCTCTCCAGCGCCACTGGGGCTCGTCCTGCCCTGGTGCCCCTCTCTGGCACCCCGGGCTTGTCACCCACCTGGCGCCCCTCTTCAATCTTCCCGGTCCTTTGCCACACTTCTCGGGTTTCTCGCCCCTCTGGGGCCTCGTGCCGCGCCTCTCGTGCCCGCTGCCCCACCCTGGGGCCTCGTGCCGTGCCTCTCGTGACTGGGGCTACAACCCCACACCCCGAGCGCCTTTCTGGCACTCCTTGTGCAGTACCCACAGTGGCACTACGAACTGTGCCCCTGCTGGGCACCGGGAACCCCCAAGCTACTGGGGAGCCCCCGTGAGGCCTCCTCACACCCCTACAGCCTCACCCGGTCCTCCAGTATAACCATAAGTAAAAGAGAATCAGCCAGCCGGCCACAACCCAAACAACACAGAGCCTCCCCACTCATAATGTAAACTCCAAGCCCCCTTTAGGGCTCCCAACCATACCTCCCTTTAGGGTGTTCTCATCCCCAGCATCATCGCACCCGGTCAGCAAGGTAAGGCTGCAACCACCAACTCAGGCTGCTCAGCTCTGTCGCAGAGCTCCTGCGGCTGCCAGAAGGGAACTGCTGTCTAGGCTCCGGCCCAGGCTGTTTAAGGCCTAGCCCTGCCCCCTTCTGGCCACCTGACCCACCTGGTTGCCACGGCAACCAGCACCTGAGCCGCCCCATTGATTGGCGGCTCTCCTTACTTCCTTTCCTTAAGGCACAGAGCACCTCAGTGTTCCTGTGACAATAAGACAACAATGAAGTTTGCCGTATCGATTGACTCTTCCTTTCATGAAAGATTTCTCTGTAGCATGTGATGCTATTTGATAGCATTTTACCCACAGTAGAACTTCTTTCAAAATTGGAGTCAATCCTCTCAAACCCTGCCACTGCTTCAACTAAGTTTATGTAATATTCTAAATCCTTTGTTGTCATTTCAACAATGTTCACAGCATCTTCACCAGGAGTAGATTCCTTGACATGCTTGACGCAGGGTTGCCTCAAACCTTCAATTTGTAAAAAACGCAATATCTGCGAAGCGCAATAAAGCGAAGCACAATAAAACGAGGTATGCCTGTACAAGGAAAAAAATCCATTTTCTCTAACCCTTGCAGATTGTACTATATTGAAGAACTGACAATTAATAAATAAAAGAACTAAATCAATAAATGTTTGAGAGAGAAAGAGAAGTAGATGATCCCTTTTTTAGCCTGCTACTTTAAACCTTGCATTATTTCCTTGAGTTCCAGTAATAAATAGCTTAGTTGAACTTAAGTTGGATTCTCCTTGCTTGGGCAAACTTCTATCAAAAGTCCACCCAAATTAAAAGCCTCAGTACTTGGTCCCATGTAAAAAGAATAGGACTGCCAGTTTTTAGAAAGATGATAAAACATTTAAGAGCATGGGGGGAAAGTGGGTAATTTATGGTTTGGGATGCTGAATTTTATGGACCACAGGAACTGCAATCTCACTAAGGAAAGGAAAGGTAATGAAAGGAGCATTCCTTAATCATTGTGACCTTACACAGAGACCAAACACAAACACGATGGTTCTCTTCCTACAATACAAGGTCTGCAAAAGTTTAGTTTAGTGATGTTAGGTTATTTTAGAGGAAGCAGAGTTGAGGTGTGAACACAGTGCAGAAAGACTCATGTTAAAAGTGGTTGTGGCATGTTTGCTGGCTGAATGCTGAAGATGCCATGGTTTACATAGCCTGAATGTTTCTGAGGACGGTGGCAATCACCCCTATCAGTATGTCCAACACTTCAATTAAAGCTTTTCATACAGCCATACCATACCTCAATCTTACAGCAGTCATGTAACGAGCTTCCTTTTCCCCTAATTAATGGGGTTGTGTGAAGCAGGCCATATTTGATTCAGATTTGGCCTGAATCAGGGACAGTGATTCAATTTGTTGATTTGGATCACTGTCCCCAATTCCATTTGGCTGAATACGAATCTGAAGAGTTGATGTGGATTTGGAGAATCTAAGATTCAGCCATAGACACAGCTTTAAATGTTTTTTCTACATACCTCAAGGTACCAGCATGGTTCATGAATGCTGTGATGCTGGGACCAGAAGTACTTCTGGTCCACTTCTGGGTCCACTGGGGAGCATGCAGGGGGCTGCCCTGCAGACCCCTGGCTCGGCAATCAGTAATAGGAGGACCCCTGCAGACCCAGGAGACACCAGTCACTGGGTGGGTATGGGGGGGGGGTGGCCCTGCATACTCCCTGTTAGACCCTGAAATGAACCTGAAGTGCACCTTGTCCACTTCCAGGTCTGTTGCTGAGTGTGCTGGGGACCCCACCACGCTCCTATGGGATGCTTCATCCACCCCACCACTGCAGCATTCATGAGCCGCCTGGTACTTCGGAGGTATGTAGAAAAAACATTTAAACCTATGTCTATATCTGAATCTCTGAGTCTTTCCAAATCTCTCTGGATTGCTTCAGAGGGTTCCAATTCGATTCAGAGAGATTAAAGGGTATCCTGATTTGATTCAGAGATTCAGCCTTTGAATTGGGCCAAATCTCCACTGAATCAAATCAGTGATTGAAGCTTCGCACAGCCCTATTAATTAATGCTCTCTTATCGCTATGTTTTCCATTCTGTGTGAAGCTCTGTAAGTACAATAACTGAAATTTTCCTTTATTGGTCATAACATCTTGATGGCTAATGATGATTTATTAATGTTTCTACCTATTGTCTATTCTCCCAGCTATTCATTAGGGGTGTGCGAAATGGGCCATATTCAATTCAGATTCGGCCTGAATAGGGGGACAGTGATTCAATTCATTGATTCAGATTACTGTCCCCGATTTGATTCAGCCGAATCCAAATCTGAATGTTTGATACTGATTCAGAGAATCAGCGGTTTGGCCATAAACACAGTTTTAAATGTTTTTTCTACATACCTCGAGGTACCAGGCACAGTTCATGAACACTGCGATGCTGGGGTGGATGAAACATCTTGCAGAAGCATGGTGGGGGCAGGGGCTGCATGCTCAGCAGCAAACCTGGAAGTACTTTTGGTTCACTTCTGGGTCTACCACCAAGCTCAAAGGGTGCCCCCCACACTCCCCTGACTCGGCAATCTGCCACAGAGGGATTCTGGGTGCCCCCCCCCCAGACCCATCAGGCACCAGTCACAGAGCCAGGGGTGCATGGGGCCCCCCCGGTGCACTCCCGGGCAGACCCAGAAGTGCTTTTGGTCCACTTCTGGGTCTGCTGCCCAGCATGCTGGGGAGTCTCCTGTGCTCCTGTGAGATGCTCCATCTGCCCCACAATTGTAGCATTCACGAGCCACCCGGTACTTTGAGGTATGTAGAAAAAACATTTAAAACTGTGTCTGTATCTGAATCATCAAATCTTTCCAAATCTCTCCAAATCAAATCAGAGGGTTCTGATTCAATTTGGAGAGATTAAAGGGTCTCCTGATGCTATTTGAATTTGGAGATTCAGCCACTGAATTGGGCTGAAATCAGCACTGAATTGAATCAGGGACTTAAGCTTTTCACAGCCCTTCCTATTCATATCTTTTTCTGTCTGCAAGACTACACTCAATAGCAGGTTTAATTTATCTGTAGTATGTTTAGTGATTTTTTAAAAATAAGTAATTGTAAACATTGGAACTATGCTTCTTTTAGTAAGCAATTGGGAGTGAAAAAAAATGAAATGCTGGTGACTGAAAGAGGATTTCACATAAGCAAAAATTAACCCTCTCTTTGAAAAAATTAATATATCTAAGTACTGCTAATGCTGTTTTATCCTTGGATATTAAACACTTCATTGAGCTATGAAAACAGCATGGCAACCTATTGAAAAGGTGAAATGTACAAATTATATCGACGTCATTTCAATTTCATCATGAAGATCTCTTCCTTTCTAGTAGCTAAATTATCTGAAAGTACAGCTATTCTATTTTGGTAGATACTTTCATAGTTTCATAGTTAGTAGGGTTGGAAGGGACCTGAGCAGATCATCAAGTCCGACCCCCTGCCATGGCAGGAAAGAGTACTGGGGTCAAACGACCCCAGCAAGGTGTTCATTTAAAGACCCCCAAGGTAGGAGCCAGCACCACTTCTCTGAACCTGAATCAAATCAAGAGACCCTTTAATCTCTCTGACCCCTCACGCTGCAGGGTCCTAGGAGCGGCCATGATCTCCCCTAGGACCCCCTACCATGCCAAGTTCACATTAAAGCACCCTCATTCTTGCCTGCCATGTCTTGATTTTTTATATGTATAAGGGAGGCTGTCTTTGTTCCCCTTGGACATGGTGCTCTGTTGTATCCTGGCCCCTGTTCTGTATTGTGTGACTCGGTGCACCCCAGCCTTATGGGCTATGCGTGGCTCCAACCGCCCCTGTCCCATGCCCCAAGCCTCGCAGATATCCCAGACATTGTTCAGTCTGTCTGGCTCTCTGAACCCTCTCTGGCACTTGGGCTCTCCATGGCCATCGACTCTCATCGTGTCCTCTGGCTCTCGGGCTCTCTGCAGCCCTTGTCTGGCAACTGCGCCCCACAGGCACTCTGGCTTTCTGCTGCTTTGTCTCGCAACCCTGCGCCCCACATGCACTCTTCAATTGCTGCCCCCTTTGCTCTGGGGCCTCCTCACACCGCTTCCTTTACCTCAGGGCTTCATGCACCACCCCCTTTGCCTTGGGGCGCTGGGGTTACTGCAGCCTTGGGGCTCAGGTTGCCGTAGCCATGCCTGGCCCCAAATCTCCTTGGGGTCTCAAACCCCCAGCAGGGCTCAGACAGCCTTGGCCTTACCCGGTCTCTGATTCTCTGCTCCTCTTCTCAGGGCTGGGGTCAGTGCACCCCCGAATGCTGTCCCCTCTCTGGCGCCAGGGTCCCCACGCTACCGTGGAGCCCTTATGAGGCCTCCTCCAACCCCTAATAGCTGCACCCAAACCATGGTTGTAAATAGTAAACTGTTAACACACACTCAAAGCCCCTTGGCTGCAACACAAACTAAGCCATCCGGCTATAACCACATTCAAGCCTGTCACAGGGTCTCTCCCTCTCTCACACATAACAACTGCCCATGCATCCTGGCTTCTTCCCTTTCCTCACTCCAGCCAAGTTCCCACCCCTATGGCTGCTGGCAGGGAACTGCCTCCCTGGCCTCTGCCTGGGTTTAGGTCAGGCCCTGCCCCTTCCAGTCAGCTGACTCCCTGGTTCCCCGAGCAACCCACAGCTGTGCTTCTTTACTACTTCTCTGGCTGCCCTGGTAACCAGCAGCTGAGCTCCCCACTCACTGCTAGGGCCCTCTGCCTAGCTGTTTCCACCCTAAGGAGCAGGGCACTTGCATGCTCTGCGACACGTATATTAGAACCACTGAATTTGGAAATCTTTCCATCTGCTTAAAAGATAAATTGAATGAATTAGAAAGTCAATATTGTAAAGTACACTATAAAGTGGTCTATCATGGTCATACTCAGACACACAATAGCTAAAATGGAATGCTACCACATTTAGCTGAAACAGCACAAGATGTATAGGAATTCCATACATTCACACTAAAGGTACAGTATTTCATAGAATTCTACCTATATTTAATGGTAATGCTAACTAATTATCCCATCACTTCATTAATAAAGAATTTAGAGTTGTTGTCACCATTGTTATCTTTAGGTGTTGATTCTTCCTAAGGTTCCAAGAAGTTTGAGAGAGAACTATTACTGTAACCTCATTTGCCTCAATTTGCATATCTCAGAAGAATGCAAATACTAACATCTGTAAAATTTGATATGGCTCGATATTTCTCACTCAGTTATTCTATATTTACCCAAGGGACTCTTGCAAAAGGCACTGTGACTAGTGGATGGCACCTACCTATTAAGATTTAATAACAGCAATCCAGACAATTCTAGGTAAACTATTGTGCTTATGGTGTAAAGTGTTATATAAAAAAGCATTACTGTGCAAGAACCTGAATTTGAGATTTACAAACAATATCATGAGTTTAGTTAAGACCCCCTAATAACACCAAATTCAAGCAACTGAAGAAACAGATCCAAGTATCATCAGTACATATCATAGTCATGTGTAATCTACACTTAGCCAAAAACTTAATTTACAAGGTAAATCATATTTGGTGTCCTTCATTCTTGGAAGATGTAAGTTAAATATTGATTTACACCATTTTATTAGCCTTTTTAAATGATCCAGCATTATTCACAGACTAATTCTTAGCTTTTGTATTAAATTTATTCTTTTGGATGTGGCCAGGAAATATTCAGACAATCCAAGCATACTGTATGCAGCCAGTTGGCAATATTCCTGATCCAGTGGCTTCCCATATAAAGAAAATTAGACCTACAATTCAAAAGATAATATTATTTGACAAATAGCAGTTTTACCAGGATATCTAACTTGTAACAGATAAGCCAGTAGATTGTCACCTTAGATATTTGCTCATAGGGCCAGAGTCTTGCTCTTACTAAACAGAGTCAGGCCCATAAAAAAAGCTCACAGAGTAGAGTTTAATCTTGATCCATCTACCACATGCACACAAATAAGTAATGTAGTGGCATATACATCTAGGTTAGTAATTTTTCTTTCAAGAATAAATACTTAAAAATTTTAGGTAAGCTGTGAAAATATATTGTCTATATTTTAGGTGAAGTATCTGCTTTCTAGCTGGAAAAGGTACTTTACTGCTCGTTTGACAATCTGAAACCTCACTTACTTTATATAATCCTGACAGATGGACAGGCAGACATAGATAGACAAACTTTTTATCTATGGCATAATAGGTTGACATTATCCATCTTGAGTTTATAAAATTCTTGTTGATTTCTGCAAATAAGTTACTTTCTGTTGAAGATGCTAAGACCTATATAATGTAATATTTAGTTTGAAAATAAGATTTTAATACAATTATGGTCACTAGTTAGGATGAAATATCCAACTGTCTTTAGAGGTAAATAGCAACACTCTTTCACTAGCTCAATTGACATTGGTTTTATTGGTTTTGGACACCAGTACTAATTACACTGTTCATTTGTAAACAGACTACCAGCTGTTTTCCTTTACTGAAGAGAGGAATTGAACCCCTTTTCATGTAGCACTCAAGTAATTGTTGGATTAGTTCTTTTCCTCAAACTTTTGTTGCAGGCTCTTTTCTTAAGGCTTTTCCCTTTTGCAAGATGAGAACTTTTGCCCTTCCTTGTCCCTTCCTATGCAAAAAAACACACAAAGTACTATCTGCCTGACCTCTCTAAGACCAAGAATGGCATGTTTTTTTAACAGCCCATGACTCTTGATTTATAGTGTTTCTCTTGACAGGAACTACGTCATATGAGGGAACTGAAATTAGACTTTCTGGGCATGTCCACACGTGAAGGCACATGCACTTGCAGCAGCTCAAATAGAAGCAGTGCAAATTTGAGCTGGGGCTTCTTGCTTCACTGCACATACCCACACGTGCACTATGGTGTGGGGCAAATTGTGCCACTTGGGGCAAAATAACCCTGCCTGCCTCCTCCCAGATCTGCAGCCATGGGGAGCTAGAGCCTGAGGATAGTACCTGTGCTGGCCCCAGCAGTATAAAAAGCTGCCCTGGCAAGTAGCTCAGTGCTACTTGCTCTCAGGAGCTTCTGGGGACTGGCCAATTGGTATCTTGGGACACTACCCCTTGTGTCAGCTGGATTGCTGAAGCAGCCCCGAGAGTTCCCTGCACCCTCTACCCACTGCAGCAGTCTGGTAGTGGGGGTTGCTTCCTGGCTGTGACCTGCTGCCATGTGTGACAGCATGTGGCCCCAAGACTGCATGCCAGCCAGACCTAAATGGAGACTGCATGGCCAGTAGAAGCACCTATCCGTCAGGGCCAGCTGCCAGCTGGCTGTGGCTGCACAATTGCATTTGTGCTTCACTACTGCCAAGTATGCCCCTGCCTAGGCATCTGGGCAGCTATCACCCAGAAGATGTTCCCATGTAGTGGCCTGCTTTGAACTGTCAAAGCATGTCCTCCTGGCCCCAAGTAGCCAGGAGGTCAGCCACCTCCAGCTAGGTCCCAGGTGCCAGCCCTGAGCAGGTTCTTCTGCCCGAGTCCTGTCACTTGCTTCCCTAGAAGGAATTTCAGTGTTCTCTATTTAAAACCTGCAAAATCTCTAAAAAAAAATTCCTAAATTCACTCTTTAAAATACCCCCAAATCCATGTCCTTCCACAATTAAAACAAAAGACCACCATATATATAACTTTTTTATATCAATGTTTTTTATTGATATAGTTACAGTTGCAAAGAAACTTGGAAGACTACCAGTGCCTCCATCATCATAATAAAATAAATGGGGGGGCATCTTGGGAGGGATGGGTCCACCAGCCACCCCTCACGCATGGCTCCAGCTCCCCCACTTGCCCCACGGCTGGGTGCAGCCCCCCGCTCAGCTCATGCCCAGCTCCACCCCCTCTCCACTCAGCCCATGACTAGATGCAGCCCCTTCCTCACCTCCCTGCCTGGCTACAGCCTCCTCACTCAGCTCCAGCTCCCCCCACTTGGTCCACAACTGGCTGTGGCCTGCTCACTTGCCCAGCTGCAGTGCACATGCATGCTCCCCACTTGGCTGCAGCCCCCCCACACATGCTTCCTGCCCGTCTGCAGCCTCCTTGCTTGCCCCCTGCCCAGCTCCAACCCTCCCCCCACAGCTTACCAGTAACAGCAGCCAAGCTCTTGGCCTTGTGGAACAGCCCCCCTGCACAGCAGGGGGCAGCACAGCTTGGCCCCAACCACCAGGTATCCCGGCTTGGCACAGCATGTACCTTTGGGCAGCTCCAAGCCATCACCTGGGGCTGTGCACCGCTCGCAGGGACCACTGGTCACACTAAGTGAGGGGGCTAGAGCCATGCAGGGGGGTGGCTGGTGGACCCACCACTCCTGAGCTGTCCCACTATGGTTAGTCGTCTCCCCTGCTCCTTGAGCTCCCCTCACCCCCTACTTACCTGGCACAGAGCCCAGGTCCCTGTCACTGCAGGCAGCATTCTTCAGCACCAAGGAAAGAGCCAACCACAGAGACACTCTGGCAGGCTAGCAGAGCATCTGTGTAGAGGACAGAGCCTTCAGTTGCCTCACGGCACAGTCTGGGACCATGCCCTGCCCTGCTTTTTCCCACCACACTAATTTTGCCCCCAAGCTGCAAATTTGCAGCTTGGGGAATATTTTCTTCTTCCCACACATGCCTCTGGCAGCATCTCAAAGGGCTTTGAGATGCTGCAAGACACACATGCACACTCATGTGGATGTGCCCTCTTGGAGTATGTCTCTCCAATGTGTCTGGAAAGGCACACATTTCAACCCCTTACCCAAACACCCCTTACCTGTTCATCTCCTGCTCCTATGCCAAGCCCAGAAATGCAGCAGTAAAGTCATGTGAATAGCTGCTCTCAAACATGCTAAAGAAAGAAGTGGCAATAACTGCAAGGGGAATACTTATAGTGCATCAAACCTGCATACACCAAATCTGGAGATAAAAGAAGGGGTGGAGAAGTGGAGGGGGGGCAGGGCATATTTGACAGCAACTCTTCCTGGTCACACCATGCTCCACATTACACATTTTGTAGTATTGGCTTTGCACTGATGTCAAGTGCTGCATCAATAAGGCTGCAAACCAAAATCTCTTCTTATTCACTGAGCAATTACAACAATGACAGCAGTAGAATAAGCTTCTCTACTTACACTGACAATGCATCTCCAACCTGACCTGGAATAAATGGAGCTGGGGATGAGAGGGCAGTTCTCAGACCACACACATTCAGTCAATGAACCCTCTAGATGTACAACAATAATTAATACAGCTATGAGGTGATCTTTGTGATGCAACTGTCTGTTCACTAAGATTCTTGATTTCATATAGACCATTAAATGGCCACAACACAATAAACACTTGTGGTTGCAACTGAATCCTTCACAGTGCCTTTCCAGACTTGCATAAAACATAAGTCACCAATCACAGACTATATCTATACTATGCTCTAACAACAGCAAATAGTTACACCATGGTCAAATATATATATGGTTAAATATGTATCCAGTTGCCATAAATCAGTATCTTTCTGTAGCAATAAGCTGAAGCAGCTTACACAGAGGAAATGCCATTGTTCAGTAACTCTGAGTAAATGAACTCTTAATGCCAGTGACAATACATCAATGTCATAGCCAAGACAGTTGTATATCTATGCAAACAGACAAAGTGATGTAGCTCTTTAATCTTATGTGTGTATAGTGCTATGGTTCAGAGAAAGATAGTGTATCAAATAGTGCATCCTGCTCTTTTTGGATATTAATCCTGACAGAAAAATCTTTAGCTTTGTATGGATTAGTCAATGTAAATTCATTAACTACTTGTCATGCTTGTAATACAATCTGCCCTGACCCTAAAAGGCTAGACAGTATAGTGTTAATCAAATCTACACAAGGTCCCATGCACACAAAACAATCTGTTCTAGGTTTGGCTGAAGAATTGTGCTTCATTTTGACCATGTATCAATTCTAGAATGAATTATGTGTGAAGAGAACCAGGACCAATATCACTGGTTTTACAGTTTTACGCCTCTTCAATGCCAATGGAGTAATTCACTGTTATGTGAGTCCAGAATAGGGGAGAAACATTTTTTTCTTAGAGTCTTCTCATAAGAAAGCACAGCATTTTGAATAAGGATTTTTTCCTTCTTTTGAAAACCAAATCACAGTTCTACCTTTCCCAGTAGTATATCACTAAGTAAAATTTCCTGCTTTACATATAACAGAAATTTGGCATACTTTAAAACCACCACATAAAATCAATCAATTACACTTGGCCATTAAGCAGTGCTGGTGCCACCTCAGAAAAATTAGCAGTCCCTCCACTACCTCAAGCCATCAGTGCAGCATGCCTGCTACAACAGCCTCTGGTAGAAAAAAAGATGTGCACGTGACAATGAATGTGAGGACAATGAATCTGAGGATCTAGCTACACAAAGAAGGTGATTAGATTTGCAACAACATCGAGAGAGTCATGCAGATGACTCCTAAACACAGGCTACTGTGCAAAGACAGTTACATGCACAAGCCCATCAAGGCGTCAGGCAGCACTGGGCATTAGGTGGCAGCACTCCATCCCAGCCCCCCCCCCCGCCCCGCCCCCCTTAGTTCTTGATGAGTAATTGGCAAGTGCAGCATATTGACAAAGGATTGTATAGGAACTCTCTGAAAAGAAGAAATGGCATATGTAGCAAGTAGTATTAACCAGGCTGAGGTCTACATGATAAATATTTAGTATCAATGTGTAACCCTTGGTGTGCGATGCTATCCATGGCCACGTCCAATTGTTCAGGAACTGGGTCTCAATCCACACAGGTATCCTGGGGACTTTCTGTTCCGTTTTGACTTGCATTTTGACAGAACAGCATTTTGTTTCAAATTTCATTTGGATTTCAAACTGATGCTCCATTTTGTTTCATCGAAACAGTTTCGCTGTTGCTGGGGAAATTAAACTTCACACAGCCCTAACTTGCATTTGTTTCCGCCAAGCTGCCCAGTCCTGCCACAGGCCTCTTCCCAGCCACTCACAGAGGAGAGTTTATCACACCCTTACCAACCACCAAGTCTTGAAAGCCAGTGCGGAATCACCTTCCTGCTCTCTAGGGGCTTCCCAGGGCTGTGTCCCCACCCTAAGGAGTTTGTTCAGCTCACTCACAAACCAGCAACCATGGGGTGGGACCATGCTGCAGGATCTTGTCAGCCCTTCTTGCACAGCACGTGCCTCTCTCTCTCCATCCTGGGGGCAGGGAGACAGTCTGGTTTTAAGGGGAACTGCCCAGCCAGTCCCTGGGCTCCCTAACTGCCTTTTGAATCTTACACCCCCTTGCTGGGGATCATACTACTACAAATATAGTATCCCTGCTGAGACAATCTTGCATCCTCTTTCTGGGGATAATACTTAGGCTACAAGTATGGTGTTCTTGTTGGGACAAACTCCCTCAAGGGTTCACGCAGAGCCCAACATAGGACACGCAGAAGGTACATGCCCCTTAAACTGCCTATTACCAATAGAAAAAATAACATCAAAGATGCTTTCTAACTTATTTTGTACACCGCCACTAGATTTTAGGCATAAGGAGCTGGTGGCGTTGGGAACATTTACAAAAAAAGTAAACATATCTATTTCTTCAAAAAGTGTCAGGTACACCAGAAAAATAATAGTATGCCTTGGAAAAGATCATAAGAATATGCAAAGTAAGGCTAGAAAGGACCTCAGGAGGTCATCTGTTCCAGCTCCCTGTTCAAAACAAGATCATCCATAACTAAACCACTTCATACTAGTGTCTGTTTAAGCCGTTTTTGAAAACTTCAGAGGGTGGAGATGCCATCGTTTCTCTAGGGAGCTTGTTCCACTGCTTGATCACCTCATATATACTCAGAAAATTCCTCCTAATCTCCTAAATTTCCCTTGCTGAAGCTTGAAGCCGTTACGAATAGGCATGTTCCCTGCTGTCATGGAGAAAAGCCCATCTCCGTCTTCCCTGTAATCACCATCCTTAGCCTTCTCTTCTTCAAACTAAATAACCCTAGTTCTTTCAGCCTTTCCTCTTAAATCTTGCTTTCTAGGAACAAAATCATTTCTGTTGCTCTGTGCTGGATTCTTTCCAAACCGTCCACATCCTTCTATAAATCAGAGGCCCAAAACTGGACACAGTACTTCTAGAAAGGCCTCACCAGTACTGAGTAGAGTAGCAGGATCATTTCCCTTAATTTGTCCTTTTCCTTGGCCTTCAGCCTCCAGAAGCATCTCCTGGAGGGCCAGAAGACTGTCCCTGAACTATTTGTCTGCCCAGTCCCTTGCCACCTTGTGTGCTTCCCATGCATCTCTTGCTTGCTTGTGGATGACATTCTCAATGCAGCAAGCCTGTGAGTCTGCCAGCCACCATAATCAGCCAGTTTAGTAGCCAGGTCTGGTTCTCAGTCCTGCAATGCTAGAACCAGTGCATATGCAGGGCTCTGGCTTACACAGGCAGTGTAAAAGTGCCTCCTGGCTGCCAAGTGGTGCCTCTCTCTCACAAGCACCTGCAGGTCCTACAGAGCCAGGAGAAAGGCTTTTTGTGGGATTTTGCAATATTTCTGAGATAACATGCTCAATACCATAGGGCTGTGCACTACCCAGCATCAGATCAAGGTTTGTGCATGCATGGATGTCCATGGACCATGGTAAATCAGGTGGGCAAGCCATGGCCCAGGGGGCTGCCAGCTAAGCCCCTATACTCACTCACTCTGCAAAAGCAGATGGGCCACTGGATGCATGCCACAAGCAGCCTGCCTCCCCCACACTCTTCCCAGGCTGGGACAGGACTCACTTATGGAAGCTCCCACAACTCCAGGTCCACTACCCCACCTTCTTCTCCTGCAGGCCAGCCTGTCTCCTGCTCTGCCACCAAGCCCAGGCTTGGGGGGCCAGGGGCTCTCAGCTGACTGGATACGGAGTTGGTGGTGCTCCCAACTTCTCTCCAGAGGGCCTCTCCTGAGAGGCACCCCAGGGACAGACCCCCTTGCACCAACTCTGTACCCAGAGCATGTCCCTGCTGAGAGTGTCTCAGGTGCAGCACAAGGAGCTGTTCGCACAGATGAAGGGTTGCCCAACCCAGTACACCCTGCTGCTGCTCATCATGGTGCCCCAAGTGCCCTTCAAACCTGGCATGGGACCCTGAGTTTTGCCTGTGGAAGGCAAGCCTATACTGCCCCACAACCTCCACCACCAACTGGAGGGCTACCTGTGGCTATGCTACATGTCCCAGCCCCCCACAGCTGAGGACAACATTGCTGCTGGTATCAATGTGTTCCCCCACACAAGAGGCCTGTGCCCACCTAGCTAAGGAGGCATAGGCTGCTCAATAGTTTTACAGTGTCTCCTGCCTCCCTGCATGCAGTGGCGGGAAGGGGATGTTGGGAACCTGGACACAGGGAAGCATGGCTGGGCTGGGTGGGAAGGAGGGGCATAAGCATTGAAGGGGAGGCAGGGCTTGCTAGGTGGGTGTGGGAGGCATGCCTGGCAGCCTGAATCAGTCTCCACTGGCAGTTAGCATGTGTGGCTCCCAGCAGTGTCCTGGGGCTCAGGGGCAGACTGCCTGGCTGCCTGGACAGAGGCACCCTCTGGGGAGAAGTTGGAGCTTCTGAAGACTGGTGGTGCCATGAATGGCTTGGCTTCCTGGGTGGGGTTCCACCTGGAGCTGGAGGGGCAGGTACCGGCCCAGGGTCCCAGAGATGCTTAATGAGACCAGGGGTGAAGAGCATGGTGGGACAGGCTCCTGATGGCCCAAGGGACCTACTCTAGTAATGCGCCATCATGGGTGCCAGGCCACAGCTGAGGCTTGGGCAGGTCACCCATGCTGGAGAAAACAGCATGGCTCTGGCCAGGGTCCCAGGGCTTGAGGATGTCATCCAACTGTACCTAAAAGGCATGGACTTGTGGGCAAACTCCTGCCAACCACCAGTTGTGGTTTGTAACAGTGACTCACTATGCCAACAAGACCTTGACCTTTATGTGGCACTGGTATTCTGGCTGGTCATGCCTGTGCTCCCACAAGCAGTCTGACAGGCCCTCATAGATGTGCATGTTGGAGTTCTGGCTGAGGACCTCAGTCTCTCCCCACAGTGCCACAAGGCCCATGGTCTCCTCCTGGGACGAGGTGCAGCCCCAGGAGGTGGCATATGGCATCAGGGAAAATGCCAGTGTAGTTCCTTCATCAACTTACTAGGCCTCCACGTGACCATCCTAGTGCTGCTGGGCCTGGGCAGGTACATGCAGGACCCAATGCAGAGGTACGGCATGGAACAGGCAGGTGCACAGCAATGCTGTGCTAGGCACCAGTGGTGGGGTCTGGGCAGACTTATGTGGCTTGGGGCCTCTGGTGAGGACATGCAATGGCCCATGGCCCCAGCATCCCAGCAGACTTTAAAGGGCCAGGGGCTGGGGCAGGCAAAGAGCTGCCCCAGCCCTGGGACCGGAAAAGCTCCCAGCTCAGGGGCTAGCTTGCAGGTAGCCCTATGGTGGTGGGGCTGACCAGGAGCAGAGTTGCTCCTAGTCAGTGTCTACAAGTATGTTACTACACAGTAACTACTTGGGAATTAATTTGCTACTTATGTGTGCAGGTAGAAAATCAACTCCTCAGTAGAGCAATTTACTGTGTAGTAAGCATCTGCACATGTAGATGGTGATGTTTACTGTGCAGTAAAGCATCTTGTGTAAAAGCGCTCCTGAACTCTTTACCCTCAGATTTGCCTCCTAGGGAATCCTGCCATTCTACTTTTCAGAAGTCCAGCGTTCTTATTTTGGTGCTCTCCTTCCTTCCTCCTCTTAAGAACTAGAACCATATCATTTCATGTTGACTGTCACCAAAGTTACCTTCCACCTTCAGATTCTTAACAAATTCCTCTCTATTTGTGAGTAGTAAGTCAAGAAGAACGTTTCCCCCCAGCTAAGTCTGTATCAAAACGTATCTCAACACATTTCAAGAATTTCCTGGACTGCTTGTGCACTGCTGTGTTTCCCTCTCAGCAGATGTCCTGATCATTAAAGTCCCCTACGAGGGCCAGGTCCTGCAATCTGGAAGCTCCATCAGTTGTTTAAAGAAGGCTTCATAAACCTCTTCCTCCTGGCTCAGTGGCCTGTAGCACATACCCTCTACAACTTCTTCCCTGCTGCTCACCTCTCTGATCTTTACCCCCAAATTTTCAACAACAGGCCTACCTTCCACTTTGAACTGCACCTCAAAATGTGCATATTGCCTTTATATATAGGGCAACACCTCCTCCTTTTCCCCCTACCTATTCTTTCTGAACAACCATTCATGACCATACTCCAATGATGTAAACTATTCCACAGCACCTCCATAATCCCAATTACCTCATAATTCTGTGCTTGTACTAGGACCTCCAATTATTCCTGCTTGTTGACCATACCATTAGTATATAAACATTTCATGTATCTGACTGTCTTGTCCTCTTCCTGAGAAAATTGTTAAGGCTTCCATCCTTGCTTCCCCTAAGTTTTTATCTAGCTTTCCTCACTATCTCTGAACTTTTGTCTCCATTCACCAGTGATCCTAATTTAAAACCTTCCTTGTTAGGTAAGCAAGCCTGTATGCAAAGCCACTGTCTTCCTTCTGCTCACCAGGTAGGTCCTATTTTTTCCCCGTTAGTCCATCTTCCCAGAATGCCACTCTGTGGTAGAGAAGCCAAGGCCCTGCTGTCAACACCATCTATATAGCCATGTGTTGATCTCCAGGATGCATCTGCCCCTAGGTCTTTACCTTTGATTACAAGATGTATGGTAAAAGAATGAATAAATATCTTGGAAAAATACCTCTCTCTATAGAAAGAGCTAATTTAAGATCATATTATGAAGTTTGTTTTATGCCAAAACTCTGTATTTACAATCATAAATATTCACACCAAAAATCAATCCTACGAAAGATGAACTGGCCTGCACTCCTATAAAAGTATCATACTACATCATGAATCTCCCAATCAAAGCATCTCAAAAAATGATTTGTAATCACCAACAAATTTTTTTAAAAACCCATAATCTGTGAATCGGAAATTATTTCAGAAATAAGATAAAATTTTTGAACAGATACACAGATCCACATCCACACACACATGCCTGTTTCTGGATGGTTTGCAAACAAAGAGAAGCAAATTTAGTTGAATACATATATATTACTGTTTTTTCAATCATTAAACTAGCTCTAATTTTAGCAAATTGTTTATAGTTTACCCCTTTGACAGCTCTTGACCATGGGATATTTCTCCCTCTTTGGAGTCTATCTGTTTGTTCACTTTTCTTGTTTTTATTTCCCCTTAAAAATCTTCAAGTAGATTCATGCTGTCTATTGGGCCCTGTACAGATTTATCTTCCTAGCTGAAGGCTGTGCTTCTAAAATAATTTCATTAACTTTTCACTTGTTTAGTTTTGTTCCTTTTATGCTAACTCCCTAATCCCCCATGCATTTTTTTACAAATATTCTGCTGGTTATATTGGCTATCTTACAACAAACTCTTTTGACTGCAATTCATTTGGAGCTTTGCCTGGAAGGGATTAAATATATAAATCTTGAAACTGTTTTCATATTAGTTCATAGTTTGTTTTGTCTTCATAAAGAAGTATGTGCAAGTCCAAGAAAGTTCTTGGATGTTCATTAGCATTCTACTTAATATCTATGGGTTCTCATAGCTTCTGTAACAGTTATATTCCATTTCTGAGAAAGATCTCCAATGCAACAGCAGGGTGATAGCTACTATGCAGACATGCAGTATTTCTCTCCTTAACATTTAAGATATCTAATGAAAAGAACCCTTCTCAGGCACAAAATAAACTGTAGTTTTATTCTGGAGGTATATACCCACCATGTTATTAAGAAATGTGCAACCAGAACTATGCAAGGTCAATCAACGACAAAAACTAGCACCCTGAAGGGTATTTCATATGTACATACAAAATACAAAATTATAGATAACAATTTTCAAAAGTGCTTAAGTTAGCAGGAGCACCTTGTGTTCCTCAGTCACTTAAGGACTTCTGAAAATCCTGTATTATTCAGAGGAAGGGAAAAATAGTCTATAAAATGACTTATTTTTCTGCATTGGGACCACTTCAGAATTCCCTTTCCCAACTGCCCAAATCAAAAGGGCAGGATGGTTGTAATGCCATGACATCTTCTGCATCCCCAAATTAAGAATCTCAGTATTTATAATCATACAAGGTAGGCGAGCTATAGATCTGAATCTGTACATTTCAAAATGTTGTTCTAGACAGTAGTGATTCTAAGCCTAAAGCTTAATTTTTATATAAACTTAGTAAATAAAGTCTTACTTTTGAAGCAAATGGGACAAAGCAAAAGTACATATTGGTTAAGAAAAAATATGAAAGGCTATAGTTTTATCTAACTGGAATAGATGGAAGTTATAGGAAAAGGAACCAAAAACTACCCAGCAGTGCAGGTAGAAGAGCTACCTAGCTTGCTGTACTGAATGTAACATGTATGATTACCTCCACAAGCAGCATGTGACATGTATGCTTGCAGTCAAAGCAGGTCATGGCCCTGACAGAATAATACACAGTCTCTTGCAGCCACAGTGTTTAAACTGAAGCAACTAAGTAGGGTGGCGATTAGTCCTGGACGATCCCGTTTTTAAACCTTTGTCCCCGTTCATTTCTCAATAAGGACTGGACTATGAAAAGTCCCATTTTTCAGTTCTTTGGTGGAAATACATGTCCATCACTTGTCCTTGAGATGCTATGGCTGTTGCAATAGCAAAGGTGGTGCACAGCCAGGAGGAGCAGGGTCACCAGCCAGAGAAGGAGGGATCTGACCTTTTTATAGTGGGTCCATCACCCCTCACCGCTGATTGGCCAAGTGGGCCCACCCCCTCACCAAAGGGATGTCCTGTATTCTGAGGATATGTCAGTGGCCACCCTACTACTAAGGCAGACAGAGAGGTTCATAGATGAGATAACAAAATGCAGTAAGTCTGCTGGCACTTACACAGAAAAAGGTTATAGATTTTTGAAATTGGAAGCCTCGAACTATAAAACTAAAATGTAACATATTAAGCTTCCGTGATTTTAATTTTTCAAAAAGCTGCTTTAGACAGTAGTGAATCAGACATATATATTCAGCCTAAAGTTGAAATCTTACATAAACTTAGTAAATGAAGTCTTAGCTTTAAAGTAAATGGGACAAAAGTATAGATGGGCTAAGGAAAACATATGTTTATGTATTATCACAATAACTTATAAGTAGCCTACAGAAAAAAAAAGATTGCGCTTTCTGTGAAATGAGTTCATGGCAATATCCTTGCAGGCCTGCATAGCAGATCTTGACTCTGCACTATGCTCTCTGCATCTTTGCAAAATTCCCATTGACACTAACAGAAGGCTTGAGTATGGGTAAGTAACCAGACTGGACAGACATTTCTCAGACGTTGTAACCTCAACATTTTTTTGTTTATCATGAAGATATTTGTATTATTCCCATGTGTCTTTTACCGTCATACTTCTTTGGTATTTTGGAATTCATTGCAAGAGAGTCTTCATTAAATCATCTCCTCTGGATATTTTACAATACTTTTCTTCCTTGGCAACTTGTTCCCCCTTTATTGAGCAAGTTATTTGTGGCTGAAAAAAGTTCCTCTTTTAATAAAATACAAAACTGACAGCCCTGCAGACTGAAGTCTCTATTCACACCAGCAGTACAACACAGCTGTAGCTTTGAAAGCTCCGCAGCAGCACTTACCCGGTGGGATATTCTTTAGTGAAGAGGTTATGCTTTAGCCCAGTTCAGATTGTTGGCATTTTTGGTCAAACACTTAACAAAATTGACAGTTGTGGGGGTAGTTTTAGCAACGTAACTACCCAGTCCTTGGAAACTTGACTAGTCCCAGTGGAAACTGAGGCACAAAGAGGTTAAGTCACTGAAGAAAATATTTAATGAATAACTCCTTAGGTTTTGTTAAAAATTAACTGGGAAAGGGGTTAGTTAACAATTAATTGAGGACTAGGTACAGACTATATGTAGCTAATGATGAGCTAGTGCTTACTTAGTGAATGATTATTAAAAGGATTACCTAATCATTAACTAGAGAAATGGTTAATTATAAGGCATAAAGCAGATAGCTTTAAGAAAAGGAATTATTAGGTGAGTTTCTTCAAGAATAGTTAATGGGTAGATTGCTTATGAATGCTTAAGTGTAATTTGCAATTAACCCAAGGTGGTTAATTAGTGAACAAATTAATGCACGATAAATGTTAAATGATAAACTGATTAATTCAGGGTGCTAAGTAATGAATGATGAACTGGTGCATGTAGTTAATAAGTAAACCTCTCAGTGACCTGCAGCTTCTTTATAGCAGAGCAGTTTCATTCAGTACCTCTGTAGCCTGAGTAATTCTTATAGACCATTTATTCTTATAGACCATTTATTCTATTTTTAACTTTTTTTTATGTTTTCAAGTTCTGAGACTTCATTTATTACAGCTGTCAAGAATCCATCTGCAGGTTACCCCCAAAGCCCTGAGTTCCTCCTTGCTGTCTTGCTGCTTGTCCCAAGGAACAGACAAAGGTTTGCCCTAAGAATATACTTTATCCCTGCAAGCCTCAGCTCCACTGCCCTTATACCTCACAGCTACAGCAGAGGAATTTCTGCCAACACTAGGTGGATCCTCTTTGGGCTGTGAAAGAAATGTTATGGCCTCCTTTCTATACAGTGGGTAGCATGAAATATCACTCACCCAGAAATCACTCTTGCCACAGGCAATCAGTGAGAAGACAAAGCAACAAAAGGATTTGTTATATAGGAGAAACAAATCATACAAGAAAAAATTACCATAAATCTGCAGCTTTGGAGCAGCTCTCCTACTGATCATGCCAGCCCTAACTGCTGGGGATCTGGACTTCTCCAAACCTGAGAAAGTCTGACCACCCAGTTCATCTCCCAGATATTCTCTAAAATGCCTTCAAGCCTCTTTTATCTCCCTCCCTCCATCAGCAGAGTCCCAACCATTCATGGGTTTATCACAAAGAGATTATTTTTTAATTCCTTGTGTTTGTCTTTGTCATACTTCTTTGGTATTTTGGAATTGATTGCAAGAGAGTCTTCATTAAATCATCTCCTCTGGATGGATACGAGTACCTCTTACTAAACTTCTGTCAGATGCCTTTGCTATTTTGTGCTTGTTTTTCCCATTACAAGCAGTCAATAACTTGGCTGCCCATCCCATGAGAGGCTTCTTCTGTCTAGACTTGTAAGTGGCAATTGTCCTTGTCATAACACAATGGTCAGAGCTATTTAGCAGTTATACCTGCTCTCTTTTTCTAAAATATGCATCCCCATGTTCCTTTGACTAAACCATGTCCAAAATTATAAAGGTATATACACAGTATAACATAATTCATATAGTGTCAGAAGCAATGTGAGCTTTTCAGTATTACCCCACATACCATATCAGTACAATAACTACAAAAAAATCAGTATGACATCCTACAGACCCCCTAATATTTGGTGGGACTCATGAGCTGTGATGTATCATTGTCACTCTTCCCTCTGGGGAATGTGCATTTGCTAAACAAAAGCAAATTTAATTGGGAATTTGTGTTGCTATTTCTCTTAACCAAATTAGAAGCTTCCTCTCCTTATGTTCAGCAAACACAATGGGATGTTCAGATATAAAGATTTCTCCTTGCATATGTGCAATTTGTCAGCTAGTTTATGAATATTTACATATTCATGTGCCTGACATCTGTCATAATTGCATATTAATTATTTTGTTTTTAAACAGATAATTGATTTATTACTTTGTCCCCATATACTAGAGCAACTTTCTTGAGGAAAAAATATGCAAAATATGTATGAGAACACATGGGTTTCCTCTTCCCCTTATGCTCTTCTGTTAATGGTCTGAGAAAGTTCAGTAGTGTTTTTGACTCAAAACTGGTCTTTTAGAATTTGATCCAGTTCTTATTAGAGTCATTGACACCACCTGGACTTTCAATCACTTTTTCAGTCAGTGTAACAAACCACTTCTAAAACACCATGGAATGACAAAATCAATCCGCTACTGCAAAACCTGCCTTAAAGAATCATGAAGAGATTGGGTGAGAGTGATGGGGAAACATGCTATATGAAAGATAGTGGGAACTAATTCAATACAACTTCCAAGAAGAGATGCTCAGAACCAAAATAAAACCAACATTTAAAAAAATGTTCAGACCTTTTCCTTTTATCATATATCAAAGAAAGCATTCACCAAAAATTTCAACCAGCACTGTTTCTTAGCAGAGGATATTCCACAGGTGACTCTGATGGTACAGAGTTAAATTTCAAGCCATATATAAATCCAAAACCATTGTTGTAAGGATCTGGGGAATCTGTGAGGTTATGAAATTGCTATATCACTGGAAAGCCTCAGTATACATGGAATCAGCCAAATGCTGTTATGGCGGTGTTAGATATCTCCCAGATATTTCTACACTCCATTGTATATTAAGCAATTTGTAAAGAACCACCTTCTGGAGGACTTGGATTTCCTTGATAAGGCTGATCATGAGGTTGCCTGACAAAGGGGACTGGATATTATAAAAGAAGGGCCCATTTTAAGAAGCAAATCTGGGCAGCATAGAGGAAAAAAGGGAAGGCTTTTATACCAGAAGGGTCCCATTTTACTGTAGGATAAGTCTAGGAAGATAAAAATTGTTTGCACCGGACAGAGCAAACCCATGATTTTCCCTGGACCCCTTGGAGGGCTTTGCCCAGACTGCACTATTTAGAAAGTCTTTGACTGGCAGTTCTCATTACAGGACTACTTCCTCTTGGAGGACATGACCCATAATGTCTAACAGCAAATATAAAGCTATTTTAGCATTCCTTGTTGGGATAAATGGAATGCCAGCACTTCCTGAGTAATGGAAGATCCATATTTGGAGGCATCTAGTCAATGGGAGAGCCATGCGTCTGTTAGGCCAAATAGAACTGACCTGGAACAACATACAAGCTGTATGCTAATTGCCCTCCTAAAGTATAGGAGAGCCACACATCTACATCGGCAAAGCACGTCTCCCTGATATGCACCCAGTAAGTGCACCTTTGATGCTTAGTGACTGAAAGAAACATGGTGGGATTCATCCCACGACTAGGCAGTTAGCATTAGGGGCTATAGGCTTTACAGGCAGAATAGAGAAGGAAGGAAAGGTGGGGGTGTGGTGCTCTGTGTCAAGGAACAATGCACATCCTCTGCCAGCAGAATGGGGTCAGAGGAAGGGCAGGCTGAAGTGCTCTGGGTCAAGATTCAAGGGGGCTGTGGGGAGAGCGATTTGACAGTGGGGGTCTACTACAGAGCCCCCAACCAAGGGGAGGAGCTGGACCGAGAATTTTCAGGCCAGCTTGCAGAGACACGTAAGGCAAGGGATGTAGTTGTCATGGGTGATTTTAATTACCGAGACATCTGCTGGGAGGAAGTCAGCTAAAAAGGACCATTCCAGGCGGTTCCTTGCTGAGATACAGGACCTCCACTTAATTCAGGAGGTGCACAGTCCCACGAAAGGAAATGCCCTGTTAGACCTGGTCCTGGCCACAGGCGATGACCTGGTAAGGGGCCTCCAGGTTCTTGACCACCTGGGCGACATTGCTTGCTGGAATTCACCATCCAGCACAGGGTGTCAAGGGCCTGCAGCAAGACAGTAGGAGGGCCAACTTCAACAACTTGAGGAGACTAGTGGGAGAGGCGCTGGGATCCTTGAGGGCAGGGGAACTCAGTGTCCGGGATGAGTGGTCGTTCCTTAAGGAAACGATACTCAGGGCCCAAGGGGTGTCCATCCCAACAAGAATAAGGGGGGCAAGAGTGCCCAAAAGCCCCCCTGGCTCTCCAAGGGTGTCCGGGAATGCCTGATTGCCAAAAAGGCGGCATACACCTGGAAGGGGGTGCTATATCTCCTCTGCTCGGGCCTGTAGGGGGCCTGTCAGAAAGCTAAGGTGGACACAGAGCTAGGACTAGCGTCCAAGATCAAGGATAATAAAAAGTCCTTTTTCAAATATATAGGGAGGATGAAGAAGGCACCGGGTGATGTGGGGCCCCTGCAAAATACACTGGGCAAACTGGTGGTTGCGCCAGAAGAGAAAGCAGACCTCTTTAACCAATTCTTCACCTCTGTTTTCTTGTGCAGGAACTGGGACTTCCCCCCTGTGATGCAAGACGGACTCGAGGGGAATGCCTCTAGACCTCAGGTTGGGGAGGACCAGGTTAGAGAGCTTCTGGAGGGGCTGGATGTGTTCAAATCAGTGGGTCTAGATGCTCTCCACCCCAGGGTGTTGAGGGAGCTAGCTGGGGTTATAGCAGGGCCCTTGACACGGCTTTATGAGCGCTCATGGTGCTCAGGCCAGGTGCCAGATGATTGGAAGATAGCTAACGTGGTCCCCATCTTCAAAAAAGGGAAGAGAGAGGACCCGGGCAACTATAGGCCCATCAGTGTTACCTCAATCCTAGAGAAACTCTTTGAGAAGATCCTCAAGGAGCACATCTGTGATGGGCCAGCTTCA
>NW_017728951.1:44359507-44388243 GCF_001723895.1 Crocodylus porosus | reverse complement strand
TCCAGTTTTTCTCCCACCCAGGCGGGGGGTCGGACTTGAAGATCTACAAGGTCCCTTCTGACCCTACTTCTATGATTCTATGAATTGTGTCCTGATCAGCTATCTTGTGTCCTTTTAGGAGCTAAACTGTAAACTCTGGTGTTCCCACAGGATGGGACTTCTGGGAAAGGCTGTGATTAAGTCATGAGGGTTCAGAACTTGTCAGAGAGCTGAAGGTAGTTGCACACAAGATCCAGTTGTATAAAGAAGTAATGGAAAATGGTGCTCAAAAGTGGGGGAGAGAAGGCCTGGAGCAGTGGAGACTGGTGTGGAAAAGGCTGCACCAGCTGCATATTTGAAAAGGAATTGTCTGCAAATATAGGTTAGACAATTTGAAGATCATGAACACTTAAATGTGGTACGAGTGCCCCGAGAGGAGGTGCAGTTCTTCTTTTAAATAGTTTCATTTTTTTTTTCTTTTTCTTTATTTAAGAGAGCTTTATTCTTCTACATGACATTAATTGTTAAAGCTTACTAATTTTTGAGCTCAGGGTTTCAGGTTACTGCTTGTCAGTATCCAAGACTGAGATCAACCCAGAAACAAGACAAGCCAGCAAGGATATTCTGTCAGTTATGCATGGCAGTCATGTCACTAAAATCAACTCTGGTATCTTGCTTTCCATTTTTTAGTGGGCAACTCAGACAGAACCCTTACTTGATTTTGGGCTGGCCCTACTGTGCCTTCATTTCTTGCCTAGGTGTTAGTCATATGATTCTTAATGTACACATCATTTCCCATTTCATGTCATTCACATTTTAAGGGCCTTATTACACAGCAGTTTTGGGCAGCTCCTAACCCTTGGACTGTCCACCCACTAACACCTTAAAGTGGTTTTAAGTACTCATTATGCCACTCAAAATTGTACCGCTCCAGGGTAGGATCATCTCTGCTCCACACTACTCAGCTCCCATTCCATTAAGGTGTGGCCACTCCCCACAGATGTGCCACCCAAGTTGAAATCCTCCAGTATCCCAGGATTTCTCACACCCCCCACCCATAGAGCAAGGATAGAAGCCTGTCCTGGCTCACTAGCCCTCTAGTGGTAACTCAGAGCTACAGCTTCTAGTCCTGGCCCTGCTCACCAGGCCTCTAGTGGCAAGTCATAGATGCATTTCACCAGCTCCAAGGGATGGCCCTGCTCAATACAGTACAGGATGGCCAGAGCGAGGGTGAACTTTTACCCTTCATCAATGCTGACCATGTGAAGGAACCCTTTGCGAGGCTGGGCACCTTCAAGTCAGCTAGCCCATACAGTTTACACCCCAGGGTACTTAAGGAGCTGGCAAGCATCATAGCTCTGCCATTAGCACAGATCTTCAAGAACTCATGGCATTCAGGTGAAGTGCCCAAAGACTGGAAGAAGACTAATGTGGTGCCTATCTTCAAGAAAGGGAGGCAAGTAGATCTGGGGAACTACAAGCCCATCAGCCTGACCTCTATGCTGGGCAAGATCTTAGAAAAAAAAATCAAAGAGACCATTCTTGACAAACTGTCTGAAGGCAATTTCCTGAGGGATAGCTAGCATGGGTTTGTTACTAGTAGGTCTTGCCTGACCAATCTCATCTCCTTCTACGACCAGGTGACATCACCTGGACAAGGAAGAAATGACTGTCGTCATATATCTTGACTTTAAAAAAAGCTTTTGATCTGATATCCCATGATTGCCTTATAGAAAAACTGGCCAACTGCAGCCTCAGCTATATCACAGTCCATTGTCTGGGGAATTAGCTTCGAGGTCAGACCCAGAGAGTGGTAGTCAATGGAAGTCTATCATTGTGATGTGCCATGACCAGTGGGGTCCCCCAAGGCTTCGCCCCTGGGCCTATTCTTTTCAACATCTTCATTAATGATGTGGACATTATGTGGTATCAGAAGTGGACTGGCCAAGTTCACTGATGACACCAAAGTTTGGTGTAAAGCGTCCACACTCAAGGACAGGATAGTGACCCAAGCCAACTTTGGCAGGCTTGAAAAATGATGATAACCTGATGGCCTTTAACACCAAAAAATGTAAGGTACTCCACCTTGGGTAGAAAAACCCGCAGCATGCTTATAGGCTCGGCAGCTTGCTAGCACCAAGGCTGAAAGGGACTTGGGGGTCATGATTGACCATAGATGAATATGAGCCACCAATGTGATGTTGCAGTTGGCAAAGTGAGCAAAACTCTGGCTTGCATCCATAGCAAATCCCAGGATGTCATCCTCTCACTGTACATGGTCTTAGTGAGGCCACAGCTGGAGTACTGTATCCAATTCAGGGCTCCACAATTCAAAAAGGATGTAGAGAAGCTTGAGAAAGTCCAGAGGAGAGCCATGTGCATGATCAGAGGGCAGGAAAGCAGGCCTTATGATGAGAGGCTGAAAGCTATGGGACTCTTCAGCCTGGAAAAGCACAGCTCAGGGGAGACCTAGTGGCTGCCTATAGGTATATAAGAGGTATACATCAGGATCTGGGGAAACGTCTGTTCACCAAAGTGCCCCATGGAATGACAAGGTCAAATGGACACAAGCTTCTCCAAGACCATTTCAGGCTGGACATAAGGAAGAACTTCTTTACAGTCTGAGCCCCCAAGGCCTGGAACAGACTTCTACCAGAGGTGGTGCAAGCACCTACTTTGGATTCTTTTAGGAGTGAACTGGACATTTATCTTGCTGGGATCCTGTGACCCCAGCTGACTTCCTGCCCCTACAGCAGGGGGATGGGCTGGATGATCTTCCGATGTCCCTTCCAGCCCTAATGTCTATGAATCTATAAGTACAGGACAGCAGGCCTGTGCGAAGCAGCAAGTATTCCATTTGGATTTGGATTTAGCAAATTCAGAGGGACAGTGATTTGAATCACTGTCCCAATTTGATTCAGCTGATTCAATTTGGCCATAGACTAAACAGGCAGCAGTTTGAGGACACTTACCAGCTGGAGGCATCTGTGTCCAATCTGTTGTGGTGAGTGGAAGGGGGAGGGAAGGAGTGTGGGGAGGGAGATCAATGTCCCCACAGTGAGGGAGGGATTGGGGCTGGGACAAAACTGCCCAACTGGGGGTGGGGGGCATACGACTCAGGGAGGGTAGCTCCCACCACTGTGTGCCACCACGTGCCATAGGTCCAGGAGGGCATGGGAGCAAGCATGTGCCCCTGGATCTGTGCAGGGCAGGCTGGGCTGGGCTGCACTCTGGGATGGTAGCCCAAGCTGCCGGCTGCCGGGATGTACTCCATGGGGTGGGTGGAGCTAGGGCTGTGCTCCAGGTGGCTAGCCCCAGCCGCAGCCCATGTACAACTCTGACTCTGCCTGCCCTACAGAGTTATGGAGGGGGCTGCAGCCACCCTAAAATTCCTCATAGCTCCTGCTGCTATCCCCACTCCAATCCAGGTGTATGTGCCTGCTCTCATGCCCTGCTGCTGTTTGCCCAGCCGGGGCAAAACCACAGATTCTCTGGGAGGTGCAGGGAGGCTAGGCGAGCGTGGAGAGGCCATAGCTTCTACTCCCAGTGTCTTACGTCACCTGTTTGGAGTGCAACCTAGACTAGCCTGCCCTGCACAGATCTGTGAGCACGCTCCCACTCCCATGCCCTCCCAGACTGGTGGCATGCGGCGGCACGCAGTGGCAGAAGCCTTCCTCCCCAAGTCATAGATTCACAGATTCTAGAGTTGGAAGGGACCTCAACAGATCAGAGTCTGACCCTCTGCCTAGTCAGGAAAGAGTCCCATCCCCATCCTAAATTCCTTCCTTTCTGTGAGAGCACTGATCTGTCCTCCACCCCTCCTATGCCCCTTCTCTCCCCACTCCGCCCATCACAACAGACTTACCAGTCAGAGGCAGCTGTGCTCAATATCCTCGAGGACTGCTGCCTGTTTAGTCTATGGCCAAATCTCTGAACCAGCGCCGAATCTTTTTTTAAATTGATTTGGAGGCTTCTGATTTGATTCGGAGCTTTTAATAGGTCTCCCAATTTGATTCAGATTTGGAGATTCAGCTGCCAAATCAGGCTGAATCTCCTCCAAATCAAATTGGCTACCAAAGTTTTGAACAGCCCTAGGGGACAGTGAGAGGAGGTTTCTAGACTAAGGGGGTGACTGCTCCAAACTCTAAACAAACACCAACACCAATCAACATTTGCGCAACTCATAGCATAAGGTGTAACAAGGCTGTAGTTCTGTAGTGGAGAGGGGAAATGCATAGCAGTCAGCCAACAAGAGTGTTTATTGTGTATAAATTACGAGCAACTAATGTATTTCTACAGTTGGCAATTTATACTTGCAAGGTGTAAAACTTCTTTTTATACAAAAATTAAGACAACTTGTTTTGCATTGTGCTATGGTAGCTTGCATTAAATCACATACAACAAAGTGATATGAGCCACTGAAAGTACATACATGCATCTTGTCCAAATTGAGAGGCATGTTCTGTTCTTATATTGTTGTAAATCAGAAGCAACTCTTTTGCTGTCAACTAAGCAACAGCCATAAAAGTAGCAACACAATAAAAAAGATTTTTTTTTAAACAGGTCCATATATATGCTTGGAGATTTCCTGCTTGCAATGCTTACCATGGTGGTGATACCCGATATCCTTATAATTTTCTTTAATTACCATTACATTATTTACCATAGTCTCTAGACTCTTAACAAAGGAGTTATTACAATAACCTAGCCCTGTTAAACATTTGCAAATGTGATTTTTTTTATGGTGACTGCTGTACTTGAACTAAACAAATTATATTTATATCTCATAATAGCAACATTTTTCAGGAATCATCTAGCAGTAATGATTTCCTGGTATAATCTTTTCTTTATCTTAAACCCAACTTTATGGTATAGTGTTTCATGAGAAGACAAGCAGAATGTCTCCAGAAACAAAACCAGCAGAACCGATGGGGTAGTTCCAAACTGTTTACTTATGAACCCAAGTGGTACTTGAAATCAGCTGGGAAGAGCTGACTTGCCCAGTCTACAGGCACCTTGGAGATATTTATATTCACCTATAAAAAAGAGAAGGTAGAAAATACAAGAAAAAGAACTAAACAAATAATGGGAAACAACTGAGATGCATATTTTCCCCCCTCCTCCTTTCTGTTCAATATGCAAGGCTCTTCACCCACTTAAGTCCTAAATTGCTGAAGGCCAAATTGCACATCTAGAAAAATAGCTGGAAGGGCAAGAAGTAGGAAGACCAAGAACTTGGATCCGAGGAGTATTATTAGTTGTCTTTTGTACAGTTTACAGCATGCTGTCTACCTATAAAACAAAGTTACAGAAACAGAAGTTAGTAGCTGGGGATTGGACAGAACAAACCAGTTAGGAAAAGAACCTAAAACTCAGAGTGAAAGGAATTAAAATCGGTACTTATTTGCCTTTTACGATTGAGAAGAACTAGTGGTAGTTATGAATCCTATTTTCTTTTCTTTCCCTCTCCACTGGAGTTGAATAATTAACATTTCAGCCTGCAAACACATATCTCTACTTTGCCCGTTAGATACTTTCTTCTACTTGTGGGACATGTGGGGCAATATTCCCATTTGGAAAAGTAAATCCAAATAAAATGTATGTTCTCATTTATGTGCAAACACAAAACACTGTTAAAATGATGTCAGTTAATCTCCACTTGCCAGATGAGGGATCTGTATAGGGGCTGCTGCCCTCATCACCTTTATCTACATAGTGCACATTCCAGTGAGGGACCTAATAACACCAAGAAGACTTCAATGGGCATTTGCCATACTTCTCTGAAAGGCCCCAAAAAGCACACTACTGAGAAACAATTTCAAAATGACCTTTAATTGAAAGAAAAGAGGATGGGAATTCTCTGCAATTAAGTAAAAAAGCAGCAACCAGGATTAACAAGAGCCAACACAAATTTTTAAAAGTGTAATTAGATCTATAAAACCATGGCTATATTTGAAAGTGAAAATTCATTAACACCTTAGACCTAGAATTTCAGTCTAGATACGCACTGAATATTCACACGTAGCTTTTTCCTGCTAACACTCTATGTGCTGAAATCCAGCAATTAAAAGGCACATTATCCACAAACAGCTTATTTCTACACATTCGCATCAACTAAGTTAATGGCATAAATGAGGCGCATGCAAATAATGATGCTTACCTAATTCTAAAGGTGTGGACTTTGATAAACACCTGAACAACTGAAGATAGTAATAGTCCCCTACCTAATAGTTTGATATAGCATTATCAACACACACCCCTTTTAAAGTAAATGCAACAATCTATGCAAATGCTCCTAAATATTTTAATGTTCTTATGAATGATTTGTAAGCGATAGGCATTTTAATACATGCAGCACATTTATAGTCTTTGTATCCAATTTTTCCCAAATATTTCATTTTCCAACTGAGGTAGTTTCTGCAGCATATGTACACTTTAGTTCTTCTTTGGCTCTATTTGATTCATTCAATCTCTCAGGAGCCAGTAATTATAGCTCTATATATAACCTTTAACTTTTCAGTGATATGTATAGTTACACCTCTCCTATCCTCTGTGAAATCCTTTAACAGGGTGTTCTGAATTCATTCCTCTTCCGAGGATAATGCATGTTATAGTGTTTCTATTAGGTTGCAGATCAGGGTCTCTGGTGCTAATTTAACATCAGCATTGCTACCAAGGAAACAGTTACACTCTGTATTGACTAATTTTTCTCCTGTGCCTACATTGAACCTGCTCCTCAACCTTTTCTTCACGGAATGCCATCACCATTTAAGTAATACATCATAAGTGCAGTTCACTCTGATGATGTATTACACTAACATATCATTAGTGCAACAGCAGAGCAAGGCGTTTTGATGATGTATTAACGCAATACATCATCAGAATGAGTCACTCTGATGATGTATAACTCAAAAAGATGGTACTATCCAGAGAAATGTGGACATTCAATAAATCAGGGACAACATTAAAGAATAAAATGTAGGACATCTTCTAAGGGAAAACAAAGGTTCAGAAAGCTACAAATGAAAGTTATATATTGTTGTGTATTACCTTTTTCAAAAGTAACATGCAGATTGTTATTTAAAATGTGTGATGTTATTAAAAAGAAAAAAAATATCTGATGAATAGTCCAGATTACAATAACAACTTGATTATTTATAATATTTAGCTTCAATTTCCTTTCATCTCCCATCATAAGATTATCACACGGAATATCTTTTCTAATAACTTATTTAGCCCCGACTAGTATTTTGGAATCAGGAAATAGAGTGCCACAATTTTTTTAAAAGAGTTAATTGAAACCCTTTTGCACTACAGAAGAGGTCTTATTTAGGCCTGGTATAGAGACACATATCCACTTTAAATAAATATTCTGCCAAACAATTTTTTTCCTCGGCAAAAGCAGGAATGGTAACTTTTAAACAAATACGAGGCTGAGAGTAAAAGATTCTAAAACATGAATAATATTGGTATCGGCACCCTAATTCTAACAGTTACACTTATTCAATCTGCAAACAGAAATACTACATTCAATTTACATGTTCAATCATGACCTACCAGCACAGCTGTGACCTCAGATACAATAGCTGCTTGAAACAAAACTGCTAGCTACCATTCTTTTTAAATAAAGGCTGGGAATAATTTTGACTGATTAATAAAATGACAATTCTAATCTTCTCACCAAACAGAACAAAACAGCATATTTTAAATAAGTATTAGAATAATTATTTGTTCTAAACTACAAGTCCATCTACATAAACCACACTTTGAAATCACAGAATCATAGAAAAGTAGGGCTGAAAAGGATCTCCAGAGGTCATCTAGTCCAATACCTTGCCTGAGGCAGGATCATTCATATTCAACCTGTCCCAAGCAAATCCTTGTCTAACCTATTACTAAAACTACACAGGCAACCCTATCACCCTATTACAACTACACAGGCAACACAATCACAATGCACTGCACTTTAGCTTGCAACAGACAGAGTAGAGGGGCAAAGGTAGTCAATGTCCTGTTGCTGTAAGGGTTTTTAAAACACACTCAAAAGATCCAAAGAGAATCTTACCATCCTGCTACAGAGAAAGGTGAAAAAACCATAGGCCATGGCGTAAAATTTTTTCCTGACTGCGAATATGGTAACTGACCTGACCGTGAGCAGAGAGGCAAGACCCTCTACTGGGAACCTCCAGGTTTTTGTCCCAGCAGGAGCTCTGGCACACCCCAGCCAAAACCCAATGCTTCTCAGAAAAAAAAAAAAACACTCACCAGAAAACACTGATGTGTGTAGCAGCTGGAGGAAGCAAAATCCTTCCATATGCGTGCAGTAACCAGCAAAGCTGAGAAGCATGGGAAATACCTATAGTAAAGCATAGGCATAGCTACTCCTAGACTGCCTCTGACCAATACTTATCCAGTCTCTTTTTGAACACTTCCAACGATGGAGATTCCACAATTTACCCAGTTAGAACAATGAGGCACTGGATTAGACTAACAGTGGAGTTCTTACTGACATCAAGCCATTGGTCCACATCCTGCTCTCTAGAGAGAAAAGTTGTTTTCACTTATCTTTATGGTAGCAAATATGTGAAGAGCTATCGTGATCCCTCTTAAGTGCCTTTTCCATAAGCTGAACATGCCTGTTTCCTCCAACCTCTCCTTCCATGACTTGTCTATCAAGCATTTTATCATTTTTGTCTCCTGCCTCTAGACTCTCTTTAACTTCTCAATGTCCTGATTTATGTCCTAGATTCAGTGAATTTAGTTAAGGAGTTAGAGTTGGATTCACTAACCATCCCCAGGAGTCACAGGGTCCAAAAAAAGCAACAAAAATGAGAAAAGTAGAAAAGAAAATACAGCATGCACATCATGGATTTAGTCTTGGGAAACAGTCTAGGATCTCCTTTGGGTTAGCAAAATCCCAAAGGGAATTATCAAATGGATGCAGTTCAGTCCTAAAAACCTCCCTTAATTCAGGACAAGTAGTAAATTTGCATAGTTCCTAGTATCTTCTAGCTTAGGTCTCAGCCTCTGAAGCCTGAAGGAAACTAGGGAGCCTCTCTCTCTCTCTCCCTTCTTCTGAAAAAGATTTCATTCTCTGTTTCCATTCTCCAAGAAACTTCTAATTTCTTTCTCTTCCTCCCCTACTCACCATGGAGGCCTAACCACCAATTCTATCTTCCACCAGTTCAACAAGCCACAGCTACCAGATATGCCTTGTCTGGGTTAAATAGTTTACCAATGAATAAATGGATTTAACCCCTTTTAAGGCCCACAGGGACCTGGTATTGTGACCACTGTGGTAGGGCTCTTAGGGTGCCTGCTCCTTTAAGAAGGAAAGGCAGCTTGAAAAGCAGCCTGCTAATGAGAGCCTCACTTGACTAGGAGAGCGCTGGGCTTGGGGATGATAAAGGTCTCAGCCCTGAGACAAGCAAACAGTAAGATCTTGGAGGCCACTGAGGAAAAATTGACTCAGCAGGATGGCTGCAGCTTCTGAAAGCCAGCAGGGAGAACACAGCCAGCAATCTAGAGGTTTGGGAAGGAACTAAGGGGTGGAGGAGGTTCCTAAGGACCCCGAGAGGGATCCAGAGCCCAGGGAAAGGGGGGCTGAGTGTGTGGAACCAGAGCGGTCTGGAAGCCAAGAGAGAGGATCTGAGTGTATTATGAAAAACAGAAATAAAGCATTGATGGAAGAGCAGAGAGTACATCTGCAATATTTTTTAGATCAAAATGGCTGCTTTCTCGCAGGAAGACAGAATCACCAATTTCAGGCAGCACTTTTGCTTTCCAATCTCCATTTTTTTCTTCTTAGTCCAGATGACCTTTAAGAAGCAGCTCACCTGCAGACTGGAAATAGAGCTCATGGTGTAACAAGCCAAGTACAAATGTCATGTGGTAAAACCAAGGCACAGCCATTTGGAAAGGAAGGTCATAAGGTGTCCTTATTATGTGATAAAAAAAATTACTTTGATTACTTGGTGTGAGGGAGCAGGGCCTAGGAGCAGCCGTGAACTCCCTAGCGTCCCCCCTACCATCACTACAGGCTGTACTCAGCACCCTCGGTTTCTCGCCCGCCACAACTTTGATCTTAAATGGTTAAATGGGAGGCTGCTTTTATTCCCCTAGTGAATGGTATGCATGTTCATGCCCCTACTCCAAATGGGTTGCCTCAGTGCACCCTTCCCTTAAGGGGTACACGTGCCTCCAAACCTCCCCTTTAGCACACCCCAAGCCTCGCAGCTGTTCCATGGGACATTGTGCAGTCCCTCGCCCCTCTGGTGCTCTCTCTCCTTCTCAGGCACCCTGGGCTCCTCGCCCATCTGGCGCCCCTGGGCCGGGCTTCTCTCCACCACCCCGCTCCCAGCACCCCCAGGTCTGTCTCGCCGATGTCTGGCTACTGCCAGCGCCCTTGGGTCCAGCCCGATGCTGCCGCCGCCCTGTCACCGGCACCCTTGGGTCCGGCCCGATGCTGCCGCCGCCCTGTTCTGGGCCTTGCCCCCTCTGGGGCCGATACAATTCTCCTCGCGCTCTCTCTCCACCCCGCTCTGGGAACCCCCAAGCTGTTGGGGAGCCCTGCTGAGGCCTCCTCACTCCCCTACAGCCTCACCCAGTCCTCCAGTTAACTGTAACCAAAACTCAAGCCACCCAGCTGTAACCTAAACCACACAGAGTCTCCATGCTCCAAACATAAACTCCAAACCCCTCACCAGGCTCTCAAGCCTACCTCGCTTTAGGGCATTCTTGTTCCCAGCATCATCGCAGCCAGTCAGCATGGTAAGGTTGCAACTCCTAGCTTAGCTTAGCTTAGCTTAGCTTAGCCCAGCCCAGCCCAGCCCAGCCCAGCCACAGAGCTCCTGCTCCTGCAGCAGCCAGAAGGGAACTGCTGCTCAGGCTCCGGCCTAAGCTGTTTATAAAGGCCCGAGCCTGCCCCCTTCTGGCCACCTGACTTGCCTGGTCGCCCTGGCAACCGGCACCTGAGCTGCCCTGGTGATTGGCAGCTCTGCCAATCTCACTCACAGTCACAGGGCACCTACGTGACTCCATGACACTTGGGTATTTGTAAAGTTCTTATTCAAACTAGGCAGGCCAACCCACACCCACAGCCTTTCAGGGTGGGGGAAGCTCTTAACTTTACTTTGGGATAAAATAGTTTCCCAAAACCAAACTTACGTACATAGTGGGTACATCTATACATGCACTTTACTGAGCAGTAGACTCATTAGCTGTGCAGTAAAGTATCACCATCTACATGTACACAGCAATTAGGCTGGTATAGACTAGACTAATGTAGTAGCTGTTGGATAGTCCTGTCAGACACAAGTATTGTGCTTAAATGCATGTGTAGATGGTGACATCCAGATTAGTTTACTCCAGCTCAAATTGCACTGGAGTTTATTCAGTTGCATTAATTGCATGTGTAAATATGCCACTGGTTTGTCCATTTTATAAGTAGCAAGAGAGAAGTAGCAGAATGTATGTATTTAACATTAAGATTGTAACACAAAATGGCATTCAAAACATTATAAGTGAATGTTAGTAATTCCTCTATCATGCTGTTAGGGTAGATTTATTTTTCCTCTTCACCAGGGATGAGTTAAAGCCAGAGTCTTAGCCATTAATTATCATCTTCCTTCTGAAAAGAGCTCTGAAACTTGAGTGATTCTAGTCACTTTGCACTTGAGTCACTCTATCTGAAGCCTTTTAATTCATTTCAATCTGTACTGAAAAAGTATAGTTAAAATAGTCTTAAAGGTTAAATCGAAACTTGTAAAAAACAATCAGCTATTGAGGGGAGGCAGTGAAAATAAAATGACCACACACAGGGCTTTGCTTTTAACTGAATATCAGCCCATACTGCTTAAATCAGTACACAGCTGTCAGTTCAAGATCATAGAGCCCAAACACAGTGACCCTAAACACACACACACACACATGGACACACACAAAATCAAAGCTGTAAGTGCTCTATGACTGGAGAATATCACAGAGCAGCCTCAGTCAGATGGGATCCATTATAGAAGCAATGTCTGCCTCCAGGGGGCATATTTTCTCCCCCCACTGCAGTAGAAAGAAAGAGCAGTTTCTCCCTCTGTGACCCTTTCTGCCTGTTGATAATAATGTGAGTAAATGTCATAGTTTGAAGCAAACTTGAGTTTTGCTGTTTGTGTTTAAAGTCAAGCATACTGATTCAGAGCTCCAGGCCACTCTAATGTTAAACATTGAACAGTATACACTGGGGTTAGAAAACAGTCCACTCCATCAATAAAACACAATCACCCTTAGGGGGCATAAAACATACACAGGGTTCTTAACTGCCTCAGCTGTAGTTAAGATAACAAGAAGATTTTACAGTTCTTAAATATGTGTGTCTTCATATGCTGTTTTAGCCTGAGTAAAAACACATCCTGCATGTGCTTTTAGGAAGAGACTTCAGGAAGAATTATTAACCCCTCCTTCCCTCTACCAAATTTACAATAACATTTGTTTATAAGAACTTAAATATTTTAAAGACTTCTTTAAAAAGTATCAATTTTTTTATGGTGTTTTCACTGGCTAAGAGCCACAAATTCACCTTTCCTATCAACCACCTTTGCCTTTGTGTGGCCAAAGGGAGTAGAAAGATACCAATTTATTGTAACAAGAAACTAGCTGTTGAAAGGTAGCAGCTAGTTTCACCATCTTTTACCCCCTTGATAACAAGTCATCAATGTCCATGTGGAGATGCCACATCAAGTCTACTGCTACAGCAGGGGGAAAAAGAACAAGATGCAAGGTGTTATGTAGCTGTATGGCTAACTTAATTTATAGTCATCGGTTTAAGACATTAGATAAGTTTAAGGTAAGACATGCAATTGGTGACATGACTCTCTCAGAGCTTGAAAGAGGAGCTTTCTCTGTTTGCACCAGAGTTCATTTCTCCTGAGAACAGAATTTACATGCGTCCAGAACTGCAGCACACTGAGCCAGGGCAGAGCAGCCACAGACTGGTAGGGGACCAAGGGGTCAGCCTGCCAACCTGGGGCTGCTCTGCCCTGGCTCAACATGCTACAAAGGGGCTGGCTGGGCATGAGAGTGCTACAGTATGGGGATAGCTGGCAGGTAGCCCACACACTGTAGCACCTCATGCCCCAGGGCAGCTTTGGTAGTACTTGTGCTTTTTCGAGGGAACTCAGTGGCATATGGAACCCCATACAAAGCCTCATAGAGGAGGTCTGAGTGGCCTATTGGGCTCTGAGAAAGTTTTTACTAGTAGATAGTTTCTTCCCTGTGCAGTCTCTTTATAATATGCAGCTTTTCTCCAGCTGGTCTACTTGCCTGCTGCCTTTTTTGGTAGCATTTCTAAAAGCTTATCTCCAAGGCTGCTGCTACATGTTACATATATTTCACAATTAGCTGGTTAATCATGCAATAAATTTAGACTAGCCAACACACACAAAGTAATTATCATATTATAAAAATGACTATCCATCTATAAAAAGAGCAATCAGCTCTAAAGTTAGTGCTTGAAAAGGTGTAACAACTTAGGTAGTTTCTATCCAGCTTTAATTTGAATATGTAGCAGGACCCCAATTACTGTGGCCTCAGCAAGTTTTTCTTCCTGAGCTGAATGGCTCCATCAAATTCCTGAAAGCCCACTTTATATAGCTACTCATAGATACCAACATCTCATTCCTCTAGAGTCCAGGAAGTTAACTCATTCAGTCCCAGTGTATAAGAGTATACAGAAAATGGGGAAACTAAAGAACACATTATGTTTATAGACATGCTACAAAACATTCCAACATTCTCCACATCTCACCCTCCTGTAGGCTGAAATGTACTGGTTTACTTCAGACAGTGAGAGCTCCAGGCCATAGTTTTCTACCAGTATGTAGCAGCAGGAAGGGTGAACAGTGAGGAGCAAAATAGACTGTTATTATGCTCAATTAGGAATGCAGAATCAGATCCAATGTTATAGCCTTAGAATCTTAAAGCATGTTGCCCTGTGGGATCAGGCCAACTCTCAGGATCTCAATATTGTGCTGTTAGACAGGAGGGTGTGACACAATTGTACATATACAAACACACAAATCAACTGAATGCATACATACACACACACATATTACCAACTCAGGCACATACACATCCAAACTAGCCTAGGCACATGCATACCTATCACCAATTCAAGTACATACATTATACACCCCAAAAGTTAGACAAAAATCAATTGTCCATACCCACACACTCAGTACACATACACAGATCACTAATTCATATATCATACACACAATGACACACACACACACACATATATATATACACATAAGCACACATTCACCAGTTCACACACATACAACCCACCTACACATAGGTAAGTTCCTAACTTGAATGGCATGGTAGGTATGTGTGTGCTTGGGGTACCTGGGATATTTGGGGGAAGGTTAAGGTGATAAACAGTTAAAGTGTAGGAAGTGAAAATTGCCAGAACTGAGATTAGAACTGGTGGATTAGAGAGAAGCTGGCTGAGGAACTGAGGCTTGGGGTTACTTAAGGTAGGCTGGGGTTGGAAACTGAGGCAGACAGCTGAGATATTGTGGGGGGGCAGGTAAGTGATGGCAAGAAGGGGACAGCCAGGAAAGAGAGAGACAGGCAGAAACCTGGGAGCTTGGGGCTGGAAACAGGCTGACAGCTTAGAACCTGGGAGTGCAGATAAGTGGTGGCAAGGAGGAAACAGTCAGGAAACAGACAAAAACCCAACTCGGGGTTTCAAAATAATAGGTTTATTAAACAGACAACATACTACACAGCTCCGTGAAGTTATTGGTTCACATATACACACACACACACAAAATCACTTACAATGGCAGCAGGAGAAAGAGACTCAGTGGAAGGGTTGGAGTCCAGGTAGGGAAGAGAAGCAGAGTCCAAGTCCTTGGTTGAAGATGGGGTAAGGGGTGATAGCTCCCTATCGAGGCTGGAAAGGGATCCTTGTCCAGTAGGTGTTGTCCAGACAGGGGTTGCCAGCAGGGCCTCTGGGTGGGTAGGTGGCATGGTCCAGATGGAGAGGGTGTCCCAAAGAGTCAATCTTCACTACCCCTTTTATGGGGCAGACTACCTCTGATTTCCTATGGAGGGCCTGTCCAGGCAATGTCAGTCCTGTTCCAGAGGGCTCCAGATGTTTTTACTGAGCATGTGCAGCCCGGCACAATGGTGGGTTGCCTCATCTTTTGTTTCTTGAATGCTGAGGGTGGTTCCAAGGGCTGGGTCGTTGGTCCAGGTAATGGTGGTGATGGTTTGGTCATTCAGAGGGAGCTATTTTTAGACCTACTGCCATTGTCTCTCAAGCACCCTCATTCATCCCCACTCATTCAGGAAACAAGTTACATAGGAGGGGTAGGTGTGAGTCATGGGTTACACAACTGAACCTGGGGATAGGGTGGAGACTTGACAAATAAAATGGAAACTTGACATGACTGATGCTAACTTACATGTACAGGCCTAAATCATATGGTATGGTACCAGTAAAACAGTAATATAGAACATTAAAAATCAATATAAAAATAATAATTACACAATCTAAAGAAGGAGAAAAAACAAAACAAATACAACTTGCTACCAAAATAAAATGCTGAAGCTTATCCTATGTCTAAGCTCACTTATACTTATCTATAGGGAATAGAGAGGGAAAACAAAAGTCAGAAATGGTTGGGAAAGGGGAGGGAATGCATTTTGAAAGAATAAAAAAGAAAAACTGGAGGTTTTGCTAATAGTGAAGTTGTTGGGGGGGGGAGGGGAGGAGAGATTAATTCTCTGCAAGTGATTCCAAGCTCTTCAAACTTCCCCATTATTTCACTATAGTCAATAGGTTTCCATAGCTAGAAATTCACTGTCAAAACAGGGTAGCAGCCCTTAAGTATTGCCAACCCTATTAATTTTACTAATGTCATCTTAAGCTCAGTTGTAATAAATACAACAAAAAAAAACCCCTTGCTGTATTTTTTTTTTCTAAAAAAGACTATAGTTTTACAAGATGGAAGTGCAAGAACTAATAAAATATATGGTTTAATTAACTAAACTTATGCTGTAGTGTACATTAAAAGTACGTGATTTACAGAGTGTTATCCTCTTCAGGACAGAATAATGCAAACAGAATAATTAAAAGTTGATGAGAAGTATATTTATTGAGCACACAGGAAGAACAGACATTTAGATTTATGAGACACAAAGTGTACCTTTCATTTACAATATTAACATTTTAAAGTATGAAGCATCAGCTTAATACATCCAAACTGTTCTATGCAGCATACAGATATTTTCAGCGCTGCTAAGCCTAGCACTACTGTCAACAGTAAATTATGTCCCTTGAACATATACTAATGTAACATGATCTATTATGATCTAGAGATTATGTTCATTGAGATGTCTATGGATACTCTAGATCATGCTTGCATGTCTATAAAGACACGAAATAGCTGAAGGGCCCATTATTTATTTGTGACATCAATTTCAGTGCTATTAGTCACAGACTCATTGATGCAAAACGACAATCCTCTGTTTCATTTTAATCAATCTGGTTCAGGAAAATACCAGCTAACAATAGTGTTGGTAAAATCAGAAACATAACGCTCTATTTGTTCTTTAGAGGGTCCAGTGGACAACCATATAATGTCTCTCAAGAAGGAACAGTATGCTACTGTCACTGTTGATTTTCAAAACTGGAACTCACACAGTTCCCTGAGTACCCTAAGACGTTTCTGATTTCTGAAAGGGCAAGATTAGATCTCCATACCACTCTGTCTGTCCCATCACCAAACCCAATGAAAGGTTCCTTATTTGGATAATTTGATAAAACCTAGACCACCTAGCTCAGTGGTTCTCAATTTTTTTAGACTCAGGGCCTACTTCAGGAAATACCAAATCTTAGCTTCCACTTGTTTTTTTACTACAGAATAATAGTTTCATAGTTGGTAGTGTCTGAAGGGACCTGAGCAGATCATCAAGTCCGAACCCCTGCCATGGCAGGAAAGAGTACTGGGGTCAAACGACCCTGGCAAGGTATTCATCCAGCCTCCTCTTAAAGACCTCCAGGGCAGGAGCCAGCACCACTTCTCTTGGAAGTTGGTCCCAGATCCTAGCCACCCTGACAGTGAAGAAGTACCTCCTGATATCTAGTCTGGAAAGGGAATCTACCCTCTGCCAGCTTGTGACCATTATTTCTTGTCACTCCTGGTAGTGCTCGGAGGAACAGGGACTCCCCCAATGCTTGTTGGTCCCTCCTGACTAGAAATAATTGATCATTTCTTCTGTGGCACAGAAATCAAAAAGAACACAACAGGTCAAAATGTTTTTCACACTATGGATACCTTTTTGAAATCTCTGGGTGTATCTTGTGACTCGTGTAGGTATTTGCACACCTAACGCTGGTAATATTGCATGGCACCCTACAGCACTTACAAAAGGATCTCATGGCACAGTGGATGAGAATGACTGGTCTAGCTATTCTAAGGTCAGATCAGCATTAACAGGCTCACATGCAAAACCAAATGATAGTGTAGCATTAGGGTGTTGGGCTTAAATGCACCAAATTAAGGCAATGCAAAATTTCAGGTTGAATCCATGAACAAAACTCTTCCTTCTTAGCCATAAATAAAAAATGGATGCCTTGATTTTTTTTCAGACTTTAAGGGAAAAAAGTCATCTATAGGCTGAGCTGAATGCTGTAAAGTTTTGTCCCCAAAAATGGAAACTTAAGGACAACTGAAATAATTCATTTGCTCCAGTGTAACCTGGTCTCACATGGGAAATATCACAACAATCAAAATATGTTTGGGGAATGCATTCCTTGGGACGTCCAGCAGTACAGCACAGGTAAGCAATAAGGGGCCCATTGGGCATCAGAGCTGGGGGAGGGCAACAAAGGCACCAGTCATAGGGATCAAGTGCCTATACCCTAATGCTAGGAGCATGGGGAGCAAGCAAGATGAACTAGCACTCCTGCTTGAAGAAAATACTTATGACCTAGTGGGGTTAACAGAAACCTGGTGGGACTCTACCCATGACTGGGCAGTACACATTGAGGGCCATAAGCTGTACAGGAAGGATAGAGTGGGGAAGAGATGGGGAGTGGTTGTGCTCTATGTCAAGGAGCGTTATACATCAACCCTTATCAAAATGGAATCAGAGGAGGAGAAAGTAGAAGGATTGTGCGTTAGGATACATGGAGGTCAAGGAGAAAGGGATTTGGTGGTAGAGGTCTGCTACAGACCCCCACACCAAGAGGAAGAACTAGATTTAGAACTCCTGAGGCAACTCTCAGAAACCATAAAGACTAAGGAGGCAATAGTCATGGGGGACCTAAACTACCCTGACATCTGCTGGGAGATGCAGACAGCAAATTCCCACCATTCACACAGGTTCCTATCCTGTGTACAGGACCTCCACCTGACATAGGAGGTACATGGTCCCACTAGGAGAATGCCATACTGGACCTGGTCTTGGGAACGGGGGATGACATGGTAGGGGACCTACAGATCAGTGGTCACCTGGGGGACAGTGACCACTAAATAACAGAATTCATCATAAGGCATAGAGCGGGTAAGGTAACTAGTAGGGTGGAAGTGCTAGACTTTAGGAAGGCTGACTTCAGCAAACTCAGGCATTTATCAAAGACGCACTGCAGAGTAAGAGATTTGGTGAGACGGGAGCCCAGGAAGGGTGGCTGTGCCTTAAGGAAACGATCCTTCGGGCACAGAGGGAGATGATCCCGATGCAGGGGGAAAGGAGGAGAGGGGCCAAGAGGCTTCCTTGGCTGACCAGAGAAATCCAGAACAGCTTAAGGGCAAAAAGTGGGGCATATAAGCAGTGGAAACAGGGAGAGATTACTAAAGAGGAGTATACCTCCTCAGCTCGCAGTTGTAGGGAGGCAGTTAGAAAGGCCAAAGCTACCACAGAGCTGAGGATGGCATCCCAAGTTAAGGATAACAAAAAATTATTTTTCAGATACATAGGGAGTAAAAGGAAGGCCCAGGGTGGAATAGGACCACCACTGAATGGGGAAGAGCAATTGGTGACAGACGGGGGACAAGGCTGAATTCCTCAATGAGTTCTTTACCTCAGTCTTCCTAAACAAGGGGCAAGACAAGTCTCACAATGGGATTGTAGAGAGGCAGCAGCTGGGTGCCAGACTACCAAACATTGACCTTGAGATGTTGCAGTGTCACTTGGAAGGACTGGATGTGTTTAAGTCGGCAGGCCTAGATGAACTCCATCCGAGGGTACTAAAGGCACTGGCTGATATCATTGCACAGCCACTGGCAAGAATATTTGAGCACTTATGGTGCATGGGCCAGGTCCTGGAGGACTGGAAAAGGGCCAGTGTGGTCCCTATTTTCAAGAAGGGGAGGAAGGAAGATCCAGGCAACTATAGGCCAATCAGTCTCACCTCCATCCATGGCAAAGTCTTTGAAAAGATTATTAAGGCTCATATATGTGACAGCCCAGCAGGAAAAATTATGCTGAGGGGAAACCAGCATGGGTTTGTAGCAGGTAGATCGTGCCTGACTAATCTGGTCTCTTTTCATGACCAGGTTACAAAACACCTGGACGCAGGAGTAGGGGTTGATATCATTTACTTAGACTTCAGGAAGGCCTTCGATACGGTATCGCACCCCATACTGGTGAACAAGTTAAGAGGCTATGACTTGGATGATTACATAGTCTGGTGCATTGCAAATTGGCTAGAGGGTCATACCCAGAGAGTGGTAGTGGATGGGTTGGTATTGACCTGGAAGAGAGTGGGCAGTGGGGTCCTACAGGGATCGGTCCTTGGACCGATACTCTTCAATGTCTTCATCAGTGACTTGGATGACGGAGTGAAGTGTACTGTGTCCAAGTTTGCAGCTGATACAAAACAGTGGGGAGAAGTGGACGCACCGGAGGGCGGGAAACAACTACAGGCAGACCTGGACAGGTTGGACAAATGGGCAGAAAACAATAGAATGCAATTTAACAAGGAGAAATGCAAAGTGCTGCACCTAGGGAAGAAAAATGTCCAGCACACCTACTGCCTAGGAAATGACCTGCTCAGTAGCATGGAAGCAGAAAGGGATCTTGGAGTCCTAGTGGACTCCAAGATGAACATGAGTCGTCAGTGTGACAAAGTCATCAGAAAAGCTAACTGCACTTTATCATGCATCAATAGAACCAAGGAGGTGATACTTTCCCTCTATCGGATGCTGGTCAGACCACAATTGGAATATTGTATGCAGGTTTGGGCACCACACTTCAAGAAGGATGTGGATAACCTAGAGAGGGTCCAGAGAAGGGCCACTTATATGGTTAAGGGCTTGCAGGCCAAGACCTATGAGGAGAGACTAGGGCACTGGGACCTCTTCAGCTTCCATAAGAGAAGGTTGAGAGGCAACCTTGTAGTTGCCTATAAATTCATCATGGAGGTGCAGAAGGGAATTGGTGAGGCTCTACTCACCAAGGAGCCCTTGGGGGTCACAAGAAATAATGGCCATAAGCTAGCAGACAGCAGATTTAGACTAGACATTAGGAAGAACTTCTTCACAGTTAGAGTGGCCAAAATCTGGAATGGGCTCCCAAAGGAGTAGTTCTCTCCCCTACCCTGGGGGTCTTCAAGAGGAGGTTGGATGGGCATCTGGCTAGGGTCAGCTGAACCCAACCCTCTTTCCTGCCTATGCAGGGGGTCAGATTTGATGATCTATAGAGGTCCCTTCCGACCTTAACCTCTATAAATCCATTAATCTATGTTCAGATTCAGCTATAGTAAATTAAATTATTTTTTGCTTTCCCCTTTTTTTTTTCCTTTCCTATGAAATAAATAAAGTTATTTATAACTGGCATGAGAATTTGCCATGAGAACAGCTATGCTAACAAGGAAGCAACAATATAGAAATTCTCTTGTAGTTACTGCCTTGTTTGAATGCAGATACTGTGCATCACAATTATCCTGAGAGATAGACTGCACTTTTGAAACAGCCACCCAGATACCATGTGAAGAACTACTGCAGTACAAAAAGAAAATCCCCATGAACCACACACCATTAGTTATGATATACCATCGTTCCCTGGAACGTTTATGGAAAATCCTCAAACAATTGTAACCCGTACTAGAAGACAACCCAGTTCTTAAAAAGATCTTTCCAGAATCACCCATCCTAGCTTTTAAACAAGACTGAACCTTGCTAACCTCATCACCAGAAGCAAACTTCCCATGGCCCAAACCACACCAAATGGATCCAGACCATGCCAAGGCAAGAACTGTAAAACCTGGCAACACATCTTTACCAGTCCCACAAAAATGACACCCCACAACAGAACCACCACCATTCCTGGATCTTATACCTGCACCTCTAGAAATGTAATATATTTCATCCAGTGCACCTAATGCCCTGATTGAAAATACATAAGAGAAAAGAAACAACTGTGGGCCAGAATAAATGCACACTGAGAATCCATCAAAGACAAAAATATCCAATTATATGTGGGTGCACATTTCTCCCAAGACAATCACTCCCTCTCTGATCTCTCATTTCTAATCCTCAAAGGGGATTTACAAAACACCTTTCATAGACAATCCTACAAACTTCACTTCATAAATCTACTGAATACAAAAAATCATAGACTTAACATAGACATTGGATTTATGACACATTATAACCTGCCTCACACCTAACACACCAGGAAACCTGCCTGTTAACTGACCACTCCTTTACACGTTTCCCTCCCCTTCCCCCCAACTCCCTTCCTATCTGTATCTTTTGTCTTCCAAACTTCCACTCATTTGCATCTTCACTGACTTCTCATTTACTTTAGCTTCTTTCTACCTTGGAGAATTCAGCAGAATCTCCCCTTTCCTGAAGAAGGGTGCTTGTGCCAGAAAACTTGCAAAGAACTTTTTTCCAACTATTTAGTTGGTCTAATAAATGATATCACACATCTACCCAGAGAACCTTGCATACAATTATCAACTGAATTTTAAAGTCTAGAGAAATGTGAACAGAAATAGTGGAAAAAATCTGACTTCTTATAAAATGACTTCATATGACCTCACTATCTTGTGCTCAAAGGAAATCTACCTGATGTCCTTAAATGGTGAACTTGGGAACACAATTTTATAAGCTGGCTGGAAGCTAAGAACCAAAAACTAAACTTTGATATTGGTTTTATGGTACATTGTATTTTACCTGACTCCTGAATTTTTTCCATACATGAAAGGTAAACATGACCCTCCTTTTTGACAGGCCTTGGTCTCCCAGTAATCAGCTTCTTTTTTTCTGCTAATGGTGTCTGCTACCCCTGGGAATTTATCTTACCCCCTGTGATAAAGGAAGCTAAGTAGGATAAATTCTAGCCTGCAGCTCTTACTGGGGACACCTTTTGGCTCAGTGTAGCCAGGCTTTACTGTAATTAATACACGAAAATAGTTCTCAGTTCACATTTCTGACATGACAAGAATCACTGTGTATAAACCATCTACCACTGTATGGCCAACCGCTGCCCTACCTCCTTTATAACACCAAAGCATCATCCTAGGTGACTTTAATAGGCAACACAGTCTATGGGGATATTGACACAATGACCAAAATGGGATTAAACTTCTAGATTGGATGAAGGGAGATAGAGCTACCTTCTACTCAGCCTGCTGGCAACAAGATTATACACCTGATTTATACTTCACAACACAGAAATCCCAACAATACAGAACTTTTATAAACTGCGAGTTTGTAGACAACTTCCCACACAGTCAACATGGGCCAATTTTATATACATTTGGAATTCAAATTCTAATCCTCAAATCAACCCCAGAGCCTGGATGGAATTTTAATAAAGCTAACTGGATTTATTTTGCTAAACAAACTGACTTTAATATAAGATGGACAAAACCCATAAGTGAAAATGATGTGAGATTTGTGAGTGTAATAAAAGAAACGACTAAGAGATACATCTCAGAAGGATTTAGAAAAGAATACGTACCAGGGTGGAATGAAGACAGCAAATGTTTTCTTCTTCAGCAATCCCTCACAGTCAAGAATGATTGTCTTCCATGACCATCTCATCTGAAGATGGCTGACGAGGCCTATCCAGGATCAACAGACTCTACTACAGCTTGAACATGTGCTTCCGTGTGGGGTGGCTGGCACAGGATTCTTGATTTGATCTGTGACCTGCTGTTTCTTCAGCTCCCACTTCACCATCTCCTGTTTTTGTTGTTGTTGTGAGGTTTCAAAGTACTGAGATCTCTGAAGCAGACTCTTTCATTTGGGGCAGTCCTGGGTGATAGCCTCCCCCGAGTTGACATTGATGTTGCATGTTTTTAAGTTGGCCTTGAGGATTTCCTTGAAGTGATTTTTGTGCCTTGGCTGAGCTGAGAGATACAAATCTCACCATTAAACCAACGGGCTTTGATCTCCCTAAACATCTTGGTCTTCTTTAAACTATATTAGGACAGGACATGGCATATGTGGATTTGTGTTACATCAACAGGATTAGACTAGTTCTCCAAACTGCTGTTGTAACACCCCTTTTCAAACTTTGAATCATATCACCTCTGAATATCCTCTTCATACATTTAATGAGACTCTATTGGGTTTACAAATTACTACACCAGAGGCAATCCTCTGGCTGAAAAATTTAGACATAACATTGTGAATATGCTTCTCCTTGCTTTGTGATCACTGTACCATCATACACTAAATAATTTAATTGTCTACATGCTCAGTCTATATTTTTGTAACTGTTTTAGAATCATAGAATCATAGAAAATTAGGGCTGGAAGGGACCTCAGGAGATCATCTAGTCCAACCCCCTGCTCAAAGCAAGACTATTCCCAACTAAATCATTCGATCAAAATGCATAGTATTGTTCCAAGTGTGGCTGACTGCGCCTGAGAAGAATAAGTGAAGGTCTGAGAGACCCGAGAGAAGAAAAGGTCCCAAAGTGGACAAAGCAAAGTCTGAGTGAGGACAGAGGGAACTGGAATTGCACAGTAAAAACTATTTGTTTTGAAGCATCCCCTGCTGTGCTGGTTAGGACATTGGCACTCTGATATCCCTGTTCTTTTAAAGAAGAAAACACCCTCTCTCCTTCTCATGAGTTGGCCAAAAAGAAGAAACTCCCAGAGGTTAGGATGCTTTGGATCACTGGGGAAGCCAAGCACTGAGAAGAGTCAGGGTCTCAAAGCCAGAGAATTGTCCTTTGTGAAACCATGACTGCAGGGAGAAGGAGAAGAGATGACTGAGCGGGGATGGAATAGCCTATAACTGCCTGAAGGGTGGTTCCACAGAGGATGGAGCTAGACTGTTCTCAGTGGTGGCAGATGATAGAACAAGAAGGAATGGTCTCAAGTTGCTGCAAGGGAAGTTCAGGTTGGATATTAGGAGAAATTTTCTCACTAGGAGAGTGGTGAAGCACTAGAATCGGTTACCTAGAGAGGTAGCAGATCTCCATCCTTGGAAGCTTTTAAGGCCCAACTCAACAAATCCCTGGCTGGAATGATCTAGTTGGGGATGGTCCAACTTTAAGCAAGCTGTTGAACTAGATGACTTTCTGAGGTCCTTTTCAACCTTAATTTTCTATGATTCTATAACTCTGTGACTGAATAATGCTGCTTTTTGGGGGAGTTCTAAGGTAGAGCTTTCCCTTTCCCCTCTGAAAGGGGTATATTGATCCTTCCTTTTTTCTATGGCGCTCCCTGCTGCACTTTACTGTGCTGTGCTTGGATCCTTGTTATTAGACCTGAAGAAGAATGCCTTGCATTTGAAAGTTTGTCTAATTCTATCCTAACTACATAGTTGGTCCAATAAAAAATATCATCCTAAGAAATCCTTGCCTTTCACACAATTTCTGGAGCATTGCAGCTACAATATCACTCTTACACTTTCATATGAAAACTTCAGACTTGTTTTAAACAATTGAATCTCAACAAGAAGTGGAATGTAAGACTCTCTACAATTATTTTCATTATTAGAGGTGACTTCTGCATGTGATCTAAAATTTGTGGGAAGATTTGTGACTGCTATATTATATTCCATTTAATCAAAACTCTTTATTATCATTACAATAATAATTATTGTTCTGTTTTTCCAGTTCTCCCTTAGTCACACATTAATATTCGTTATACAAACAAACACCAATATCTCAGAACAATTTTCAAAAGAACAAATGCTAATTGGGCACCAAACACCAAGTTAGGTGCTTAACCAACACTTTAGTTTTGAAAAATGTCCCCCTCCCCATTTACCTTTTATTTAAAGAGGGGATTTTTGCTACTTTAAGGCTACTTGCAGATGTAAAAAAACCCCTCACTTTACGAGAAGCAGCTATTCATTACTTCAACCTGGCTCTGCAGCATCTGCATAGTTCAGACACTTCAGTGGGCCTTTTTGGTGCTTTTAGCTAAAACTCATTCAACCAGCTATTAGCTCAAAGCACCAGAAAAGCCCCACTAAAGTGCCCAATCTATACAGACACTGGACAAGCCAGGTCCAAGTATTGTGTTGCCTCTTTTTGGGCAATGCACTGGGCTCAGCGCAGGAGTGCACCAACTTTAAAGTGAAGCATTGTTTGTGGGGGGGGGGCACTTAATGTCTGCAAGCCTAGTAATGTTAGGATGGTACAGGACAAGATCTAGTCCTTACAAGTTAAACTGGGCAGAAAGAGGGTGGTGACTTTTTCCCAAGCTCTTGACAAAAAATAAGCTTCACAGATGTAAATCACCAAAATGCTAACAGTAAATGGGGTAGTTGTTTAAAAGAATCATACCTGATCATTGATCTCTACAGTACTCCTTGAATTTGGCTCATCATTGGCTAGAGAAATATAAAAAAATATAAAATCCCAAATGTTACCAACTTGAAAAATTAATGAGACCTTGCTTTTAGTAAACCATATAGATCTATGAGTCTCCCTCTTCTCCATGCAGGAGGAATGAAATATTTGCATTTAAATTGTCAACACTAGGCAGCTGAACCAACCCATCCCACAAGTAAGGCAGTTCACACTTCTTATAGCTCTTGTTCTAGTCTGTCTTCACGCTTACACAGACATCTCTACCTCTTATTTTGGGGCTCACAGCCTGAACAGTTAGAATTTAAAGAAAAAATAACCTGGAGTGCTACCTGATGGAGTGCTAGCTGAATCGAAACCCCACCCTTGGAGAGTTGTTTAGACAGACAGTTGACTGTGATGAGTTAATTAGGATGATCCTTCCTTGAGCAGGGGAGTTGGAATAGATGACCTCATAAGGTCTCTCCCAGCCCCCTTTTCCTATTAGCCTATGAAGAGCCTCGTGACATAATCACCTGCAATTTTCACATGTTCACATGTTAAAGGAAAAGGATTCTTTTCTATGCCTGTCTGAAATAATCCCACACAAATAGAATGAGGAAATAGAAACTTTTGCATCCATCATTTCACACAGTAGGCAGTAAAATAGGACTAGGAATCATGAGAAAGGGATTCTATTCTGCTACTGCTGTGCCATGTGACCTTGGAAAACTCACTTGAACTCTTCACTATAATTTCTCAATCTGTAAAAATGGAGATGGTATTTATTCCATCTTTAAGTCATCTTAAAATTAACTGATAAGAAAACAACACTATGTCAATTGTAAGTATTAATAAGTATCATTGTAGTCGAAATTTTAAATAATTTCTTTTTATGTCTTAGTTCGGACACAAAATTAAACTAAGAGATATTTTCTGTAAATCCTAGAAATATTCTAGCAATATAAAAGTATTAGAAAGAGGAAATATTCAAAATTAAGTACAGAGTGAATAAGTAAAGTAATATAAGCTTCTATTAATTTTTTGGTTCATTATACTTTTTACCCTTTATTAAATTTCTCTTCAATAATTTAATTTTTGTTTGGAAAAAAATGAGGGAGGATATTAACGGGGCAAAAAGCTGAGCTCCTGATTTTATACCTGGCTAAAGAGTGAATGTTAAGTCTTGGAAATTAATCTTTCCCTCTCTCATGGGGAGGAGTAGTCAACTCAGATACTACAACACACAATTTGATATGCTTGTACTTAATTGGCAGGGTTTTCTCTAGGGAAGTCTGGACTAAGCAATGGAGAGAACAGATTAGCTTTAGTGATGGTACCTTCAGTTCAAGAGTAATTTTTTCAACAGGGAAGTAATAAGATATGTGGAAGTTAATGTAGCATTTAACTGTATTTCAGCTAAACTTTGTGGGAGATGGTTGTGTCTCCTGAAAAAATTGATGGGCATTTTTTGGAGTAATGACCACATGCCCTTCAACCGCAGCTGGGGATTTTTTTTAAGTTTTGGAAGTAGTGTATGTAGATTGCAATTTTTGAGGTTATGATATTTTTCATAAGACAGAAGTTCTTTAAAAGACAATGTGATTTCAACCAATAAATAAATAAATAAATATTATTGGCTGCTATCCTGATTGTAAGTATTGTTGATGCACATTTTTCTACTACAATTATACAGATCATTTTTCAGATTTTAATCATTCTATACATATGTTTGCCCTCCCATGACAATGGAATTTGGGTGCCTGGCAAACATTAAATGAATTATCTTCAAAACTATGGTATAAGTCATTAAGAGACTTGCCCAGGGTTACAGAGATAATCATGGGAGACTCTAGGACCTGAACTAAGAGCTCCTTAATCATAATCTCTTATATCACTTCTATTCTTCTGACTGAACCATAAGTCTAAGGGATGTGCAGGCATTACACTTAGATCAACCTACCTATGGATGAACTGATTTAAATGCTGATCTGTACAGACATCCAGAGAAGTTAGATTAGGCAAAAAATGGCCAGGCCAAAAGAAACAAATTCACTGAGGAGGTGCAGTAAATTAAACTGGGAATGAGTAGGCTCGACTCAATCTACCAAATGTGTGTACCTGTTTGGAGTACAGCTTTGGGAACACTTGCCCCAGCCCCAGGGCTATACACTTCCAAGCCTCCCAGACATGACCCACATTTTTATCCCTCTGACCTTACCAACCTAGATGGACAACCCTCACCATGGACCCACAAACTCCCCACCACCACCACCATGGACATGCTAGCTCCCACCCCACATACCACCTGCCCTTCCCCCACATTCTGACTAACTTAAAGCAGGTTCCCATAAAGGCTTCCAGCACCAGCAAATGTGTATACAAACCACTCCAGATATATAATCATGCAACTTAAAATAAGTCGTGATCATAGAACAGTTATGGCGAACATCTGCACATTAGGGCTGTGAGAAATAGCATTATTTTGTTTCAACTTCTGCTTCACTGTTTCAACAGGACAGGGGTTTATTTCAAGTTTTGTTTCATTTCAAACCACTGTTCTGTTTCGTTCTCCCAAAACTGTTTTGCTGTTTCGAAGTTTTGCCCATAAGCTATAATGGGGAAGCACAAAACTGCCTATAACGTTGTTATTCCATGCCTGATTCAGATTAAACTTGCAGGAATAGTATCCCCTTCTGAGGCCATGATGCCTGCCATGTTTCAAGGAGATAGGTCCAGGAGTTGCTGGGAAACTGCACCTCAAAATCTTGAAAGCAAACTCATGACACGTGTGTGCATTAAGGCACAATGGGGTGAAAACTGCAGGCACAGTAGCCCCTACTGAGGCCATGAAGTCTGCCAGCTTTCAAAGAGATAGGTGCAGGGTTTTTGTGGGAAATTGCACCTCAAGCTGCTGACAAGCAAAACTTGTGACTGTGTGTGTGTGTGTGTGTGTGTGTGTGTGTGTGTGTGTGTGTGTGTGTGTGTGT
>NW_017728951.1:44344223-44359496 GCF_001723895.1 Crocodylus porosus | reverse complement strand
GATGCTTATCTTGCTGGGATCCTATGACCCCAGCTGACTTCCTGCCCCTCGGGCAGGGGGCTGGACTCGATGATCTTCCGAGGTCCCTTCCAGCCCTAATGTCTATGAAACCTCTCCCCACATCTCAGTGTCATCCATGAATTTGAACAAGGTGCTTTTCACCCCGTCATCCAAGTTGCTGATGAAGATGTTACACAGTGTGGGTCCGGGGAGAGACCTAGCCCTGGGAGACCCCACTGCTCATGTTCCTCCAGGTCAAAACTGACCTATCCACCACCACTCTCTGAGTGTGGCCCTCCAGCCAATTTGCAACCCATCTGACTATGTAGGCATCAGTGCCACAGTCACCTAATTTTTTAATGAGAATGGGGTGAGAGATAGTGTTGAAGGCCTTCCAAAAGTCCAGAAAGACTACATCCACCGTGACAAAATCTAAGGATTTTGTGACCTGGTCATAGAATGCAACCAGGTTGGTCTGACAAGACCTGCCCCTAATGAACCCTTGTTGGTTGCCCCTAAGCATAATCTCCCCTGCTGGTCCTTCACAGACGTGTTCCTGGAGAATATTCTCAAAGATCTTCCCCAGGACCAAGGTAAGACTAATGTGCCTATAGTTACCTGGGTCCTCCTTCCTCCCCTTTTTGAAGATGGGAACCACATCGGCCCTTTTCCAGTTCCCCGGCACTTAGCCAGAACAACAGGAGTGCCTGAAAAACCGTGCCAGGGGTCTCGCAATTATCTCTGGCAATTCCCTCAGCACCCTGGGATGGAGATCAACTGGACCTACTGATTTGAACACATCCAGTCCCACCAGAAGTTCCCCAACTAGGTCCTCACTGTCCCTGGGCCTGGAGGTGCCTCTGAGTCCATCTGGAATCCTGGTAGTGGGGATGTCCCGGTCCCTGCTCAGAAAAATGGAGGCAAAAAATTTGTTAAAGAAGTCAGCTTTATCATCTGGTGCAACCACCAGATTGCCAAGCATATCCTACAGGGGCCCTACGTTACCCAGTGCTTTCTTTTTACTCCCTATGTATTTAAATAAGGTCTTCTTGTTATCTTTGATCAGGGTTGCTACTCCTAGTTCTGCCTGTGCCTTAGCCTTCCTAACAGCCCCACTACAGTCCCAAGCAATGGAGATATTGTCCTTCAGCCCCTCCCTTCCATCAGGTGTATGCCTCCTCTTTAGCATTCAGATGCTCCTGAATGCCTTTGGTGAGCCATGGGGACTTCTGAGAACTCTTGCCCCCTTTGACTCACATTTGGACTGTCACCCTTTGGGCTCAGAGGATTGTCTCCTTAAGGAACAACCACTTGTCTTGGACTCCTAACTCCCCTCTCCTCCAGGACCACAGTCTCCCCCCAACTAATCTGCTTAACTCATTGAAATCGGTCCTTCTGAAGTCAAAAGCTGCTGCCTTGCTGCAGGCCTTTGACACCCTGAGCTTGATGGTGAATCAATGATTGCTATTGCCCAGGTGGTCAAGAATCTGCAGTCCCCTCACCAAGTCATGGCATGTTGCCAGGACCAGGTCCAGCAAGCATTTCCCCTGTTGGGACTGTACACCTCCTGGGTTAGATGGAGGTCCTGTATCTCAGCTTGGAACCTATGTGAGCGGTCAGACCTGGCTGACTGCTCCTCCCAGCAGATGTCCGGGTAATTTAGGTCACCCATGACCATGTCCTAACTGCCTCTGCAAGCTGACCTGAGAATTCCCAGTACAGCTCATCACCCTGGTTGGGTGGCTGACAGTAGACACTCACTATTAAGTCCCTTTCCACCTAACCCCCTTGTATTCTAACCCAGAGCACTTCAGTCTGTCCCTCCTCTGACCCTGTACTATTTGTTGAGGACGTGTATTGCTCTTTGATGTAGAGTGCCACACCCCCATCTTCCCTCCCTGTTCTACCCTGCCTGAACAGTCTGTAGCCCTTGATGTTTACTGCTTAATCATGGCTTGAATCCCACCAGGTTTCAGTGAGCTCCACTATGTCCGGTTTTGTGTCAGCTAGCAGGAGGGCAATTTCCTCCTACTTGTTCCCCATACTACAAGCATTAGTGTAAAGGCATTTAAGGCCTCCTATGGGTGCATGCACCTCCCCCCTGATCCCAGGGCTATCCAGACTCCTGTCACTTACCTGGGTACTTCTTGTGTTTGTCACCTGTCTTGGCTGGGAAGTGTCCTCATGTCCTCCTGCGCCCCATCCCCTGGCAAAGCTAGTTTAAAGTACACCGTATGAGATCAGCCAACCTGGAAGACAAGACACATTTGCCTTTAGGGGAGAGATGATCCAACAAATATTGCAATCCTGGTTAGAGTGGATCTATGTCTCCTAACTTTCATAGATTTCTAGGGTCAGTAGGGACCCATTTGTCTGACCCCCTCCTCTGGGTAGGAAAGGGTGCTGGAGTCAAGTTACCCCATCCAGGTGCTTCTCTAATTTCCTCTTGAACACCTCCAAGGTAGTGGAAAGTACCACCTCCCTTGGAAGCTCATTCCATGTTTTGGCAACCCTCACCATAAAGAATTTCTTCCTGATGTCCAGTCTAAATCTACTCTTTTTCAGATTATGACTGTTGTTTCTAGTAACCCCGAGGGACACTTGAGTAAACAGAGTATTGCCTATTCCCTGCTGATGCCCCCTCAGGAGTTTTTAGGCACCCACAAGATCACTTCTTAGCATTCTCTTGTGGAGGCTGAAAAGATTTAGGTCCCTCAGTCTATCTTCAAAGGATCATACCTGCTCATGGCCCCCACCCTCCTCTTCATACTGCTACCACTCCTCCCTGCCCACTCCAGCACCACATGCCAGAGTGGACCCCAGGCTCTTCCCACCTCTCCCTTACCTCCCACCAGCTGCCACTTACCTCTTCCCTTGCTGCCACTGCCACGGCTTCTCCCCACACCCATGCTCAGCATTATAGCGAAATGCAGTGAGAACCAAAGTAGGTATTTTAAATGTGTGTTGTAAAGAAACCACGGTAAGCGAGGGTTGCCTGTATTGGTGATTTTTCTCCCCAGGTGCAGCACTTTGCACTTATCTTTGTTAAATTGCATCCTATTCTGATCCACTCACTTCCCCAATTTATCCAAATCCACCTGAATTCACTAGCTACCCTCTAGTGTGTGTACTATACCCCATAGTTTGGTGTCATCTGTGAATTTGGATGGACTGCTTTCTACACCCTCATCCAGATTGCTGATGAAGATATTGAACAGTACTCATCCAAGGACCGAAACTTGGGGGACACTACTGCCCACATTTCTCCAGGTGGAAACCGACCCATCCACCACCACTGTCTGGATGTGTCCCATAAGCCAGTTTTCCACTCACCTGACTGAAAAAGTCTAGCTTATTTGTAAGAATTGGGTGTGACACCGTCTCAAAAGCCTTTTAAAAATCCAAGTAAATAATGTCTACCTCTACTCCTGCATCTAAGCACTTTGTGACCTGGTCATAAAAAGAGACCAGGTTATTCAGGAAGGATCTGCCTGCTATAAACCCATGCCAGTTGCCCCTTAACATTATATTGTCTCCTTGCCCCCCCACCAAATGTGATCCTTAATGATTTTTTCTAAGGTCTTGCCAAGAATAGAGGAGAGGCTGCCTTGCTATTTATCTTTCCCACCTTATGCTGGCTAGAGAATCCTGTCAACAGGTGGTTGCTATCTCCTAAGTTACCTTGTACCTACAGATCCCCCAACAAGTCCTCCACTGTGGCCAGCAGCAAGTCAAGTAAAGCATTTCCCCTAGTGGGACTGCATACCTCTTGTTTTAGGTGCAGGTCCTGTATACAAGTTAGGAACCTGCATGAATGGGCAGACTTGGCCAACTGCTCCTCCCAGCAGATGTTTGGGTAATTTAAGTCACCCACAACAACCAGGTTCTTTGAGTGTACTGCCCTTGAGAGCTGTCTCGAGAATTCTAGGTCTAACTCATCCTCCTGGTGTGGGGGTCTGTAGTAGGCCCCCACAAACAAGTCCCTTTCACCCTACCCCCTTGTAATCTGAGTCACAGGACTTTGATCTGCCCTTCTTCTGTCCCCATTTTTATTACAGAAGATGTATAATGCTCTTTAACATATAGAGCAATGCCCCCCTCCTTTTTGCCCAATCTATCCTGCATGTACAGCCTGTAGCCCTCAATGCCCACTGCCCAAATGTGGGTACAGTCCCACCAGGTTTCTGTTAGCCCAATCATTTAGGAGTAGCACAGATATTTGTTACACACAGAAACATCATTGTAAAATAAGAACATTTAAATGCTTTAGCAAGTCATAACCATATGTGTACTCATGCAGGACAGTTAGATAGCTTGCCAGAAAGAGATCTTGATCAGATATCTAATACACTTCCTGCACAGCAGACTTGCTCACATTACAATATGTATAATTTGGTATTCCAGTATGATCAGTAAAATGTGACACTATGGCCCCTGATGGATGTGCAATTAAAGGCAAGATGGGACCTAATGTGTGATTCCCACCAGTGCTGTAGCAATGAAGTTTGGCACCCAGGTCAAACCCTGCAGCAGCAGCCCACCTCATTCCATGCACAGATCCAGAGGCACATACTCCCCCCATGCTTGCCCTGGAGTGCATGCAACACTGGTAGCTGCCCATCCCCCAGTCCCATTCCCCCCTAAACGAGCTGCTCACAGCTCTGTCCTGCAGCCTGCATCAGCTGGGCAGTGTCAATTCATGCCCCTTCACTTTGGCACCTAGGATGGTCACCCTGCTCGCCCCTCCCCTGCTACAATACTGATCCCTACAATTGTGTTCCTTGCCATGCTGCACATGCATGGCATGAGGCATGATTCTGGGATCAAGCATCCCTGATTATGGACTTCCCCTGTACCATGGGGAAGCTTCCATGTCTGGGAGCCCAGGTCAGCTGATGGGGATCCCACCCACAGGAGATTCACTGGAGCCCTTGACTCCAGCTTCACCCCAAAGGCTGGGAGGCCTGATCTGCCTCTGCTTCCAGCTAAGGGACTGTATTGGAGTCAAAGGCTCCCACGTGCCCCTGTGGCTGAAAGTGACAGTTGATCATGATTCCCTGATTCATGAGCCCTTAAGTCAAATGTGCCCTTGAGGTTCAGATGGGGCAATCAGCTGCTCAGCACTCAGCCTTTGGAGCACATGGGAGTCAAAGGTTATCATGTGCTCTGGAGCCTGGAAGCTCCAATCAGCCTGGCCACGTTTTCAATTAATGGTGTGATAGAAACTAGCCAGAAAGTTATTACATATTTTTTGTGTAATAACTTTGTGGCTTATTCCTTGTTTTATCACACTACTAATTGTGTTAATGTGTAGCCAGATAACTACTTAAGAAGCAATTAACTGGTTAATCACATCTTAAGTGTAACTTGTGTCAGGGCTACCATCCTAGGTAATGGAACAACAATGTACAGGATGAAAGCTAATAATTAAAGAGACATTTACTTGGGGAATGAGGATGAGAGAAGGGCAGTAGGACCAAATATGTTCTGTTAATTTGAATCATGGACAGCCAATCAAAAATGAAAGCAGGTGGACAGAAGTGGGTTAGATAGTAAACAATCCATATTGTTCTCAAACATGAGGATACAATGCTTCACCAATTACCCAAATGGGATTCAAGTAGTTTGACGTTTCTTCTGATATAGATATAATACTTAGCAGCTCACATTTTTTGCTGGCTTTCTACTGCAGCTCAGCACTCAACAAGAACATCCTACAGCACTACTAGTAAGAGGGCAAACATGGAATTGAACCATGCCTAATGATACTGGCAGAGACACAAAATAGTTCTACTCACTGTTAAAATGACTATAACACTTCTGAACATCTCAAATACCCTAATATCCATTACCAACTTACAGTCATCACAAATAAGAGTCTTCAGTCTTTCTAGCTAAATCCTTTAAAATATCCTTTTCATGGATTTTACTTTACATGATATTTAATCCTAGATACTTATAGTGATCCCTCCATCCCTTATGCATGTCCTAAAAATTGTCAGCACTATGAGGCTAAGTACAGACATTCAAGAAGCCTGAGGTGGAATTGATCGAAGTTACATGGTTTTCTGTAAGCAGTGTAGGTTAGATTGGTATGAAACAGAATACAAATCCCCCTTTGGTGAGGATAGGCATGCAGGCTGCCCACACTGGGCAAGGTCAGCAGGTGGAGGCTGCTCCACATAGCTTCCAGTGTGTCCTGTGGGCCCCCTGGGTTGCCAGAGACTGCTGAGTGCAACAGAGGACCAAGGCCACCCAGACTGACTGCCAAGCACAGGTAAACACATCCTTTTCCCCCCTGTTGCATCATCTGTCAGCCACAGGCATTTGTCAGCTGCAGGCAGGTGGCACAGGGGGAGAGAGGGGAAGGGAAGAATTTGTGTCCCTCCACAAACCCTGTCATGAAGCACCCCATGATATATACACAGACCTGACAGTGAGCCCAGGAGAACCTGCATGAGTGGGTGCAGTCCTATGGAACCTTACCTTGGCTTCCGCATACCCACCCAGTGAAGCAAACAGGTGCAGCCCCACAGAGCCCAACCCAACCATGGCATTGGCCCATCCAACACTGATTGCCTGCAGCTGAAACATGACATGGTGGGGGGACTGTTTGCCCATGCCTGGCAGCCTGATTGGGCTCCCTGGGACTGTGTCCAATCAAGGGAGTATGGGAGTTCCTGGGTGGGTGTCTAGGAGACAGGGTCAAGCTCCACATGTAGGGGTTCTTCTACGTTCAATGTCACGTCTTTGTGTATATTGTGGGCTGCTTCATGATGGGGTTCATGCAGGAATACAGATGCCTTCCTTCCCCTCCATGTTGCCAGCCTGTGGGTGACTACTAGCTGGAAGCAGGAGATAGGGCTGTGGAAAGGATCTGTGCTGGAAAGAGTCTGTGCTCACTTGGCTCTGTGACAGCTTGGGGATGGGGCCCACTGGCCACTTGGTCAGAGCGGCAAGTGCTAACTTATTTCCATGCAAAGGGGAGTTAGCAGGGGGCCACAAAGAAGCCAACAGAAAATGACTTAATTTTAATCGAAAGGGGAATTGGTGCTGAAGTTGGATGCATCTGTCTAACCTAAATTAAACTTGAGTACACATCAATCCAGGTCTATCTTGAATCCAGTGTCACTCTCCTATGAGAAAACATGAATGTACAGATGTCCAGGCTTTTTCTCACAGAGTAAAAATGGCTGCTCCAGGAAAAAAATAGCCTGGGAACAACTAGAGTTAAATCAGTCCTGGGAGCGTTTCCCCTGGGAACATGAATGTCTGTCTGTGAGAGAATGCTGTGGCTTCCCTCAGAAGAGAACATAGTTCTCCCCACTATTTCCCTGCCACTGCCCTCCTCCCAGCCCACCAACCCTGCAAGAGAGTCTCTCTCTCTCACTGGACTCTGTTGTTCCAGTAGAATGCAGAACACAACCCCCTTCACAATCCCTACCTTGTGTTGCAGTGAAATATAGGTTCACCCTTGTCAGTCTGGGTCAGCCAATCTGAGATGTGCTATGCATTGCTGCCATCTGTCAATAGGCAGACTAAGGGAGACTACAAAGCCTGCAGAGCACAAATGTCTGTCAAATGGACTCTGGGTAAGCTTTTTACCAGGAGAAAAAACCTGGGAGAATTCTCCCACCCTATTTTTTGTGTGCATATATGCAACCTTACTGTGCTCCAGAACAATATTCTCAGACACATTGCATTATTTCCCAAACAAGAAGCACTGTATTTTTCAGCCTGTTACCATTGCTAATTAGCCAGCCTTCATCAGTGTGTGGATACAACAATATTGATTTTGGTTTAGGAAATATGCTACCTGGAAAGGCCCAATATGTTTTAAAAGTCTAACACTGCATAGGCTATGTCTGTGTAGAACAGCTTTAAGCTCACTCTCTCTCTCCTTGGGAAGTGTTTGTTGGCACTTAGTTGGGTCAGGACACATTTCATAGAGGCACTCTAAGATTCAGCACAAAGAAGTGTATATATGCCTTTAGAGAACTCTCTTAACAGATGGTAGTATACCAGAACATTTTTTTGCCTCTGATGCTAAGCATGATTTACAGGCCTGAGTTATTATTTATCATTATTCATTTTCTGTCACCAGTGCATTGAAGGTTAATAGAAATGCCAGCATGCTCACTGATTTACTTAGTAAAATATTTGTTCCAAGGTTTAGGTCAGATGATTGGTGTTTGAGAGAGCTTCAGGTTTATGCATTATGAAAAGCAAGTTGACTTGACCTTGAGCCACCAATACTAGCACTATATATTACTTTAGTGGAACGACCTTCAGAGACCTAAGGCACACTAGATGTATTCAACACGTTTTCTTTTTCCATAGTGATGACGTTGTATACATTTCAGACAAACTTAAGAAATGTAATACGATACTTGGTTTTCATCTAATGAACTTGAGCAGGATGACATGCTAAGCTAAAACCACCACCTCAGCGGTGACAGACTATCTCTGAATCCCAGAATCTCAGACCAAGGCTCAGCAAGTATTAGACTAGCTGACACACTTGTCATAAACAACTTCCTCTTAACCAAGTCACTTAGTAAACAGAGGGGCCTACTTCTGTTTCTCACCTGCACTGGTGGAAATCAGAAGTAATTCTAATGAACAGTAATACATTGCTTGAAAGGGGAATAAGGCCCATAATGCACTTCTTGAAATACATGTTTATGGGCCTTATTAGTTTGACCCTGAGGGCTAGTTATTGTCAGGTCAGGACTAAAAACTGCTACTGCTATAACCATAAGTGGTACAACCTGTGCTGGTCAACTCTGAATGTTGGGCAATGGTTAAGTAACCTGGCAACCTCAGGAAGTGCCAACAGCATCAGGCAGATGAGCACCTAAGGTGGAAACCTTCATGGAGAAAATGTCATCAAAAGGTGGATGAGTCACTTAGTGACTTTGCCAATGGCATCCACATAGGGCAGATTGGGCTCCTCTGCTGTGGCTGGCAGCCAATCTAGAAGTGGAGCCCCAAAAGGCAGGCAGATGGAAGCTCTCCTCTGAACTGGCAACTCCTGAAGCACAGTTGGTTCCAAATGTATCAACTTCTATCCTTCCTTTGAAACAAATCAGTGTAGCTGAGAGGGAGACGCTGATGCCTGGGCAAAACAGCTTCTCCATATCAACCACCCAGGCTATTGCAGCCACATCATATGGAGAAGACATTCCATACTTGCTGGCAACACAGACACAACATGGAAGGTGGCAGCTACAGGTTTCAAAACCTCATTTAATTGGCATAGAGGAGGGTGCTACAGGTTGCCTTTGACAGCAGGAGGTATTCCACTGGTCATCTACGACCTGCCTAAATACTGGGCAGCCCACAGACAGTTAGGTGTTGACCCACCACAGTCTGTCTGCCTCATTGGGTGCATGAGGCTAGGCCAAAACCCAAAAAGCAGATGGAAACCTTGCACCTGGCAAAAACAAGAAACAAAGCATTTTCTGGCTTGGAAGTTGGAATGTCAGGACTATGTTTCTTGGCCTGACAGACAATGATGACCTACAGTATACAAGCAGCATATGGAAGTCAATTTTGATTGACTATGAGCTGTACAAACTCAGTATTGACATTGCAGCATTCCAGGAAACAAGACTTGCAGATGCTGGTTCTATCCAAGAGGCCAATTACATTTGGAAATGTAAAAGCACCAAAAAAAAATCATGTGCACGGCATTTGTTTCACTGTGAGCAAAAAGGTGGTAAAGCTTATAAAAACAACCATTGGGAAGTTGGGGTGCATCATCTCACTTAGATTTCAGACAACCATTGGCTTTGCGAACATCATCAGTCATTATGTGCCATCAGTCAACTCCAGCTCTGAAGAGAAGGATAAATTTTATGGCACTCTGCACTAAGTTGTCAAAGAAATACCATCAGCTGAGAGACTATTCTTCTTCAGACACCTCAATACAAGAGTCAGAGAAGACAACTCGTGGCCAGATTGCCTAGGACATTTTTGCATCAGTAAGATGAATGAAAACAGTCAACAACTTCTTAAATTCTGCACTCAAAACCAACTGTGCATTACCAACTCATATTTTTCTGGAAAAGATAACCACAAAGTGCCATAGCAACATCTATGATGAGGCCACTGGCACCAAGTAGATCTTGTTGTTGTCAGGAGGAAAGATTTATGTTTAGTGCAGAAGACATGCACATTCCACAGTGCCAGTTGTGACACAGACCACTCCCTGATCATTAGCAAAGTGAAGATTACAGCCAAGAAACTACACAGAGAAAAACCTAGAAGCAAGCCCAAGATCAATACCACCAATACCAAGATGCAGAGGAAGTGCCAAGAGTTTGCAAAGGCTTTCGAACTGAGCATGTTTGGGAAGTCATTATCAGAGAAGGCAGGTTAACTTAGGGAAGTTTTAAGAACTGCAATCTACAAAACAGCTAAAGTTACATTTGGGGAAAAGAGACTATCCAATAAGGACAGGTTCAAATAAAATCCAGAAAAACTATTACCTCTCATCAACATCAAGAACACAGCCTATCTGGAACCCAACACAAAGCCAACAGAGGGCACCAAAGCAAGATTTGGACAGGCAAAAAATGAGGTACAGAATGCAACCAGACACTGTGCAAATCAGTACTGGATTAAGCTTTGTGATGAAATACAAACAGCCACAGACATAGGAAACCTAAACGTCATGTATGATGGCCTGAAGAAAGCTCTAGAGCCTACTGTCAACAAGGTTGCCCCTCTCAAGTCATGCAGTGGTGAAGTTCTTACAGATAGAAACAAGCAGATGTCCTGTTGGGTTGAACACTACTCAGAACTATACTCACAAGAAAGAAACATAACCAGTGAATCACTTGACCAAATACAAACTCTACAGTACGTGCCAAAGTTAGATGTGGAGCCCACTACAGAAGAACCAAGCAAGGCCATTGATTCATTATCAAGTGGCAAGGTTCTTGGAAATGATGGCATCCCAGTGGAAAATTTCAAGTGTGGGAAAGAAAGCCTACTACCATATCTTTATCAACTGCTACTGAAATTCTGGTGAAAGGGCGAGGTACCACAAGATATGTGTGACACAAACACTGTGACTCTATAAAAATAAAGGAGACACGGGTGACTGAAACAACTACAGAGGCATCTTGCTGTTAAGCACAGAAGGAAAAGCTTTCACAAGGGTCATCTTGGTGCACCTACAACAACTGTTGAGTAGTATCTACCCTGAATTTCAGTGTGGATTCAGGGCTAGAAGAGCAACCAGAAACATGATATTCTCCCTGTGTCAACTTCAAGAAAAGTGCAGAGAGCAAAACCAACCGTGTACCTCCATGGATCTAACCAAAGCATTTGACACCATCACTAGAGCAGGCCTATTCACAGTACTAGAAAAGACAGGATCCCCATCAAGCCTGTTAAGTCTTACACATTCCTTCCACAACAATATGAAAGCAACAGTTCAGTTTGATGATTTCACTTTGGACAGCTTCAAGGTGAAAAGCAGAGTGAAGCAAGGATTTGTTCTTGCCCCACACTCTTTGGAACCTTCTTCTTGGTACTTCTGAATTGCGTGTTTAAAGATATGGAAGGTGAAGTGCATCTCCACACCGCATTGGTTGGAAAACTCTTCAACCTGTCATGAGTTAAGGCAAAGACAAAAGCTAGAAAGGTGTTTATCAGGAAGCCTCTGTTCACTGATGATGCTGCCCTTATAGCCTACGACAAAGACTAACTACAAGAACTCATGGATCACCTCTCAAGAGCTTGCCAGGCATTTACTTTCACCATCAGCATAAAGAAAACAGGGCAGGGAGTGCCACAAGACCCATGAATCATCCTTAATGAGAACCAGCTAGCAGTAGTCCAAAAGTTAAGTTACCTAGGTTCTACAGAGACCACCAGCCTCTCACTGGATGAAGAACTTGGTGTTCGCATCAGAAAGGCTGCCACCATCTTAGGCAGACTAACTAAAAGAGCATGGAACAACTCAAAGCTTACCATCAAGACCAAAATGCTAGTATACAAGGTTTGCCTACTCAGCACTCTCATGTATAGTGGGGAAACATGGCCAGCTTATATACATCAAGAGAAAAGGGTTAAATAGCTTCCACCTGCACTGTTTACACAGCGTAGTCAATGTCAAAAGGCAAGATAAAATTACAAGTGTAGAGGTTCCTGAAAGGGCAAATTTGCCAAGTGTGATAGCCCTACTCAAACAGAAAATTGTGCTGGCTAGGCCACCTGAGCAGATCGGAAGATAGATGCATACCCAAGTACATGCTACATAGGGAACTATTGGAGAAAACAAGAACAACAAGATGCCCCAAGCTTCACTACAAAGACACATAGAAGCAAGATATGAAGGTATTTGGAATTTATCCTGACCAATGGCAAAGCTTGGCAAATGACTGTAACAGATGGCATCATCTTCTCCACCAGGGCATCGAAGTCCACAACAGAAATTGGCTCCAACAGCTTGAAGAGAAAAGATCCTGTAGGATGCAAACAGCTCCAGAACCTCCCAACCATGACATGTACATTTGTAACCACTGCCACAGAATGTGCAAATCTCAGATTGGACTATTCAGTCACATGAAACATTGCAAACCATCTACGTCACAGGTTGCAATATCCATCTGTCTCCTGTAGATGAAAGGATGCCAAAGCAAAGAGGGATAGTATTTAAAGGGATGTGTATTTACTAACCAGTTGGATTTATATTTGGAGTAATGTATAACTCAGCCAGAGTCAGAGTGCATAATCTAGCCACTTCCTTTATGTCTCAGTAGAATTTGTTGAGAAAAATTATTTATCTTTACACTTGCTTAGTTCACATTAAAGCCTTGTGCTGTTTCTGTTTTTCCTCATGCAGCACATATAAACATATTTTTATTCAGTTTATACAACAATGCAATGGCCACTGAAATCAAAATAATATGTGGTATAAGGTAACTGATTAATTTTAATATTTACCAAAACTGATATTAAATTGTTACCAAATACAAAGGAACATATTCTGCTGTGTAGAATTACTCCATGTCCCTGAGTGGAGTTACTCTAGATTTACATCAGTGAAAGTAAGATCAAAATTTAGCACAAAATATTTTTTTCCAGATCCTCTTTAATTCTTCCCTGGTACTAATCCAGATGATCTTATTCCTTGCTCTGCTAAAAAGAGTTAAACACAAACCCCTTTACTTTCAAACCCTATTAGGGTAAAGCCACGTTCTTTTTCACTTTCTTTTCCCTTCCTCGCAAATCTGCAACATACGAGATAACTGAGATTTATATACGCAGATTTGGCAGCCTTTTCATATTTACTTATACTGAGAGATAAATCAATCTGGGGCAGTTTCTCCAAAAATAAGTTATTTGTTATCTGACTAAGTATGTGTTAGTGTATCAGACATAGAAAAGGTATTTCTATTATAATTGTGTTTCTTGGGCATGATTTACAGTAGCAGATGATGTTATTTTTCATTCCTGATTAGGTAATATATTCTCTTACTCTTTTATACATTTCAACTAGGTTAGATGCAGTTTTTTGTGGTTAACTTTTTAACTACAGGAGAACACAACATTATACGTGGCTATACATGACCAGCAAGGCTGCTCTGACAAGCTGGATTTCCAGCGTGTCAGAGTAGACTTCATTAATCAATTGCTGCACTCCAGCAGCCTCCTGAGTCTTGTGTATCAGCTTCCCCATGCTTAGAAATAGTGGCAGGGTGCTTGAATTAATGTTCAAGTGCCCTCCCCACCATTTTGTAGTGTGGGGACGCCGATACACAAGACATGGCAGCGCTTTAATTACAACAGCTCTTGAAGCCACTCTAATTAAAGAGCCCCCTCCACCCCACACCCCTGGAGCATGTGTAAAAGTGCCATACAGGTGAAACTCTGTTGCTTGAAGGAGGAACTGAAGAATCACATCCTATTATCAATGTAATAGGAACAATTAATTTCATTTGGGGCCTGCCTAGAGAAAAGGTGCTTTTAGGGAAAGCCATGAGTGAAATAGCAATTTACCACTGAATGGGAATATCTGGAAGAGTAAAATGAGGCCTTAAGCCTAGATAAAATCAACAAAGGACTCTGGGAAGAAAGTGCAGAAAGAATCCCATGAATAACCATAAATAGGGAGACTGTTAGGGGGTGCTGCAGATCAGGTACAAGATGCCATACAAAATGCATACATAGATATATTTTTTTCAGACATAATGTCATGATGAAGGGGAGTTTGGGTTTTGGGGCCCTGCACCTCTGGCCACTAACAGAGAAAGCTTGTGACCTGGATACTCATGCAACTGTGTCTGTCTTGGGGGACAGGGAGGTGAAATTTACTGCAGGCCTGGCTGCTAGGCCCTGCCAGGCCATAAGAACTGCCAGCTGTGTCCATCTTAGGGCACAGAGGGGGAAAGCACTACTTACTGCTGGCCTATCAGGGCCTGCTGCAGCCATGAAACCTGCTAGCTGTCAAAGAGATAGGTTCCAGGGGGGGAGGGGTTCTGGGGCCCTGCAGCTCTGGCTGCTAACAGGCAAAACTCGTGATGTGGGCGGGTGACACTTTGTGTGTGTTAAGGTGCTCTCTCACTGGTGCTAGGCGTCTACACAACATGGTAGTGTGCCCCAGTAAGGTCTCCTCCTCCCCTACAACCTCAGGTCTGGTCCACCACTTTACATGACAACAGGTAAAATAACTTAGTGACTGACTGAGCACTAGCAGTAGCACCAGCAGTATCTTAGGTAGCCAAACTGTCAGAGAGCGTTTATTTCCTCCCAAGTAGAAGCTGCTTCTTCTCTAGCATGTCTGTTAAGGTGTGCTCTCACTGAATAACTCTGTGTGTGTGTGTGTGTGTGTGTGTACACACATATACTTGTGTTCAAGTGCACCCTTCTTGGCACTGGGGCCTCTGCACAACATGGCACTATGCCCCAGTGAGGCCTCCTCCTCCCCTACAGCCTCAGCACCAGTCCACCACTTTACATGACAACTTAGCTGGCTCAACACCAGTAGCATCAGCAGCAAAGGTACCCAAATGGAACTGTCACGGAGCCTTTCTTTTTATAAAGGAATTGACAGCAAGAAGTTAAGATGTGTTGGATACGATGTTACTCATGGTGTGTGATGACTTATCTTGTGTATTTATGTCTTTATGTTTATTATGAAAAAAAGTACTTAAAATACATATCTTAGGAAGCTTTAGAGTTGAAAAACCCTGTCAGGCTGAAGAAGTACCTGCTGTTGGTCCTGGATGAAAGTAATAGTAAAGAAGCCAGAGGCTG
>NW_017728951.1:44334016-44344123 GCF_001723895.1 Crocodylus porosus | reverse complement strand
GGGGGACTTCCCTTTCAGCACGCTCGCACTGGTGCCAGACTGAGCAGCAAGAAGGGCAAAGGGGTGCTGCCTCCTTAGATGCAGCAGCATTGCTGTAGTGAAAGTGTTTCACATCCATGCCCTGGCTGATGTGCCTTTCGCAATGCTGGCAGATGGCAAACCTGGGATCATCTGCCAGCTCAAAATGTTCCCACACTATGTTACTTGCCTGCTTCTGGGTTGAGGGTGAAAATCCTGCCTATCCCACTCCTCAGCAGGCTGAGGCACAACAGCAGGAGGAACTGCCTCAGCTGAGCCACTTGCCTCCACAACCTCAACCTCCTCTGAGGTGCTGCTTTCTGGAGTAGACCTCAGTCTAAGGAAATTTAAGGTGTGTGGAGCACAAACTCTGATTCCCCGTTAGTCCCCAGAATTGCTTGAGCCAGCGTGCTCCGCACCTCTGGTTCCAGCTCCAGTTCCTCCTCTGGCAGTGGGAGGCTCACACAGAGATGACATTGGGATGGAGGAGACAGTGATTCTGCTGCTGGTGCTTACTTCTGGACTGAGGAGAGATGGTGCAGGTGGAGGGACATCAGGTGCAGACACTGCTCCCACCTCCTTGCTTCCACTGGCAGCAGAACTGTCATGGCTGCTGGGGAACAGAATGCGTCTATGTTGCTGGGGCAGGGACTTACAGCTCTAGCTCTCCCCCTACCCCCTCTCCCTCCCCTGCCAAAAGACCTGGCACCTGCCTTTCCAGCATGCTTCATATTAATCTTTCCTATGCTGCAAAAGGTGTGTGTGTCACTCCTTTTGTGTTGTGTGTTTTATTCCCTCTGTGTTGCATGCATGCACTGCTCTTCTTTGATTGTTTGATTCAGTAATGGTAAGTATTAAGAACTATGTAAAACATGTGTGCTGTCTGTCTATCTGTCTTCTTTTCTGCTGTGATGTATTTATTTAGTATGAATTATGAATGTGAAGTGTGACACTGTTCTGTGTTTTATTTCCTCAGTGCTGAGTGCATGCACTGGGCTCTTCTTTGATTATTACTAACTATATATGGTGTCTTCTTCTGTGATATTCTGTTAATGTGAATGTGTGACTACTACTGTACTTCTTGTTCTTCTTCTGTGTTGTAATGTGTACCTAAAATGATGCATTTCCCTCTTCTAAGACCCTGAGTTCTGTGTTAGTCTCAATCTGAATCTGCCTTCTGTGTTGTTTTCAGGCTCTATGTAAACTAATTATAATAATATTAATAACTAATAACAACTATATATAATCTGACTCTCTTCTTCTCCTATGAATATCTGATTTTTCTTCTTGTATGTGTGTATATTATAAATATGTATGTGTGTGTGTGTCCAATCTGTGTGCCTCCCTGCACAGTGGTAGATCATGCTGGCAGGGAAAACACAGAACTTTCTTTTTTCAAAGTTTGCAAAAAAAAAGACAGCAAATATAAATTGAAAGAAATGAATTGGATAGTATTAAGAGATGCTAAGGTAAGCTAAGCTAAATCCTACCCAATCCTTTCTAACAACAAAAAGAAGCAGGCAAGTAGCAACTCCTGACTATAAAGCAAGCCAGGCAGCACACAGTACCTTTCTCATGCTGTTCCTCAGACAGAACGAGCTTACAAAAGGCACAGCAAGCCTGCACACACAGGCTTGTATGCTGTTTCTATATCTCCCCCACCAGACACTGTAATTTGAAAGGCAGTCAGAGAGAAATCTTGCTCACTGGCCACCTAGACAAGTCAGTCTTCCCCCCCCCCCCCCCTCTCCCACACACACCTGCTCACCCTCCCTTTTCTAAGTTTCTGTTTCCCCATACAGACAGCCCTCCGAACCTCCAAATCACCAAATCTTTTCTGAATCAATTCGGAAGCTCCAAATCGATTCAGAAAGCCTAAAGCAGCCAGTGATTTGATTTGAACATACTGATTCAGCGTCCCAATTGTCTGAATCTTCCGAATCTGGATCACGGTCTGAAGCTTTGCACAGCCCTACTAATCATGTCATAGTTGCATGACTGTGTGAGGACTTCCAATTATTCCTGCTTGTTTCCAGGGCTCTTGCCTTCATGTACTAACAACTGAGGTAACTAACTGATTGTCCTACTTTCTTAGGAAGAATGAGGAGGCCTCCCCTGCTGCCCCTTCCTGCTTGTGCTTCCTCCAGGTCACCAGCTTCCTCACTTACCTCAGGACTTTGGTCTCCATCTCCTGGTGAACCTAGCACCTGATACATTTCCCATAGAAGCCAGAGGAAGGGTCATCACTGACTTCAGTAGGAGCTAAAATAAAAATGGAGATGCGGGGATGAGGACGCATTTAAAAAGGCACAATGTTTTTTAAGGATTCATCTGTAATCCCACTATATAAGAATGAAGTGTAAAACATATCCATTATTCTCAACTTGGTCTCCTCTTTATTCATCCCACATCAACCAAATGAAGTAGAATTCCCGACCAGATCTTTTTCCATTTCTATATGTAATTTTAATAGCTCTACTTTCACTTGCTGTGCTGGACAGGGGCAGATATAGAGGGGGGTGCAGTGGAATAGTAACATTCTTCGTTCAGATCAAACCATGGAAGCAGCAGCAAGGTACTTCCTCTCCCTTCCCGGCCAGCAGCCTCTCACACCACCCTCCCCACCATTCCCACTTCTCTTGCTGTCCCCAGATGCCCCACGGGCAAGGACACTCCAAAGCCTCCTGCCCATTCCTGCCAGGCTGCACGGTGAACCAGCCTTAGACCATGGACCAGTGGCAGTGATGGTGGCAGCAGCAGGTGGGTTCCTTCCCTCTCCCCAATTTCTGCCAGCCAGAGAGCAGGTGCAGGGAGTAAGAGCCCACCCATTGCCACTAGTGAAACTGTCTCTGGCTGAGTCCAGCTCCCCACACAGCTGAGATGGAACAGAACAGGAGTGACTCTTGAGTTTCCCTCCCAAGGAACAACAGGTAAGAAAGGGGGGAGTGGGAAAAAAAATGCTGCTGAGCAGAGAGGGAATGGGAGGGGGAGCTGAGCAGGGGGAGATTCTTACCTGATTCAAGTACTTAAAAAATCCCTGGCTGCAGCTCCCGCAGCTTGGTCTGCCCACCCTGATGGGGCCTGGAGAGAAACTGGGAGTGGGGATGCTCTTACTCCCACTTCATAAAATCCTGTATCCATCCATGGTGCTGCTCCTGTCTCAGGTATACCACATTCTGCTCCAAGCGACTGCTACAAAAATAACCTATATGGAAACATGTATCATTTCAACATGAACAACCTTCATAGTTGTATGTCTGTATGTGTAAAAAATATGTATACATTAAGGGGATGTGAAATGGGCCATATTCGATTTGGCCCAAATCAGGGACAGTGATTTGATTCATTGATTCAGATCACTGTCCTGATTCAATTCAGCCAAATCCAAATCTGAAAATTCGTAGAATCAGTGATTCACACATAGACACAGCTTTAAATGTTCTTTCTACATACCTTGAGGTACCAGGTGTGGTTCATGAATGCTGCAACGGTGGGGCAGATGGAGCATCCCACAGGAGCATGGGGGGGAGGGCTGCATGCTCATTGGCAAACCCAGAACTGGACCAGAACTACTTCTGGTCCACTTCCAGGTATGCCGCTAAGCACGCGGGGGCCCCCTCACACCCTCCTGGCTTGGTGATTGGCTGCAGAGGGACCCCAGGTCCCACCCCCCAAGGCCCAGGAGGGCCCCCCCCCACATGCTCCCCAGCAGACCAGAAGTGCTTCTGGTCCACTTAAAGGTTTGCTGCCAAGCACGCTGGGGAGCCCCCCATGCGCCTGTGGAATGCTTCATCTGTCCCACCATCTCAGCATTCATAAGCTGCCTGGTACCTTGAGTTATATAGAAAAAATATTTAAAACTGTGTCTGTATCCAAATCTTCTAATCTTTCTGAATCTCTCAGAATTGATTCGGAGGGCTCTGATTCCATTTGGAGAAATTAATGGGTCTCCTGATTTGATTTAGATTCAGAGATTTGGCCACTGAATCAGGCCAAGTCAAATCGGCAACCGAAGCTTTGCATAGCCCTGGTACACATATGTATGCATCTATGTGTGTGTATACATACACACACACCTATATATATACCTACACAAGCACACACACAAATGTGTATATATGAGGGTGAATTCCAGCGTATAAGCCAGGACCTGAATTTTCAGGTTGCAGCATCAGTGCTTTACAGAATACTTAATGCAACACGCAACAGTATGAAACATGCACAACAAAACAAAAAGATAAACCTCCATTTAACCACCACAGTGCCTGTGGGTGATGAGCATTTTTAGATTCTTCATGTTGCCAATAAGAATGATTATTTTCAGGCGACTGCTGGTTAGGTGATTGCAAAAGTTATGTAAATTATGCATTCAAGTTGTTTTGCAGTTACCTCTCTCAATTCCTAAATAAACCATTTTGTAAGATGATTATTTTTTCTCCAGGTGTATTTTTATAAATAGTAATTTATTGCTGTTTCTTTTAAAAATGAAATAAGAAGACTTTTCTTTTGCCAGGAGTGTCTTCACACTTAAAAGTACAGGTGATAGTAAAATAGGTCTGTCTTAGAGAACATTCATTGTAGTTAGATGATTCATCAGTTTCTTGCCAATTGCAGTTTAATGATGGTTGTTGTTATTACAGGATGAATGTTTACTTACAATTATCACACAGTGCTATGTGTGGTATTGTAGCTAGAATTCAAAAATCTGAATTACCAGGGCAATCAGATGACATTATGTGCCAACTGGGGATAAATGAAGGACTTTGAACATAAACCCTTTTGCATTATTTGATTTGGCTTGATTACATTTCATAAAGTGTTTTTGACCAATAAATAGAACTTCCTTTGAATTAAGGCCAGTAGGAATTTTGTGGCTACGTTAACAAATAAATTACACTGGGTATTTAACAAACACCTACACCCTTTTTCTGATTAACTGGTCAATGTTACAATGTAGCTGACATAGTTTCATAGTAGCTAGGGTCAGGAGGGAGCTGAACAGATCATCTAGCCTGACCCGCTGCCAAAGGCAGGAATGAATGGTGGGTTCACAAGATCCCAGACAGGTGATCATCTAACCTCTTTCTGAATTTACCCAAGGTAGGGGTGAGGACCACTTCCCTAGGAAGCTGTTTGCAGATTCTGGCCACCCTAACTGTAAAATATTGCCTCCTGATTTCTAACCTAAACCTATTCTCCATCAGCTTATTACCATTATTTCTCATCACCCCAGGTGGTGCTGGGAAGAACAGGGCTCTTCCTATTTGCTGATGATCTCCCCTGATGAGTTAGCCACTAGGTCCCTCCCCTCAGCCTCCTCTTGCCAAGGTTGAACTCAGGTCCCTCAGTCTCTCCTCATACGGCCTGTCCTGCTGCCCTCTCACCAAATGGGTGGCCCTCCTCTGAACTCTCTCCAGGCTGGCCACACCCCTTTTAAAGTGTGATGCCCAGTACTGAATGCAGTACTCCAATTGCAGCCTGACCGATGTTGCATAGAGGGGGAGTATCACCTCTCTGGACCAGCTTGAGATGCATCTTTGGATGCATGACAAGGTATGGCTGGCCTTGCTGGCTGCAGTCTGGCATTGGCAGCTCATGTTCATCTTGGAGTCATTAATGACTCCAAGATCCCTTTCTGCTTCTGTGCTTTCCAGAGGGGAACTCCCCAGCCTGTATGTATGTTGTGAATTCCTTCTCCCAAGGTGCAGCACCCTGCATTTAGCTATGTTGAACCCCATCCTATTCTCATCTGCCCACTTTTGTAATGTGTCTAAATCTAGTTGCAGCCTCTCTCTCCTTTCAAGTCTGCCCACCTTGCCCCACATCTTAGTGTCATCAGCAAACTTGGACTTCTTGCTGCTTTCAACCCCCTCGTCTAAGTTGCTGATGAAGATGTTAAACAGTGTGGGCCTGAGGACTGAGCCCTGGGGGACCCCACTGCTCACATCTCGCCTGGTTCAGTATGACCTGTCCACCGCTACTCTCTGGGTGCACCCCATCAGCCAGTTTTTTACCCATCCAACTGTGTAGGCATTAATGCCACAGTTGCTTAATTTATTAATGAGAATTGGGTGAGAGACAGTGTCAAAGGCCTTCTTAAAGTCTAGAAAGACTACATCTTCTACGGTGACACCATCATCCAAGGATTTAGTTACCTGGTCATAAAAGGTAATCAGGTTGGTCAGGCAAGACCTGCCTTTGATGAACCCATGCTGGTTGCTCACAGATGTATTCCTTAATGATTTTCTCCAAGATCTTCCCGAGAACCGAGGTGAGGCTTACGGGCCTATAGTTACTTGGGTCCTCCTTCCTCCCTTTCTTAAAAATGGGAACCACATTAGCTAGTTTCCAATCCCCCAGCACCTGGTCAGATGACAACGAATGCTCATCGAGCCGGTCCAAAGGCTCCATGAAGACCTCTGCTAGATCCCTCAACACCCTTGGGTGGAGGGCATTGGGACTTGCAGATTTAAAATTGTCCAGCCCTTTCAGAAGACCCCTAACTACATCTGCACTGACCCAAGGCCTGACAGAGCTATCCCTGAGATTGTCCCTACCTCTGGCAGGACGGATGTTCTGGTCCCTGTTCAAGAAAACAGAGGCAAAGAAACTGTTAAAAATATCGGCTTTCTCATCTGGCATAGCCACAAAGTTACCATTTGAGTCTTGCAGGGGCCCTACATTGCCTGGTGCCCTCTTCTTGCTCACATATTGAAATGGAAATAAAAAGAACATCTAAAAGTATTTCCATTCAAATGATATCATATGCACTTCAAAATTGGGCCACAAGAAAAGATATTGGAATAGATTATTAAATACATGTACTGAAACACCATCATTGAAGGGACATAGGAATAGAATATTAGCAGAATATATAGCAAAATTAGCCAGTTAATTTATGAAGACTATGCTAAATTCCTACATCTACTGTCTATTGTATGATGATTTCAGTGAAATGCAGAAGGTGAATTACAATTTAATTTAAATTAGGTGATCTATAACAGTAGTTCTCAACCTTTTTAAACTCAAGGCTCCCCTTATTTATCGTGAGGTGTCCCATGGAAACTGCCAACTCTTCGCTTTTACTCTTTTCTTGACTAAAGAAAAAAAAACAGAACAATTAATTCTTCTGTTGCAAAGAACTCAGAGCACAACAGATTACAGTACTTTTGACACTGTGGATTTTGATGAGAAATCTCTAGGTTTATCTTGTGAATCATATGTATATGTTGCTATAGCTAATAGCGCTAATATCGTGCCATACCTCATAGCATCCTTAAGGATCTCACAGCACCCTGCTTGAGAATCACTGGCCTATAGTATTAAACATAATTTAAATACAATTCCTTGTGCTCAGATCATCCTGAGCTCTGAAGACAGGGTTAAGCTGTAACCTTACATGAGATATGGGACAGATGTACCAGCTGTCCTGTTCAAGATTAATATTTAGTACACAACATCTTTGCTCTGACAAAGTGTTTTAAAACATTAACATACTAGTCTGCATACTCTTTATGCAGTACTTCCTGGATGGGGAAAGAGAGGTAATAGATTGCATTGATTTCCCTAAGGTGACATAACATCTGAAACAAGGCTTGGAGTGGAACCAAGATCTCCTACACTCCAAATTGAACATTTTACATACTACAGATTATTCTCAGCCTCTTTTTCTCTCTGATAAAGGGTTGCATATCCAAAACCTGCCTACCCTTTGTTCCTCAAAAGCTTGATTAAATTAGTTATGTCTCTATTGTTGTGGCCTGAAACAATGTACAGACACAGCAGACATGTTTCTGGTTTAAAATATGGTAAATGTCAGTGTTTATGCATTTGTTAGCTTGCCTAATTATCCTACATGCTCTAAACCTCTCTGCAGTAATTACCACTCACACTACTGCTTAGGGGAGCACTGATCAGCTGCAGGATTTCTTTACCCCTGAACCTGGCCAGCAAACTGCATGTGACACCAACAGATGTTTCTGGTTTTAAAACAGTGGGAACTTCATGAACTGTTTTCCCCAACCTCCCAGGAGTAAATGCCACCATGGTTGAAAAGTTGGAAACATTTGTCAAGCTCTGAGCAAAGCTGTGAACGAATGCTACAGTAATTTGCTTCTTCCACAGTCCATTTTTTAAAAACAGCAGATGAGGCTGGAGAAAAGACCATTAGAAAAGACTGTGCTGTGTGTGGTTTTGCTGCTACAGTCTTAGTGTTATCTACATATGTACTGCAGTTCACAGAAAAATAGCAGGAAAAGGCTATTACTCTAGAGAATGTCTTATAACCCAATGTCTTTTGTAAGGGTTACAGAATGCCCATTAACTCACATGGTTGTTCTGAATTGTGTTTGCAGCATAAAGGGAATAGTTTGGCTCAGATTCCTGGGTTGTAATAGTGCAGGAAGAGAGAAGGAAAAAATCAATAAGTTCAGTGTAAGCAAAGTCAGAGCAACCTTTAAAATAATAAGACAAATCAATTTATTTCACAAATGTCTTCATTTCCAAATGCCATTGTTTGGTGCTTTCCGCTGTCATTGCCTATGACATTTGAGAAAACTTGGCTCTTCATCATTTAGGTGCAGCAGGAGTTATCATGTAACAGCCATACTAAAAGATTATACATGTGCCCCAGTGAAGATCAACTGTAACAACCTTGTCCTATGGGGCAAAGAGGGTTGGGGAGGAGGGGGAAGGCAGGAGAGACAAGTTTTAAATATGGAAAGAAAAGCTCTACTTTATTGCTATATACAATGAAAAGTAATTACAGAGAAAAATGAAAGCTGTTTCTTGCTGTTAGCAGGAAGAATAAGGGAATTCTTCTCCTCTTTAAAGCTTGGAGTCCATTTTGATATAATTGGTTCCAGAATTATTTATGACATTAATTGCTGCATTATCGACTGCCTGTCAGCTCTTCTGGCAGTTAGTCCATCTTTCTTACCACAGAAAGCCAGCTCAGCCCAAACTAGACTGACAAGCTAATTATACCCATCTCCCCCTTCAATGACAAATGCTGCTCATCGGAAACCTTTCTAGAAATAAGCTTTCATTCTTTCCTCTTTTTCCTGAACCAGACACAACCGATATCTCAAGGTACAGATCAGAGCTAAAACTCTGCTCACAGGGCTATTAGCTCTGAACATCTCACTTGAGCCAAAAAACCTAAGCATCTTATGTTATCAAACTGTATGTCACTCCATGATGCTAGTTTTCAGCAGTTGTGCACTGGGCCATGCCTGTCACTCACAGATGTGGCAGAAAGAGCAAATTTGACTGAATTAGCTGCACCCTTCTTAACAGCAGAAGCAAGACACTGACAGCAATTCCAGGACTCAGAAGAAACACTTCGTGTTTTCCTCATTTAAATTTCCAGAATTAATCCTTTCAGCTTGTATTTTCTCTTATTTCAAACACACAGGGGTCTGCTGCTCATGTAGGTGTTATTGTGGTGAAGCTGAAGAGATGGGAAGAAATCCTGATAGGGAAGGATGACCCCACAAGTTTTCAGTGGTTGGACCAGAGGGGTATCACTTTGCATGACATTCTCCCTTCTATTGGCAATCTGGGGCTCTAGACATTACCTGCCTAGGTCCCATAACTTTTATGACATCGTTCACATACACATACCTAAATATGCATGCATCAGCCATCTGTTATCTTACCCTGTAATTTCATTCCTCATCTTTGTAAGAATACATTATGGATCTGCTGACTCAATAGTTCCAGTAGCTGAAAACCATTTGGAAATGATGAAAAGTTGTTCTCATTGTATGGCTTATACAAAATGAATTAATCAGCCTTAGCCCAGTTACTGCTGAAGAGGATCCTACTAGGACTGTGCGAAGCTTCAGATAGTGATTCAATTCGGAGGAGATTCGGCCTAACTCAGTGGCCAAATCTCAGAATCCGAATCAAATCAGGGAACCAATTTAAAGGTCCAAATCAATTCAATCTTTGGATTCAGAGAGCTTTGTTGATTCAGGCAGAACCCAGTGGCTACAGCAGGGAGCTGCAGCTAACTTTGAGCTGGTAAGTACAAGGGGCAGGGGAGGGGGGAACAGGGGAGGGGACCATGGAGGGACCCACACCAGG
>NW_017728951.1:44312828-44333916 GCF_001723895.1 Crocodylus porosus | reverse complement strand
TCAGTACTTTTAAAAAAAAAAAAAAGCCCCAGTGCTCTCTGGGTGCTGCCAGGTGTGTGTGGGGGTGATCCCTGCTGCCCCCCACTGTCCCACAATGCATGGGGGGCTCTCCAAGCCCCCATACCCCACTTGCTCCCCCTGCTTGGGCCAGCTCCATCCCTTTAAGAAAAAAAAAACACCAAGAAAAGCCCTGGGACTCACTGCTCCTGCAGTGGCCTTGGGGCTTTGGGGGCTCATGCAGAGCCCCCCACATGATGCAGGGCAATGGGGGGCAGTGGGGTTCACCCCCCTCCAGCAGCAGTAGTGAGTCTAAGGTTTTCTCATTTTTTGTTTTCTTAAAGGGCTGGAGCTGGCCCGGGCAGGACACCCGTGGTGGGCGGGGCTGGGGGACTTACGGCATAGACCCTCATGCAGTGGGGGGCAGCGGGGATCACCCCCACCTGGCAGCACATGGTGAGCCAGGGCTTTTTTTCCCAAAGAGCAGGGAGCTGGGGCAGGTGGGGCAGCCATTCTTGGGCTGGGAGAAGAGCGGGGGGTGGACCTAGCATAGCAGCAGCCGAATCACCGAATCAGATTCAGCTGACTCGAATCAGGACAGTGATTCAAATCACTGAATTGAATTGGGACAGTGATTTGAATCACCGAATTGAATCACTGTCCCCCAATTGGCAGAATCTGAATCCAAAGCAAATACTAGCCACTTTGCACAGGCCCAGATCCTACATCACAAAACCACCAACACAGATGACACTAGCAGGAATCCTTGTTGATAATCTCAGAAGAAAACCTAGATTTTGCACTATCCACCCTACCTAGAAGAAACTCTATCAAATAAGACCTAAAGGACACTGAAGGACCTCAAAGAAAAGTTAATCTTACCGTTCCCCAACTGCCCTTCAATGCTCTTAATCTGGTACTTCTCAACAGGACAACATTGATTTAAACTGTTCTGGGAATTTCAACAAAATAAAATGGAGCTTGATATTTCATGGGCCCACAGTTAAAATAATGCCTATGGATTCTGGGGTTCTGTAGTAATTTCTAATTTAATGAAATTGCACAAAAACTTACATGCTAATACATAGCAAGGATGCCAATGACAATGGCCACTAAGCAGTTCTGATTTATGTTCTGCCTTTTTTGATTACATGTGTATTGTTTTATGTTTAAAAACATTCACAATCAGTTGCCTGAACTGCATAACTTTCCCCTTTTTGTGAGTACCAAGTTGCCAAGGAAAGTGGGGAGTAATTGAATACAAGTCTTGTGCATTTTACATTTTTTCTATTTAAACTCCTTGGGAAAAACAACACATAAATTGAGTCTGATGCTTTACAAATTGGCTACTTAAACCATTCTATACCTATAAATTGTACAGTGCTGGAGGCCATCTTTCTTCAGACACTGTTCTTTCATGAAGCAAGACAACAAGTCCTGGAAAGAGAGGACTGAAATCCTGATGAACAAATTATACACACTAAAATTTAGTGGGGAAAGGCATGTGGGGAAAGGAGGCCAGGTACACACTGAAACAGTACAGAGGACAATATGACAGTACCTTCTATTTTGCCAGCAAGCTACATTACATACACTCAGGCAGCAAAATATTCTTGATATATGATTTCTAAGAAAGGTAAAACAGACACAAAGTACATAACTGGTATTTAAATTCAGAGTGGTTACAAGAGAAAGGATCCCATTTGGAACTTCAAATGTCAAATGTGAGAGTATTGTTTTAATTGATGCATACTAGCAAGTACACAGCAAAAAGCATGATCATTCATATTTGGAACAACATGGTATTATACTCTTGCTGTAATAACAGAGATTCAGTTATATCTCTGTATAGTGTGAATTATTTTAAAAGTTCAGCTCCTGCCCACCTTAACCACAGGTTTGATTCCACTGAATGTATAAAAACTGCTCGAGGTGACTAGGTGAACATGGACTGTAGGACCTCGTGAAATGAATACTTAATGCAACATAGGATACCTGCAAAGAAGTCACTGATGAAAAAAAGAGTTCTGCATGTAGATATCTTATATGCCATGCATACAAATTACAGACTCTATCAATGACCATCGTGTACCATTGGCTAGGAAGGGGCATACCCAGCTGGAAGCCAGCATGGCCCCATTTAGACAATCTAAAATGTTAAATAAAAGAATTCCCTGAAATTTACAGTGTACATTTAGTACTAGATCAGATTCACAATTAAGTCAGTGGCAAGACCATCACTGTGTTTAACAGCACTTGGATCAGATAAGCATCTTTTGGTAACAGGGTCTACTATTTATGATATTATATAGTCATGGACGTATAACATAATGGATCCCCAAGATGGTAGAAGACTCTAACCTTACCACCATGTATGCTTACTGTTATTAGCTATTGTCTGTATTACATCCTAATCAAGATTGTGCAAGGTATTATATAAACATATTATTTAAAGGTGATTGGGGTTTTGAGAGTTTTTTATTTCTTACAATGACTAGTAATTGCTGGTACAGACAAATTATAATTTACCATTTGGATAACAAACACGAAAGATAAAAATACCTTTCTTGTTATTCATATTAGCAAATATATAAGGAAAGGAAAACCTAATGGCATTTTCCACTTTATTGTCCAATAGTCTAAAGAAATGTTACTTGTAAAGCAATTAAGTTACACATATATTATTGTTGAAGCATTCTGTTGTGGGTTTGTTTCATTTGCTCAGGTTCAATGAGTTATTATTATGCCTTAAAATGATACTCTTTCTGTCACCAAAATCTTTAGGATCACAGTGTGCTTTAAGGATATATTGACAGTTGAAATAAAGTCAGTAGGGTTTGTATATTGCTGACCTTGATAGCTTTTCAGTTTAAAACATTTCAGAGGTACATGTACAACACTGGTAGTTGGGGAAAAAAAAACTAAGCAAATGCCAGGAGATCTAATAGAAGCAAGATGCATTTGTTTTTGACTTCTAATTAATCAAGATAACATCTCTTTCAGCCATTAGACAGTAAAATCAATAGCCTGGGCAGTATGACTGCCAGTTAGACTTATACAACAACACCTATTATTGGCAAAACGGTGATGGATTTAACCATTTCATCCTTTTTTATATTAAAAATGTGACCAATCTCTGTGAGAGTACATAGGAAGGAGAGTTCAACACCACAGCAAATTGTTCACCATCTGGCTTCCTCCCCAGATCAACATTTGGCAAGTGTTGGAACCAATGAAGGTCTGTAAACCAGAAAAGAATGCCAAGCATTGAAATACTGCAACTTGCTCCTTAGCAAGGAACTGACCCCAGGACAGTGGAGGGGGTGGCTAGAAGGAAGAGTGAGGCCATTGGAAATTGCTTCTTTCTATACCCTGAGACAGGGCAGCATGTTCTTCCCCATCACACCATTCTCAACTTGGATGCAGTTCAGAGGAACAAGCCCATACTATTCTCAACAAAAAATGAAATTCTCTATTCTTGGTCAAAATTTCTCTTTCCTCTCTATTTACAGCCACTTGGCTGCCACCCTCTCATTGCAGAGGGATGCCTTTCAGTCATGACTTGACTGGAGACCTCCATTGTACATGGATCCTGCACACCCTTGTTCATGTGAGTAGTCCCACAAAATACACAGTTACTCACAAAGGGCTAGACTGGGACAGCTTGACTCATATATTAGCTTACAGTTCCCATGGAGTGAAGACATTAGAATAAAATGAATGAAAATTAAGGTACTTATTAATGTTAGTAACAGGCACAGATTTGGCCCCAGTAAAATTTAATCACAGAAGGAGTTATAGGCTTGGGCCCTGGGGGCCTTAGAGAAGAAATGCAGTTCTTAAAATAAGGTTCTGGGGCCAGGAGCAGCCAAGCATAAAGAAGAGAAAGTTTGAAGTTGTTCTACTTTATGGCAACCAGGTGGCCCTAACATCAGAGATCCTCAATGGTGGTTTAAAATTATATGTCCCCACTACAGTGAACACAGGTTGGCTAGGACATGGACCCATAGGTAGGGCCTGGTTTAAATTGATAGGTTGCACTTTCTGTGAAAATCAAAAAAATCAATTTGCACATGTACTTGCCTGAACCCCAGGGGGCTGAACACCTGAGCTTGTCAAATGGCCCCTCCCTCACCCAGTGCCAACAAGATGGCACCAGGTGGGGGAAGAGCTGTTTGAGAGGCAGCTCATGAGGCTTAGCCCCCTGAGGCTCAGGCAGGCACATGCTGCACCATAATGGGTAGATCTCCCCACCGTGTAGCCTACTCCCTGGGAGTCACGGGGGTGCCTGCACCACTGTAGCACCCAGTTCCCATCCTCTCTCCATGCTGGTACACAGCTTCCCCTCCATTCACTGACCCTAGCCAGGTGCTTGTCCAGTCTCCTCATAGACCCCCAAGGTAGAGGAGAGCACCACCTCCCTTGGAAGCCCATTCCAGATTCTGGCAACACTTACTGTAAAGAAGTTTTTCATGATGTCCAACCTAAACCTGCTCTCTGTCAGTTTGTGGCCACTGTTCCTGGTTATTCCAAGGGGTGCCCTGGTATACAGACCATCTCCTATTTCTTGCTGCCCCCATGATGAATTTGTAAATGGCCACAAGATCCCCTCTCAGCCTTCTCTTGTGGAGGCTGAAGAGATCCAGCTCCTTCAGTCTCTCCTGGTAAGGCCTTACTTGCAGGCCCCTAATCATATGAGTGGCCCTCCTCTGGACCTTCTCAAGGTTGTCCACATCCCTCTTAAAGTGCGGTGCCCAGAACTGGACACAGTACTGCAATTGCAGTCTGACCAATGCCACATAGAGGGGAATTATCACCACCCTGGACCTGTTCAGGATGCACCTCCTAATGCACAATAGACTGCAGTTAGCTTTACTGATTACTTCATCACATTGACAGCTCATATTCATCTTGGAGTCAACTATGACTCAAAGATCCCTTTCTGCTGCTGTGCTGCTGAGAAGGTCACCCCCTAGCCTATAGGTGTGTTGGTGATTCCTTTCCCCTAGACGCAGCTCTTTGCACTTGTCTTTGTTGAACTCCATCCTAGTCTTTTCTGCCCACTTTTCCAATCTGTCCAGCCCTGCCTGGATTTGATCCCTTCCCACTAGTATGTTAACTTTACCCCAAATTTTGGGTCATTCATGATTTTGGACAGAGTACTCTCCATGCCCTCATCCAAGTCACTGATGAAGACATTGAATAGCACAGGTCCAAGGACTGAGCCTTGGGGGACCCCACTGCCCACATCTTTCCAGGTCAATACTGACCCATCCACCACCACTCTCTGAGTGTGATCCTTAAGCCAATTTGCCACCCACCTGACTGTGTAGGTATCTATGCTATAGCTGCTCAGTTTGTTTATGAGAATAGGATGAGATACCATGTCAAAGGCCTTCTTAAAGTTTATGGAACTTCTGCCCCAGATCACACTGATTTGACCTCGTGTTTTGATCCCGTGGAACATCGCGCCGCACAATCATGAGTATAGACGTTGTCAGGAACCCTCCCAAGATCTCCCCCTCTCTTGATAGCTTAACATCAAGGTTGTGGCAGGAAAGTTGAGGGGAGGGGCTACATACCCAACAGGCTATGCTACCCATAAGGCTCCGCAGGCCTCAGACTGACGGAACAGTCTCATGCATCAGGACAGGCTGGAGACTGGCTGGATAAGCAGCAGCTCTGCAGAAAAGGACTTGAGAGTTGCATTGGATAAGCAGAAGATGAGCCAACAGTGTGCCCATGTTGCAAAGAAGCTCTAACAGCATACTGGGCTGCATTAGTAGGAGCATTGCTAGCAGATCAAGGGAAGTGATTCTTCTCCTCTATTTGGCACTGGTAAGGCCACGTCTGGAGTACTGTGTCCAGTTTTGGGCCCCCACTAAAGAAAGCATGTAGACAGATTGGAGAGAGTCCAGCAGAAGGCAGTGAAAATGGTGAGGGAGCTGGGCCACATGATTTTGGAGGAAAGGCTGGGAGAACTAGGCTTATTTAGTCTGGAGAAGAGATGACTAAGGGGGATTTAAAAGGAAACTTTAACTATCTGAAGGGTGGTTCCAAGGAGGATAGATCTAGACTGTTCTCAGTGGTGGCAGATGACAGAATGAGGAGCAAAGATCTTAAGGTGCAGCAAGGGAAGTTGAGATTAGATATTAGTAAAAACTTTCTCACAAGATGGGTGTAGCAGGGCACTGAGACACCTGCTGCTTATGGAGCAGTAAGTAAGGAGCCCAGCTGCGGGTTGCCAGGGCAACCAGTAGAAGTCAGCTGACAGGAAGGGGCAGGGCTCGGCCCCTATATAACTCCCAGGCTGAGACCAAGCAGGGAGTCCCCTGCTAGCAGCCATCAGGGAAGGAGCTCTGCTGGACTGAACAAAGAGGAGAGGCTAGGTTGCAGGTACAGCTTCAAGACTGGGGGGGAGGATAGAATATCCCTGATGTGGTAGGGCTAATGTGATAGCCAAGCGGCTTGAATTTATGTTGCAGTCTAGGGGCTTGAGCTTTTCTGGTTATTGTTTACAACCAGAGAACCAGGTGAAGCTATTAGGGATTGGAGGAGGCCTCATAGGGGACCCACGGTAACATGGGGACCCCAGCACCAGAGAGGGTGCAGGATTTTGGCATACACTGACCCTAGCCCCAGAGAAGGGGAGCAGAAAGTTGGAGGCCAGGTAAGGCCGAGGCTGCCTGAGCCCTGCAGGGGGGTTTGGGATCCCAAGGAGAAGACTTGGGGCCAGGCACAGCTAAGGCCACCTGGGCGAGACAAGCCCCAGAGCCAAGGGGGGCAGAGATTGAAGGGCACCTGTGGGGCACAGTTGCAAGACGAGGGCCACAGAGGGACAGACCAAACAACGTCCGGTACATCAGCGAGGCTTGGGGCATGGTAAAGGGGCAGTTGGAGCCACACATTGCCCATAAGGCCAGGGTGCACGGGAACCCCATTATAAAAACAAAACAAGTGACAGCAGGAGAACCATGTCCAAGAGGATGAAATAGCCCTTTAATATTTAAGATCAAGACAAAGCGGGCAAGATTTGAGGGTGCTTGAAATACCCTTGGCATGGTAGGGGGTGCTTGGGGAGATCATGGCCACCCCTAGAACCCCGCCCCATGACAGAGGGTAGTAAAGCACTGGAACAAGTTACCCAGAGAGGTTGTGGAATCCCCATCCTTGGAAGATTTTAAGACCCAGGCAGGCAAAGCCTTGGCTGGGATTATGTAGTTGGAGATGATCCTGCTTTGAGCAGGGGTTAGACTAGATGACCTCCTGAGGGTCCCTTCCAACTCTAACTTTCTATGATTCTATGACCTACTGCTGCATAATATTGCAGTCTCTTTCCTTCCTCTTCCACTGCCTCCTCTCTTTGTCTCTTTTATTAAAATATTTTTTTTACCTTGAATCACATTAGTATAAAGTGCATCACCTATAAATACTAATCCTATCAATTCATTTTTTATTTTTTAAAGAAAGCAATTATACTTAGGTACTCAGATATATAAAACGTCAGGAAAAGATTTTCAGTAGTTGTCCCAACAAATCTGATCATGGCAGACAGGTTGATTTGTTCCATTTTCATTCATAGTTTTCAGTAAAAGTGACTACAGCTAATAACAAAGCGAAGCAAGGACCTCGTGTAATCTATGTAGGATAAGCAAATATAGTATACATACTCCATTAGATCATCTTGTGTTTTCACATTTGACAAACAGGGTTTTAAAAAATGAGCTGGTAATTATGATATTAAAGTATTTTAAAGCTATATTTGCCTGTTTTTTCCTATTGTGCACAATGATCAGATGTTCACTTAATTGCACTTAATAATGATAATCCTTGCATTAATTTATACTGCTACAAATTAGTCCAGTCAGGCATTTTATAAAACATAGAGTGCTATGAAAGTTGTAAGAACAGAAAACAAATTCTGAAAAACAGCACTGCACTCTAGGGGTCTTTTGACTCTTCTCTGTATGCTGAGCTGGCAATTTATTATGCAGCGTGGGGTAATTTCCCTTTAAGGCAAATGGGAAATCCCTGGCATATATAAACTCTGACAGAACAGAACCCAGAATTTGTTTCAGAGCTAAGTAAATAACTCCTTTTTGCTATGGATTACATAGAAAGACTCAACTAAAGCATAAACACCCAGGGTATTTTTACACATATACTTTTAAAAGCACCCGGCATTGCAATGCTTGTGGTTGTATAAGCAGTGAAATGAATGTCAGCTCTGAGAAAATGGCAGCAGCGCATTTTTGAACTAAAACACCTCAGAGGTGCTTTAGTTCAAAAGTGCACTGCTGCCGTTTTCTGCGTGCTGATGCGCATTTCGCCACTTATACAACTGCACACAGTGCAGCGCACTTCACCTTAGCTCGCATGTAGAGAAGACTTGATTAATCAAGTCTGTTCTGAAACAGCAAACCTCTGGTGCATTCTGGGAAAAAAGTATGTGTATAAATGCCCCTAGAGTCCAAATACAAAAAAATAAGTGGAACAATTGTCTCCTTTGCTTAAACTAGTTTCCCCCCATGCTAGAATTTATTATATAGTAATGAGAAATACCTATCGGCAAATATTAAGGTCAACATTATAATCATGTAAAATGTAGGAAACGTAGAATTAGGATTCCTACAATTACCTTAACTCTGCCCCTTTGTATACAGCACTATCACAATACCATTACAGAATTATATGCAATTAATACAAATCACTCTACATGCTCATCTATTACTAGAAAAAAGATGCGTTTAAAAAAGCATACTGTGAGAGGGGCATATTTTGTTTATTTGTTTCCTTGCTGAAAAGGTTCTGCACCCCAAGGAATAGGAAGATTAAGACTGACACTCCAAAAGTGTACAATGATTTCTTTTGGTGGACTGCAGAGACATCCATCTACCAATCTAACTCAGGAAGTCTGATGCTTGCCAGGAGCTCAAATCTAAGATATTACTGAAGTATTTTGAGTCATTTCATCCTCTGACTATTATCCTATGTATTAGGCTCATTTACATAAGCATTAAGGGTGTTTGTACATGACAGCATTTGATCTGGGTGCATAATGTCCTTTCTCCATGAGGCCAAGGAGGAGGGAATTTCTGCATATGCGTGCGTCATGCGCACTGCCAACCCACCTTGTAAAAATGTTTGTGAACTAGCTCTGGTGGTCCACCACAGTTTGAAGCATCACAGAGACAAATCCTTTCCTGTTTGTAAAAGACCTCCCCCTCCCTGAAGGACACAGCACTGGGTTGTGAGTGATGCCTAAAGCCCACATGAAGTTAGGCAACCCCATGTCATTGAAGCTTGCCTCTTGGTTTTCCCATTCCTCGGTACATCTCTGTTTTCTTCTTCTCAATTCTAGAAAAGCTAGTATATACACTAATGCTGAATACCCTATCATCCTTATCCTCTCAGGAACCAGGAGCAGGGAGGAGAGAAGGGAACTTACCTGACTCGAGATGGAGGACTATACTGCAGTTGCTCGGGGATGCAGGGGGGCAGTCAGAAAGGCCAAGGTGGAGATGGAACTGGGACTAGCTACCCAGATCAAGGACAACAAGAAGTCCTTTTTTAAATACATAGGGGGGGAAAAAGAAGGTACTGGGTAATGTGGGGACTCTGCAGGACACACTAGAAAATCTGGTCGTTGCACCAGACAGTAAAGCCCTATGAGGAGAGGCTAAGGGACCTGAACCTGTTCAGCCTCCACAAGAGAAGGCTGAGGGGGGATCTAGTGGCCATTTACAAACTAGTCAGGGGGGACCAGCAGGCATTGGGGGAGTCCCTGTTCCCCCAAGCTCTACCAGGAGTGACTAGGAATAATGATCACAAGCTGGCAGAGGGTAGATATCAGGAGGTGCTACTTCAATATCAGGGTGGCTAGGATCTGGAACCAACAAGCTAAGTGGTGCTGACCCCTACCCTGAGGATCTTTAAGAGGCGGATAGATGTATACCTTGCTGGGGTCGTTTGACCCCAGTACTCTTTCCTGCCATGGCAGGGGGTTGGACTAGATGGTCTGCTCAGGTACCTTCCAACCAACTATGAAACTATTAAACCACTGTTTTTTGAACAAGTAAACTTGGGGCACTGAGCATTTGCACAGCCTTTGTTTGGTCCTGAAATAAGAAGCAGCAGATGCTCTGATGTATCAAGTTTTTGTTCAAGACAATTTGTAATCAAGGTTGTAAACACAAGATTCTGCCATAGCCCGCTCCTGTTAATGTAAGACAAGGCAGCTGAATACTTTGGTGAGATCAGTGAAAGCAGACTGTGCTTCTGTAGTAAAATTATTTTATTCAGCAATAAGAAAATGGCCTTCATTGTGGGACTAACTAGGGGAAGACAGGCCAAAACACAAGCAGGCAGGTGTGATAGATTTTTGCAACAGTCTGGGGCATTGAACAGCCATCCCAATAGACAATGGCCTTATGTACCCCGTGCTCAAGCCAATCCACAAGTCTTTTGTTGGTGAATGGGGTGCTTCATAACCTTTGGATGTTGCGAGATGCAAGTGATGACTTCACAATCTTTGGAATTTTTGTAGCATGCGTATAAAGCTGACCCCCAAATTTTGCCATGGACCTGTCATGAATCAGAATCACTTTCTGTTGACCATGAGCTGCTTCACCATGTCTCAGAAACCCCAGGCCAGCAGTACGGAGGTAACGGAGCAGGAGGCTGATACCTCCAACACCTGGGGACCCAACTGGACCCAGGAAGAACTGCAGGACTTAATGAACATTTGGTCAGAGCAAAGCATTATAGACAAGCTGGCAAGTAGGAGGAATAAGCCTGTTTATGTCTCTATTGGAAAAGTGATGCAGGCGTGAGGGCACAGTCGTGACTGAACCCAGGTCCCATGCAAGATCAAGGCCCTGAGATCTGTGTTTTACTATGCTAAAGATGCTAACTCTTGCTCTGGGGCAAGGTGCACAATTACTCCTTTCTACAACCAGCTGCCTGTCATTCTCTCCAAAGATGTGGGTAACACTCCAGGTATGCAGTATTTCAGGACCGGAGTTACTGTGGAGGAGAGCACAGTGACAGAGGCAGCTCCTCCTGTGGGTGAAAATGGGAGCATGTCGCAGCTGTATGGAGACCACTCCATGCTCCTGGGTGATGGGGACTGCCAAGAAGAACAGGGATGCACCATTGACTTGATTCCAGTGCCCCCCTCCCCCCATCCTGAATCCACAGACTAGCACAGTTAATCAGGTGAAGGAGGAGGAACAGGAAGAAACTGATGCAGCTGATGGCAGTTTGTTGTGCTCCCAACAATGCTCAATCATAATTTTATGTTGCTGAGACCCAAGTAGATCCTCAACCGGTGACTTGTAAGTATCTGTGCCCCTTGCCACTGCCAGGCATTACTTGGAAATGTGCCAGTTGGGTTTGTGGCAACTTTCAAGTTTAGGGCAGTATGAATGGTGCCCCACTCTTGCGGGGTCTGTTTCTGTGCCTGCATGCATTTTCCATTTTCTCCACTTCAGGGTGGGGAAGTGGTGGTGTGTAGTTTCCTCCTCTTGGGGGAAGGAAATGTCATAAAACCAGGAAGACTTTTTACACTGTTTTACCAGATCCTGTGCCCAATGGTAGCTGGGAATGTGCCTCCAACCCCCCTGACCCCTGCTTGTACTACAGCAGAGCACTCAAGAGATATGTGCCACAGGCTCATGCTCCCAAGAAACCTCATTGGTCAATGTGTTCTGATGATGTCCTTCTCAAGAAGTGCGAGACCACATGCAGCAGTTGGTAGACATGGCCACGGAGTCCCAGGTTGTTTACCAGAAGTCACATAACTTGATAAGTGAGGTCCTGAAGAAATTGCCAAAGTATCTCTCTAAAAAGCAGGTACCATCCCAGAAAGGGAAAAGTAGCTCCATTTGGCTTGCCTCTGTCCAGAAGGTAGCCAGGAGCATTATAAGTCAGTCTGCTCCTTCAAACACACTGGAGTCAGGGGAGGGTCGTATGACTGCCAGCAAGGGCAGGTGGCCACCACTGTGGTTCAGAGAGCCATGGATGATGGTGGGATGAAGGCAAGTAATTGACTGCTTACAATATTGTATTCCTGGAAGTAAAACCTTATGTTATCTTGGCTTTCTGCATCTGGCTCCATATTTTTGAAGGGAAGGGCTGGCAAAATTCTGCCTCACTCTGCTGGTTGGGGAATGGGGATTTCATTCATTTTTTGGTTTAATTTCTTATTCTGTTTTTCTGCCTGCCACTTTTTCTAGGTGCTTGCTGCATGGGGCACATGGGGGAGGGGCTAGCAATATCTTGTACACAGGGCTGCCTGGGTGGTACATCCCTCATAAGTCTGGCTGGCCAAAACACCAGCAGTTTGCCAAGCCATACACTTTGCAAAGACCCCCACAGAAGCTGATGCTCAGCCTATTCTGCCTGCCTACAGGAAGTGGGAATGGGGGAGGGAGGCTGGCAGGGTCAGCCCGCACAAGCCTTACTTGCATTTTTCCAAGGTACACACTTTGAAAAGCCCCCACAGTGACTGATGCCTGCCCAGTCTCTCATGCAGGTACACTGGGAGGGCGGGGCCGCCTGAGTGGTTTGCCCCTAAAGTCTGGCTGGCTAAAACACCAGCAGTTTGCCACAAGCCTGGCTTGCACACAAGCATTTTGTAAAACCCAGAAACTTTGCAAAGGCACTCTCATGGAGAGAGTTGCCCCAGGGGGGCACTGCAATGTGAATCTAGCGTTCGAGAAGACTGCAGGCTGCTGAAGTGGGGTGCAGTGAAGCTTTGAGTCCTGGACGAGCACAGCTTTGCAACGTGCGACTTGAAAGAGCACACTGTGATGTGTTCCCCGAGTGGCACCTTTACGCATTCATTGGTGACTTCTGAGAATTGTCTGTGACCTGAGAGCATGGGGGGAATTGTTTACTTCAACTTTCTTGTAAACTGGGTTGTTGGAATTTTTTTGTCATGAAGGAAGATACATGAGGTGCACAAGAGGCACTGCATGTTGGTTTTCAATAAAAATTCCTACGCTTTTTCTATGCTCCCTCCCTCCAATTTTTAGCTATCATTCTATTCCGAGCTGGATGCTCCCCCCAGTTGTGGTGACAACAGGCAGAGGAAGAGAAAGAGAAGAGGAACAAGAAGAGGATCCTGACGCCACTTGCTTCAGCATTCTCTCAACTGTATCTATACTATTGTACATTCCAGGATGTATTATACTTATAGTAGACTTTTATTATATAGACATATATACCCAAGTACATTATCTATACTTTATATAGACTTATAAAATAATCAGTACACTAGTATATAATAGTAAATATATTATACTATTATATTTTATAGTGTTCTTATAATATCAATAATTGTAACTTATAATAACCATAACCATCAGGTCTTACTAATGATTGAGCTCCTTTGTAGCTTGCGGAGTACAACCATCTCTGGTCTGGTTTAAATTTTGTACTTGGTGATACTATACTATACCATATAGTATACATGCATAGCATGAATAGCATAGCATTGAGGGGACTCATGCTAATTGACTGACAGTCCCCTCAATCAGTAGGCTACTATCAAATGGCTGTTGCCGTAAATAAGCATGTACATACATATGTATATACATGCATAAATCATAACTGAATAAATACGTAACACGTAATCTCCCATTCTGGCTTCCACCCAAGTTGGAGGTCAGTCACCTCAGAAAACAACCTGTATTTGAACTCTTGTCTTCTAACACTGCTGGTGCCTACTGGTCAAAGAACACGAGATATTTTTCTAGACCGATACAAAAAGTGGCTCAAGTTCTGGCTTGCAAAATGCTTCCTAGAGTCTCAATGCACAGAGAAATGGTCACTCCTTGCTTGTTACAGCCACAGAAAGTAATGCTTCACCACTTGACTACCAATGCCAGTGCTAATAGGGTAAGGGTAATTAACTGACATTAGGTCAACATACATGCATGCATACACACAGACACATACACCCATCATACATGCACACACAGTACTGTTTACAACAACAGTCACTTTACAGTAGTAATACTAAGGGGAATACCCCCTCAAGGGACATTGAGGGGAACATTTGAGCTGAGAGGAACATTTGATACATATATACTTGGACTGTGTGAATCTTTGGTCCCTGATTCGATTCGGTGGAGATTTGGCCTGATTTGGTGGCCAAATCTCTGAATCTGAATTGAATTGGAGGACCCTTTAATCTCTCTGAATTGAATCAGAACTCTCTGAATTGGTCTGGAGAGATCTGGAAAGATTTGGCAATTCGGACATAGACACAGCTTTTAATGTTTTTTCTACATACCTCTTCGTAGCAGGCAGCTCGTGAATGCCGCAGTTCTGGGGCGCATGAAATGTCCCACAGCAGCACAGGGGGGCTACCCAGTGAGCTTGGAAGCAGACCCAGAAGTAGACCAGAAGCACTTCCAGGTCCACTTCCAGGTCTGCTGGGGAGCACACAGACGGCCTTCCTGTGCGCCCCTGGTGTGGCGACTGCTGCTTTCTGGGTCTGCGGCGGGCACCCGGGGTCCCCTCCTGACTGATCGCCAAGCCAGGCAGGTGCAGGGGGCCCCCTCATGCACTCTCTGGAGGACCCAGAAGTGGACCAGAAGTACTTCCGGTCCACTTCCAGGTTCATTGCCGAGCACATGGAGGGCCACCCCCCACGTTCCTGTGAGATGCTCCATGCACCCCAGCATCACAGTGTCCACAAGCCACACTGGTATCCTGAGGTATGTAGAAAAAACATTTAAAGTTGTGTCTATGTCTGAGTCACTGATTTTTTGAATCTATTGAATCTTCAGATTCAGATTCAGCCAAATCAAATTACAGACAATGATCTAAATCAATTAATCAAACCACTGTCCCTGATTTGGGCCAAATCCAAATCAAATAGGGCCTGCTTCGTACACCCCTAATACAAATATACATTGCATACATACATAAATCTTAACCAAATACATATGTAATAAATACATAATGAATAGAATAAATACGTAAATATGTAAATGTGTAAATATATAAGTACGTAAATCTCAGTGGGCTGTGGTCATAGAGGCCTCATCACCCTACTTCTGGCTCGACTAGCAAAGGCATCCTAGCTTTCCCACTGCATGGTGAGCCTTATAACCCTCACACATACACACACACACACGTCTGTTCACCAGACAGCCCCAAGGGATGACAAGGTCAAATGGTCACAAACTCCTCCAAGAATGTTTCAGGTTGGTTGTAAGGAAAACCTTCTTTACTGTCCGAGCCCCAAGGCCTGGAATAGCTCCCTTCTCTGGACTCTTTTATGAAATATTTGGATGTCTATCTTGCTGGGATCCTTTGACCCTAGCTGACTTCCTGCCCCCGGGGCAGGGGGATGGACTCAATGATCTCCTGAGGTCCCTTCCAGCCCTAATGTCTATGAAATCTATGAAACATATGCATCCTGCTTTGTGCTGGGCGGAGATAAATTCCCTCCTAGCTGCCTCTTGCCCCATGGGTGTGGGCTCCTAGCAGCTTGTTTTTTTTGTGTTAAATCTAAAACAAGTCTTTTCCATAAGAAAAAAGATGAAGATTACATACAGGTTTTTACATTTTAGAAAGTAAACTTTGAGGGTTTTTGCAAACACACATACATATTTTTTGATATCACCATCAGCCTGAACCAGCCCCCTGTTACCCCATTGCTGGGGAGGGCCTCTTAAAATTTCCCTCCCTCCATCCCTAGCTGGGACATGGTCAATAACCTGAGAGGGTGATTCTGTCCCTCCCCCTTAGCCCCCTGTTACCCCATGCTTCTGGCTGGGGGAAAGTTGCCTCCCTGTCTCCCTGCTGCCCCATGATTAGGGCCTTATCACCTGGCTTCTGGCTGGTGTTTTACCCTCTTTATGGTTACTGGCCATATCCCAGCCTTCTAAACTTCTCCTTTCTGGTTAGTGGCCATGTCTTTAGCTAGTGAACAAGCAAGCCCTAGCTCCTTGTTGCCCCACGGCTGGGCCCACTTGTCAACCTGCTTTGTCACCTTGCTTCTGACTGGATAAAAATTTCCCTGCATAGGTCCTTCCATAGGACTCTTAGCAACAAGCCCTCATATGAAAGATTTGCTCACTTTGAATGCACATCCTGACACTGCCATTGTGGCCTGGACTCCCTGTTGCCCCATGGCTGTTTGTTCCTATGTCAGAGTACATGCACACATATTACATACACGCACACATTTGCCAATCCATGCGTCTACTTGCCAATCAAGTGACATCCGTGAATCAAAACTCTCTCCCCACCATGCCGAGGCTAGTTCACTTGCAATGTTTGCCATGTGCTTTCATAGCACTTAGTGTCACAGTACTTAGGGTCGGAAGGGACCTAAACAGATCATCAGGTCTGACCCCCTGCCCCGGGCAGGAACAGGTGCCAGGGTCATATCACCCCAGCCAAATATATGTCTCCTCATGAAGACCCCCAAAGTAGGAGAGAGTACCACCTCACTTGGGAGCCCATTCCAGAGCCTGGCAGCCCTAACTGTAAACTAATGTCTCCTGATGTGCAGCCTGAACCTTCTCTCTAACAATTTGTGGCCATTATTCCTAGTAAACCCAAGTGTTGCCCGGGGGAACAGAGCCTCCCCCAATTCCCGCTGGTCCCCCCTGGTGAGTTTGTAAATGGCCACCAGATCCCCTCTCAGCCTTCTCTTGTGAAGGCTGAATATTTGGAGCCTCTCAATGCTAGCCACATTCTTCTTGAAGTGCGGTACCCAGAACTGAACACAGTACTCCAACTGTGGCCTGACCAATGCCGTATGGAGGGGAAGGATCACCTCCCCCTGGACCTGCTTGTGATGCATCTGTAGATGCATGACAAGGTGCGGTTAGCCTTACTTTTTTTGAAGCAAATCTACATGGGCATATTAACTGTCTAATATTAAATAACTAATTATTATTATTCACCACCACTTGACTACCAATGGTGTTTCATAAATTTTTAGGGCCAAAAGGGACCTCAGTAGATCATTGAGTCTGACCCCCTGTCCAGGACAGGAAAGAGCACTGGGGTCAGATGACCCTACCTAGTTGCTTGTCTAGCCTGCTCTTAAAGACCTCCAAGGTAGGGGAGAGCATCAACTCCCTTGGAAGCCCATTCAGATTTTGGCAACCCTCACCATAAAGAAATGTTTCCTAATGTCTAATCTAAATCTGCTCTCTGTCAGTTTATGGCCATTGTTCCTAGTAACCCCAAGGGGTGTCCTTGGGGTTACTAACACAGTATCTCCTATTCATTGCTTCCCCTCTCCCCCGATGAATTTGTACATGGTCACAAGATCCCCTCCCAGCCTTCTTCTGTGGCGGCTGAAGAGATTCAGGTCTCTCAATTGCTCCTCATAGGATCTTACCTGCAGGCCCTTAAGCATATGAGTAGCCCTTCTCTGGACACTCTCAAGGTTATCCACATCCCTCTTGTAGTGTGGTGCCCAGAACTGGATGCAGTACTCTGGCTGTGGTCTTATCAGTGTTGCATAGAGGGGAAGTATCGCCTCCTTAGACCTGTTCATGATGTACTTTCTAATTCATGAAAGAGTGTGGTTGGCATTACTTATCACTTTGTTACATTGACAACTCATATTCATCTGGAAGTCGACTAGGACTCCAAGATCCCTTTCTGCTGCAGTGCTGCTTAGAAAGTCACCTCCCAGTCTGTAGGTGTGTTGGTGGTTCTTTCTCCCTAGACACAGCACTTATCTTTGTTAAACTGCATCCTATTCTGTTCAGCCCACTTTCCCAATGTGCCCAAATCTGCCTGAATCCATTCCCTGCCCTTCAGTGTCTTTGCTTTACCCCATAATTTGATATAGTCTGCAAATTTGAACAGAGTGCTTTCCATGCCCTCATCCACATCACTGATGAAGATACTGAGCAGCACTGGTCCAAGAACTGAACCTTGGGGAACTCCACTGCCCATATTTTTCCAGGTCGAAAACAACCTGTCCACTACCATCTTCTGGGTGCATCCCATAAGCCAATTCTCCACCCACTTGACCATGTAATAATCTACATCACAAGTGCTTAATTTATTTAGAATAATGGGATGTGACATTGTAACAAATGCCTTTTTAAAATCCAAGTAGATGACACCTACCTGAACTGCATCTAAGCATTTTGTGACCTGGTCGTAAAAAAGAAACAAAGTTAGTCAGGCAAGATTTACATGCTGTGAAGCCATGCTGGTTGCCCTTCACTATTATTTTTCCCACAAATGTAATCCTTAATAATTTTTTCAAAGGTTTTCCCAAGGATAGAGGTGAGGCTAACCAGCCTATAGTTACCCAAATCATGCTTTCTCCCCTTCTTGAAAATAGGGAACACAGTGGCCCTTTTCCATTCCTCTGGGACCCATCCTGAGCACTATGAGTGCTCAAACAACTACATCAGTGGTTCTGCTATGACACTGGCCAATTTCTTCAGCACCCTTGGATGAAGATCATCAGGGCTTTCTGACTTAAACATGTCCAGCCCCTTCAAATGCCCCTTCACTAAGTCAGTGCTAACTGTTGGTGGGTTGGAGTCCCTCTTGTGTCTGTCTATAGCCTCTTTGGGAGATACATTTTTATCCATGTTCAGGAATACAGACACCTGGACAGACAACTGGCTGGGGTCATCTGACCCCTGCACTCTTTCCTGCTCAGGGTAGGGGGTCAGACTCAATGATTTAATAGGTCCCTTCCAACCCTAATAACTATGAAACTATAAAAAAATACAGATGCAAAGAACTCAATTAGAAGCTCAGTTTTGTCCCTCCTATCTGTTACCAGTTGCCCTAGTCTGTCCTGTAGGTGTCCTGTGTTACTATGTGCCTTCTTTTTTCTCCTTATGTACCTAAAGAAGGACTTTTGTTGTCTTTAATTTTTGTTGTCAGCCTGAGTTCCATTTCTGCTTTGGCCTTCCTAGCTGATTCCCTGCAAGTGTGAGTCAAGCAGATATACTCCTCCTTGGTGGTTACCCTGTGCTTTTACAGTCTGTATGCTTCTATTTACCCCCCTAAGCTCACCAGGATTTCCTTATTCAGCCAAGAGGCATTGTTTATTAAAACACAGCTGTCTATACTGTTTTAGCATTTAGATAGCATTTCAGTTTATTATGAATTCCCAATCAGATTGCATTTCAATGTATTGTGAAAAACCAAAGGACACAAAGAAAAAAGTGTGGACCTTCCTACCCTTGCCCCCCCACGGCTGGGACTTGCTTTCTGGTTAGTGGACATGTCCCAGATGAATAATGTCTGGGGCCTCTTATCACCTTGCTTCTTGGCAGGGAAAAGTTCCCTCCCTGCCTAGCTCCTTGTTTTCCCCCATGTCCATGGGCTCTTAGCACCTGGGGAGGTGTTTTAAGGACCTGCTTCCTGGTTACTGGCCATGTCCCAAATGAATGCTGACTGGGGAAAAATTACCGGGGAGTAGTATATCACAGACACAAGTACAGTACTGGTTTCCTCCTCCATTTCTTGTTATCTTCCCTCCTAGCTCCCTCTTGCCACATAGCTGTGGGCTCTTACCATGTGGGATGGTATTCTAAGGACCTGCTTTTAGGTTACCAGCCATGTCGCAGTTTGGAAAGTAAAGTACATTTTGTGATATAATATTATTGTCTTCACAGATAAAAAGGGTTTTCAGCCAGCTCCAGGCTTGGCTCTCTTTGAATACTCTGTTCTGTGCTTTTTACACCCTGCTGTGCAGAAAGCTTTAGAGAAGAAGGCTGGGGAGGATTGAGGTTTCAGCTGCTCCCTTAATCATATAATCAATAAAATTAATCAAAAATAAAAAATAATCCAAAATCAATAAACTTTAACTCCCTGCTGGTGGCTTATACTTGATTGCTCTCTGGCCATGTCTCCACAAATGAGAAAGATTCACTGACTTCATTGCATATCCTGATGATGTTGCAACCTTCAGACTATTATCAGTCTGTACTATATACGCTATTTTCTATAGGACACTACACAGTATACGCTACTTGTACATACATGCATGAATAGCATTGCATTTTACTTTGGTTCACTAATCAAAAAATCTGTGAATTCTTACTTGCTCCTGCTTGGTGTCAAGTGTGCGTCAGGGCCAGGGCCTGCTAATTAGAGTTGAGGTGAGGGAGGTCCCACATTTTCTCATATACATACATGCATGAATAGCACTGGAATTTATCACCACTGCAAGGTGTGTCTTCTAACCCTCACACAAACAAAAATACAATCGAAAACAGTCAATTTTAATATCCAGGATGAAAAGGTGTCTGCTGCCAGGGAGGTGGGAATAGATGCCTAATGGTTTCCCAGTGGATTGCAATACTTGTGATGTGACTGACTCCTGTCTTTTGTGAAGCTATTTGCAAAGCTCTGAGCAAAAATTAACAAAGCTGTTTCTGACCTGCTGTTGAGCAACACAAGGACACTATCCCCTCTCCCCCCCAACCGGTGACCATGCATGCACACAGCTGTCCCACCAAGCCCACGCATTAGCCAGAAGAGACTAGACGGAAGAGTTGCTAATTGCTGTCGTTTTCAAATGTTAAGGAAGGTTGTCCCATACTTGTCCAAGTATTGCAGCTTGCCACTGTGGGTGGGGGGAGGCAAGTCTTTGGGAGGCAAGTCTTTCTCACAAAAAAGGTGCTGCCTGCACCCTCAGGCTTGCCAGGATGGCTGTACATTGAGATTGGGGAGGTGGGCGGGGGGGAATAACACAAGCACTGGACAATCATTCGACCTCCTATAACAATCCACGCTACAACTCTTTCCAGTAATGCCATGACTCCATAAACACCCCAAGCAAAGCATTCCCATGCTGGCTGCTGGGGGTGGTCATCACCTCTTGAAACCCTCCCCATCTACTCATGAACCACACAATGCCACATACATGCCAATCTGCCAATGAAAGAAAGCATGCCATGTCTATATAGACAAAAAAATTTCAAAAGTTTATTGCAGGGAGGGGGAAGAAGGAAGAGGATGGGGTTTTGAACAACAGTCCAAAAACTGCCCTCTTGCCCCCAATCCCAGCCCATCCAAGGTCGGTGGGAGATTTCTGATATTACCTAGATATCACCTGGGATGCTGTATATCT
>NW_017728951.1:44298931-44312728 GCF_001723895.1 Crocodylus porosus | reverse complement strand
TCCTAACAAATAGGAAGGTTTGAAAAATTCAACAAAGTCTTAGGGGTAGCACACATAAATAGTTGCAAACTTACCATTCTGGTGATGCTGTTGTGTTCTGCAGTTATGAACACTGCAGTGGGCACATCAGGCAGGGGTCATGGGTGGGGGGTACACAGGTGCAGGGTGGGGAAGCACATAAACTACAGCTGATGGTGGAGGTAAGGGAGATAAGGGCAAAATTACCATAGGACAGTATATCACAGGTATAGGCAAAGGCGCAGGCACAGTTGTGAATTGCTCATCCATTTCTTTTGATCCTCCTGTATTAATTATCATTATGTGCCCCTGCCCACACTGTGCTGTGCCCTGGGTGCCTGCAGACAGCTGTGGAGCAAGAGAAGAGGAGGGGGCAGGAGGAGGGAGAGTCTGGAAGAAGGGGAAGAACCGCCCCCCCCCCACATAAAATAAAATCACACTGGTAGCTACTGGGTAAAGGCTTAAACTACAACAATAGCACAGGGACACCTAGGGTGAAAGAAAGTAATTACAAGTTTTAGAGTAGCTCACTGTTTGCATGACATGAATCCATAGATAGGGTGGCATAAGTGGAGGCACTGGAAAATAAACATCTCTAAGCAGCGTTAGTTTAACGCACTGAAAAGACTTTTAAAGCAGTGGGAAAACCCACTCGTGCAAACAAAAAAGCATTTGCAGTGGCGTAAACAGGAAATCACGTGGCATGTACAAATGCCCTAAGATACTGCCAGATGTGACCTGAGGAGATCAAAGGGGTCTAAGAAGGATCTAGTTATGGGGGTGCAGGAGAAAGGAGATAGGACAAACTTCTTATCTTTCCCTTTGGTCAGCAGTGAAGACCCATATAGGAGGTGCAACCTAGAGATCAACATCTGGCTATGCCAATGGCTTTGCCTGCAAGGCTTTGGCTTCTTTTGTGGTGGCACATCAGAAAAATACCTTTGAAGCAGAAATATGTTCATGTAATGAAAAGGAGGACTTGAATCTTTCTACACAAACTTGCAAACCTAGCAAAGAGGGCTTTAAATTATATTCAGTGATGTTGGAAACAAAATGCTTTAGTAAAGAGCAAGATGAGTAGGTTAAAGGCCTATAGGAAGCAGAAGCAATATGGAGAAAATTAATAAGGTTAAAAGTAGAAAATTAGCAAACAATCAGCTATTCACCCAAGATGCTTATATACTAAGAACTGGAACTCCTAGTTTGTATGATCTGATTTGGATAACTGAGACTTAACTGAATAGTTTACATAAACAATACTGTTGTGAAGGAGTGTATCTTGTTCAGGAAAGTCAGACTGAAGAAAAAAGGAGGTAATATCATTCAAATGTCTTCTTGTGAGGTACAGAATGAAGTAGGAGGCAGACCTCTTGAAAGTTTCTGGGTTAATATAAAAGGGAAAAACAGCCAAGAGGATGTTACAATCTACTATACACCACCAACCCAGGAGGAGGAACACTTATTTTAAATGGCTAAATGAAGTATCCAAATCAGTATCCGAGTTCTTTATGAGGTATTTTAATTGCCATGGTATTTTTGTGCACCGCAGAACAGAACAAATGTTCAAACTTAGACTTGTGTGAAAAGTACTATGAGCACCAAAAAGAACTTCATCATAACTTCATAGACATTTTTAAAAATGTTTTGACGGGGTATGGCAAAAAGCATTTTGGCTGACAATAAAGAAGCATAAAGTCAGTCCCACATCAATAAGTCTTATAGAAGAATGCTACAACAATAAAAGCAGTATTGTTGTTGCTGCTTGACAACACTGTAGAAACATTTGCAACATCAGTGGAAGTACACCAAAGTTGTCTTCTCTCATCAAGTGTACTTAATTTATACCTGGAACAAACCATATCAGATGCCCTAGAGAACTTCACTGGAACACTGTCAGTTGGAGGATGAGAAATTAACAATCTTTGTTTTGTTTTTGACATTGATCTAATAGCTCGAACTGCAAAAGAGCCTAAGGAAATAACAGAAAGGCTGCATAAGGCTACAAAGACATATGGGATGGAAATTAGTGCAGAGAAGAGAAAAGTAATGATAAAATCATAGCAATGATGATGCATCAGTAAAAATTGGTAATGAGAAGCCAAAAAAAGTAACATGCTTTAAACACCTTGGAGCAACCATCACAGAAGATGCTACATTAGAGGAAAAAAAGTAAAAACAAGAGTAGCCACCACCATTGGAAAACTAGCAAAGCTAAAGAAAATCTGGACTAACAGCAACATCATAATGAAAAAAAAACTCTAACAACTCTCTATGGCTGCAAGACCTGGACACTCATTAGGGCATGGGAAAAGAGAATCAAGACCTTTGAAATGCAGTGCTTCAGAAGACTTCTACGCATACCCTACACTGCACAAAGAACAAATGAATCTGTGAAAGATCAAACAGACAAGAACCTGATAATTATGAACCCTTACTTGAAATCATAAGAAGAAAGATGCAGTAGTTTGGACATGTAACAAGAAGGTCCAGCATCCTTGCCACGGCCATCCTGTAGGGTGCTGTAGACAGATAAAGAAGAGGAGGGAGACCTAGGACAAGCTGGACCACCAACATCAAAGACTGGATGGGATTAAAACTGAATGATTGTACAAGGATTGCAAATGACCAGAAAGAATGAACAAAAGTTATTGCTGCATTGAAGGTGCCCCAGCAGTCAGTGCAACCTCAGGACCAACTAACTGACACAGTAGCACATTAGACAGTCCAGTCAGCTTTAGGATTTTGTTGGGACAACTTTTTGGAACAGAAGATGGTGAAACCAATTTCAGGGTATATAGTTCTTGATTTGCAAGCTACTAATAAGGATTGACTAAGAATCTGAAAGTGGAAGGTAATTAGGGTTAAAGTAATCATGAAATGATATGAGTTCATAATTCTAAGGAAAGAAAAACAAAACAGCAGAACAAGAAAACTGGCCTTCTGAAAGGTACTGTTCAGCAAACTCAAGTTTATATGCAAAAACCTACAAGAGGCAAGTCCAAGAGAAAAAAAAATTCAGGACTGTTGGTTTTACCATTAAAGATGCATGTTATACTAATGCAAAGGAAACAGCAAGGGATTGGATTAGCTAAACAGAGAATTCTTCAGTGACCTCAAACCTGAAAAGGAATCTTAGGCCCTTCTACACTTTATATGCATTACACAATTACCTGGTTAATTGTGCAATTGATTTAGACCAGCTACACATTCAAATTAACTATGGCTCCTTAAAAAGGTCCAAACAGTTAAAAAGTTATTGCTGAAAAAACTGTATTAACTTTATACCTGGTTTCTATTCAGCTTTAATTTGCATGTGTAGCCTGGGCCTCCATGGCTGGAAATCCCATCAGCTCAGGGGTGGGCTAATATTTTGGTTGGCAAGCCACTTAAGTTTTGGTTAACTGTCAATGACTGTGCACACAAATACTTTCAGAAGATATTTTAACAAATTGTAAATTAAAAACACCCAAATCATATACTAAAAATCAAACATCTACTGTATTTTAATTTTATTTTTAAAATGAATTTTTGTCCTCATGTATGTGTTTTTGAGTAGTGTATATAGAGATGATTGCATAATAGTTCAGAATAAAGTCTTACTCTTGTGTGCCAGATGGCATGTGGGGGGTAGGTAGGGGATGTATGGGGGTGGGTTTGCATGTATGTGACTGGGGGGGGGTCAGGTGCTAGATTCCAGAACCTAGCAGGGGGTGGGGGGAAGGAAAGGGAGGGCAGGTGGTGCATTCCAGTTACAGTCCAAGACCACCCCATCTGACCCATGGTTGCCCCTGTGGTACTCCACATGAGACTGAGCCCCACCTCCTGCCAAGTGTGTAAAAGACAGCTGGGAGCTGGAGCTGGAGCCCCATTCACTGGGGCAGGAGCTGCCCAGCTGCAGCTTCCCTCCCATTTGGCTGGGTGTCTGGTGCCTGGCACACTTCCCCACAGCTGTCCTCACTTCCTTGCACTACCTGCAGCCCAGAGTTGTGCAGCAGAGGCAGGAGGAGGAGCCACTGGAGGCAGAGGAAGCTGAGCAGTATCTGGGCAGCTGCACCACAAGCAGGCCTGCTGAGAAGCTGTGCACACTGATCAGGGCTAGGGCTCTCAGTGGGTGCAAGCAGCAGCAGGCAAGGGCTGCCTCAGGTGGAGCTTGGCCCCATGTGAAGCACTGTGGGGGCAGCCATAGGGGCTCCCACCATAGGGGAGCCATAGGCTGAATACAATCAATTGGTGGATGCCTGCCTGCAAACTGGATCCAATCAGTTGGTAAGCCAGACCCAGCCTGCGGGCTATATTTTTCACACCCCTGCATCAGCTGATTACATCTCCTAGTTGTGGGGTCCCATGTGTACTCCTGAGCCTGGGAACTTTCAACTGATACTTGGTTCCAGCCCCGTGCCAAAGCTTGTAGCCACAGGGCACACCATGCATCCCCACAGCACAAAATCTGCAGTCTCCCAGGTGCAGAGGTGTGTGTGGGGCCTCCATGGCTGGGAGCCCCATTAGCTGAAGGAGCTCCCACCTGAGGGAACTTGCCCCTTGCCAATGCAGGGGAAGCCCAGGCTGTTGGAGAGGGAGAGACCCTTGAAAAAGAAGGAAACTTGGTCGTGTTACTAAGGGTAAGTATATACTGCAGACACGTAGGGACAAAATCCAGAAGACTAAGGCACAAACTGAGGAGACATAAAAGGAAACAAAAAGGTATGCTATGAGTATGTCAGAAGCAGAAGATTAATGAAAATACTGAAAGGGAAAGAGAAGCTAATAATGGGAGCAAGGTAGAGAGTGCTAAGATACTTATTAAAATTAATTCTTCACAAATAAATGTCAGCTGTCTGATGACAAGCACAACAGACAGCAAGGACATAAGCAGGCCTGAGTAGGGAACAAAGAGATTAGGGCATGCATAGATGAAATGGGGGCCCTAAATTGAAGAGGTGGGTTTTTAAAAACACTCCTTTAAGTTAGGGCTGATTAAACCCCCACATTGTACACATACCCAGCTGACTTACCCGCCTCTCCAGTGGCAGGGAGGGGAGGGCAAGTTGCTGATGGACGGAGTAGTCCCTGAACTGCAGGGGGGGCTGGTGCTTCCCTCCGTGGCAATGGCAGCTCCCCCACAGGTGACACCTGCCTGCAGGCACCCAGCTCAGGCAGTCCCAGGAGGCACTGCAGCCACAGAGGGAAGCACCAAGCCCCCACACAGCTGAAGCAGGCAGGCAGGGTCTGGGGTGGGGAAGTCAAGCTTGCTGCTTTTCTCGGGAAGAGCTTACTTTCTCGGGCTGCTCCAGGGCTTTCTGCAGAGCTGCACGGAGCCCAGTGCTTCACTCTGCAGCTGTAGGGGCAGCAAACTAAAATTCCTTGGAGGAGTTTTAGTTTGCTGCACTCCAAGTCATTTAATTTGCATTACACCACCAAATTTCCTACAGCAGCTGGAATTAATGCCCAATATGCTGCCGAGGCATGCAAACAATGACATCATTAAAGCAGTACAAAAGCATTTAGCCCACTTTAAAGTGTTGTGCACACCCCCTCCCCATTTCATCCACACATGGACTTAGATCAGTGATTCTCAACCAGCAGATTAAAGATAGAACCACAAGACAAAACACCCTAATCTGCAACAGGTAAAGCAGGGGACCACAGCAGCCAATGTCCTGCTGCTGTAAAATTTGTTAAAATATGCGTGAGAGATCCAAGGTAGAAGGCCATGCCCCCATCCTACAGAGGAAAACAAAATCTTTAAAGTCCATAGCAATCTGACAATGGGGTAAAATTCCTTCCAGACCCCAAATAGGGTGATCAGTCTGACCCTGAACAGGGGAGCAAGACCCTCTAGCCAGGTACCTCTGGGTTTTAGCAGGAGCATTGGCACTGAAATCCCCAGTCTTGTCTGTAGTCAATGCCCAATGCCTCTGAGGAGGGCAACCTCCCTCCACTCCCCCGCTCCCCCCACCACCAAAAGGAAACAAACAAACAAATAATCCTGACACACACAGCACCAGGAGAGGGGAAATATCCTTCATGGCCCCATATAGCATCCAGCAAAGCCCAGATGCATAGGAATAACCACAGTAAAACATACATATAGCTACCATTAGATCTTCCTTGATCAACTTCTTCCTGAACACCAGGAGTGATGGAGATTCCACAAATTCCCCAGGCAGTCTATTCCGCTGCCTCACTGTTCTAGGGGTGAGGGAATTTTTCCTGCTATCCAGTCTAAACTTTGGGGCAACTTCAAGCCATTGATACATGGTCTGCTTGACACTGCAAGAGAAAAGACATTTTCCCTCTTGTTTATGGTAGCCCTTCAGATATGTGAAGACTGCTTTCATGTCCCCTCTTCTGTATCTTTTTTGCAAGCTGAACATGCCTATTCCCTCTCACCTATCCTCAACTACACATAATGCTCTAAATCAGACCTAGCCAGTCCCACGTAAAGTGGCACTATCACCTCCTGTGTCTTGCACCTAATGCTTCTATTGATATATCCCAGAACCACATTTGCCTTTTGTGCAGCTCCCTCACTCACACTGCAAACACATATTGGGTCCACTTTTCAACTCCTACACCTTTCTTTCTCTGTAGTGCTGTCTTCCAGCCAGGTGTCACCCATTTTGTATTCACAGTTTTTATTATTCTTTTTATTATTCCAAGGAACACGTCTACACATGCGCTTTAATGCACAGTAGCATCAAAGCATCAAAAACAGTGCTAATACCCTAATGCACAGTAAAAATAGACTACTGCTCATTAAGTATTACTTAAAAAGCATGCATTTTTGCTGTGCACATTAGGGCAGCCTAATGCACATTTATTTAGTACCTCACATAAGAGGTATTAAATTTAATGTGCAGTAGCAAACATTCATGAATGAACATGTAGACGTGCTCAGTGTAGCACCTTGCATTTGTCAACATTGTATGGGATGGTTTGGATAGGGATGATCCTTCTTCAGACAGGCAGTTGAACTAGATGACCTCTTAAAGTCCCTTCCAGCCCTGCTTCTCTACGATTCATCCTGTTAGTTCCAGCCCAGCTTTCCAATCTGTTAAGATCCTTTTGGATTGTGCTCCTGCCCTCCCATGTGCTCACAATCCTTCCCAGCCATTACATTACTATCTAGAATGACTGTCTAAGCTGCAGTGTTGCAAAAAGGAATCTAGGTATTATAGTGGACAGAAAGCTAAACATGACTCAACAGTGATATTGTTCACTGTGAAATACAAACAGTGAAATACAAAAAAAAAAAAAAAAAAAGAAAGAATTTGGGGATGTATTAACTGGTTTGTGATATGCTAGTCACGAGAAGTGATTCCTCCATACTTTTCTACTCTGGTAGGGCCTTACCTGGAATACACCATACAGTTTTGAGCACCATGGGTCAAGAATAATGCAGACAAATTAAAACACTGTAGAGGAAATCTACACAATGCTTAGGGGTATGGAAAACAACATGACAAAAAAGGAAAGGTTGGGAAAAGTGGGATTATTTAGTCAGGAGATGAAAAGACTGAATGAGAATTTGATAGTAGTCTTCAAATATAAAACAGTTTTTTTTAAAGCAGATAACAATCTTTTCTTCTTTGTGTTTACATGGTACAGGGCAAGAATTAATGAGATTAAATTGTAATAATGAAAAATTCGGTTGAATATTAGGAAGAACTAACTGATTAAGGCTAGTTAAGTAGTAGAACAGATTACCTAGAGAAGTTGTGGTATCTCTGCCATTGGAAGTTTTTAAGTGCAGATTAGACAATGTCTGAGACAGTATAGACAAAAATGTTCCTTCCCCAAGCAGAGGATTGGACTAGATGACCTTCGAACATTTCCAACTGTTTATATCCTAAATTGTCTAGTTTTGATGAACATCAGGAGATTTTTCAAGAAATTGAAGGTTTTCATGAAAATTCTCAATTTCAAAAACAAAAGAAAACAAAAACACCTTTAAAACAATAAAGAAAAAGTATCAACTAATTTTATTATTTACTAAATTACTGGACTGAGTCCATCACCACATCTTCTGATTTGAAGCTAGTGAACAGTGTTTAATATTCTGCTTAATAAAAATTGATGCGTCTGCCCACATTTTTATTAATTTTTAAAATTTCTCATATTCTTTTCCTTTTGAAAAAGAAAAAAAAATCCTTCTGAGAAAATTATCTCCAATTAGAGACATATAAAGTTCATGAATTTGATTCTATAAAATAATGATGAAAATGTTCCATCTACTGGAACCCCATGTACAATTTTGTTTAGGTTGAGAAAGATGGTAGGATGAATACCTGGTATTTTGCAGACTTGGTGAAATGCTAATATGAGGACCACCCCTTCAGGGCCACCTCCTTCCTATCAACACTCTAATCTAATGCTGGTATGTTGTCTGTGTAACTCTAAAGGGGAGAGACTTTTCCACAGAACCAGATCTCTGAATTTAGAGACAACGATGAGGGGAAAATGTCATTGCATATATATATATCATAACCCAACCCCTTACTCACAAAGCAGTGAACTGATGGAGTTGACATACATATAAAAAGATTCACCAGCTCTGCCCTGGCTGTCACCAACCCCCACACAAGTCTCAGGAGAAGCAATTTTCCATATTACTTGGGCTGTACATTCTCTACAGAGCCATCTCAAACTATATTCTCTAACAGCAATAGGATTATCTTGTTGCCACTGTTTGTGTTTCCTTTGTATATACAAATGAAGGGATATGGTTTGCCTGACGAGAGACAGCTCAATTTATCACACGTCAGTTCTAAAGACATAAGAAACTGTATGAAAGGAATGAGTCCAATTCCAAAAAAAACCAAACCGTCACCATCCTTCATTTCTAAATGGTGGTAAGTTTGAATATCAGTGTAAACTAGAAATAGGACTGACAGCAGACAAACCTACAAATATTCAGATTGGTCTAGCATCCTAGAATCTGGATGCTCATATAGGCAATTTGAATCTCTTGGGCCTGAGAAATTATGGCAGAAAACACGGTCTCCTGAGATAAATGGTGTTCCTATTTCTGATCCCAGATGGAAATAGTATAAAAACTGATTATTCTCACAATACTTTCAGCTCTGCTGGAATTAGGCATGCAAAGAGAAGACAAGTATGTATGAAAAATTAGAGGGCTACTTTAGAATCTCACACCAGGGCTGTTTGCGCATGTTCAAATTATCCCTGTGCACACATCTTAGCATTCTCTGCAGGCCCCCTGATCTACCTGGTAACAGATGACAGGACAGGGAAGCTCTGATTGGTTGACCCAGACTGCCTCCCAGGCTGCCTCCCCCAACTGCAACATGTAAGGATTTGTGATGCTCACAGAAAATAGTAGAGTTCAGCCTGAGTGACAACTGTCTCCCTAGACCCACGACGGGGGAACAGGGGAAAGAAGAGACTGGGAGTAAAGCATGCTGGATGCTGGAATATTGTGCTGTGACTTGTCTCAGAAGGTACATGTACAGAAGTTCACACTAGCAGGAGAAACTCTCCTGGAAGCCTGGTTGTTCGCAGGTTATTTTTCTCCTGGAGAAGACATTTTTGCTCTAGGAGAAAATTCCTGAGTGTCTGTGCTTGTTCTTTTTCCTGGAATAGCAGAGAAACTTATTTGTCAATCATTAACCGAGGCTGCTTATACATGTTCAAATGACCAGGAAGAATTCTCTCACTTTTGTTTTCCTGGTAGGAAAACATTTCTAGAGACTCCTGAACAAATATTCAAATGCTGAGCCCTTGAAGAGCAGAGATTTTGCAGTGCTGGCACTATGCAGCCAGGGTGCCCCTATGCACACATCTCAGCATGCTCTGCAGTCTCCCTCAGTCTGGCTAAAAGCTGTACACAGGGCAGCTTTGATTGGCTGACCCTGACTGCTCAGGACCAGCCTGCATCTCTCTGCAGCTGATGGGATTGTGAAGGAGGTGTGTTCTGCTCTCTGCCCAGCTGGAGAAGTAGAGTCCAGCAAAAGACATGCCATCTCCCGGGGTGAGTGGGCAAGGGGTGGATAGATGCAAAGAACCTTAGGATTCTGAAGGACTGTACCTTGGCTTCTCTCAGAAGAGAACATGGTCAGATATTTACTTTCCCAAGAGTGATTTAACTGTGGTTGTTCTCAGGTTCTTTTTCTCTTTGGGTGGCCATTTTTACTCCAGAAGAAAACCTGAAATGTCTGTATACACATGGTTTCTACTGGAAGATCAATGACTCACTCAGGAAAAAAACAATGAGTATACATGGCCCAAAGTTTTGTAGGAAAAGAAAAAAAGTGTATTTTACACGCATCCCATCATCAGACTTTACTCTTCCCTACCATAATGTCAGTAACATTATAATTTGCTTACATGCCTGCTTTAAACATACAGAAGGAAATACTGTAACTGATTTATCACTAGGCCTAGGTAGGCACAAGATTTAAGCAGAGATCAGTCTCATAGCCTGTGGGTACCACTGACTTTTTAATAGGAAGGATTTTTTTGAAATGCAGTTTGCCAGGGGATTCACATTATTAAGGTCTGACTGTATTTGGAAAATGGTAAAATTGAATCCACTGTATTCACCCCCCAGGCCATTAAATAAAGATATATCCCCTGCATTAAAACAGAAGTTAGCTGAAGATCACACATGCATTCACTGTAATCAGTAACAAGCTAATGGCAATTAACTATAAATCCTCAGGAGACCTAACTGTAAAGGCACTTGAATCAAGTGATATCTGATACAATCCATAAGCTGCTGTAAGCAGACAAAAAACTGGGATAATATTTACAAGCAATGCAATTGTTATGGAATGTTGACTGAAATTTAACATTACCAGTACAATTAAAACAGTTCAGAACTGCAGACTGCAAATATCCATATGTACTATAAATCAACAGACTATCAAACCTTTGGCATACTCATCTCCACTGTTGCTCAGGTCCTCAGTAGGTATAGTGACATTTTTTTTTTGTACTTAAATGAGTTAAAGATGAAATCCTGATTTCTTTACAAATTTTGACTATAAAAATGAGTCTTTGGAAAGTGAATAATGTTGATGAATACACAGTTCATACGTTTTTGTCAACCTCGGATAACAGAAATACACACACACACGCGCATAGAACGTCAGTAGACTTGTATTTTTTTTTAATTTAATCTCTCACCTACTACTCATCCAATCTCCCAGCCACCAAATATATAAATATATTTGGTAGCTGGTATGTGCTAGCAGTCCTTTATAATATGCAGTAGTTGAGGAAGCATTATTTTAAGTTTTCTGAACTATTACTACTGCCTGTGTCCATTTGTCTTTTTTATTCTCTAGATATGCCATGACAAGGATTAAAAGCGACACACACCAAACTTTGAATGTCCCGCAGCCAGCTCCAGTGGCTTGGATGCTGTCATATCGAGCTACATCAGGAGCAGTGGCTCAATGGCTGCATCTGTGACACATGTCAGAAACTTTTAAATGTCTGCTCTTTTTTTCATCAGGATGCTTTTGTATCCTAGCTAGGGAAGAGATGACATTTTGTGTTTGGGTGGAACTTGTTGTGGTTCCCTCTTCCTGCCTCCTCTAACTGTCAGCCTGAGTTTCCCCTAAACATATCAAAATGTAGACAAATAAACCTTGTCATTTAGAAATATATTCAGTAGTAACCATGCTAGAAAATAATGTTTTAAAAGGAACTTGGGCACATTTTCTCATAGAATGATGCGCTACACAAAACACAGAGCCAGGCTATTTCTGACCTTTGTTATGAGCTGCCTTAGAAGATTGATGTGCACAACTCAGATACACATGGGTTCCTTAACATTTCTGTTCTTTTTCCATTAAAGTGGAATAATTTGGCATATAAAATACACAACATACCGGGGATATTCTTTTTTATTGTTAAGACTTGGAAGAATTAACATTTTGATAAAAGCATATAGTTTAAGGGTAGAAGATGGGTCTCCTAATGTACAATGCTGCACTCTCAGGGCTGAGTTTCATTAGCTGAACCACAGCAGAAAATAAAAAGTAATCTTGCCTTATTCATTTCAGACAAATATATGTTATTTCTTTAAGATCAATCTGGTGGGGGGGGTTATTGTCTACAATAAACAGTAACTCAAGTCTTAGAGCCTTTGATTATGACTTTTTTCCCTTGGGGTTTAACTGATAAAATAAATAGTTTCCCCTCCCCACCACCAACCTTTTCCTTAGGCAACACGAAAACTTTACATTTTCCTGGAGTTATTTGTAACGGTATATGGGAAGGCAGACATGTTTCACACTGTTAAATACTGCATAATTTTACTTGGGGGCTCATTTTGCCCACTTCAGCTAGCTATGTTGCAGCTGAACTTGAGTAACACTTGGACCTATAAAACCTTTGGTTTCTTAAAACAACCATCCAGTCCTAGTTAAGCTGCCTGTTTGCAAACAAATAGCTACAAGAAGTGAAAATACAATTGCAAAACACTTCAGTTTGCTTACTACTGAAAGCATCTCTCTTTCCTTCTTCAAAGTCATTTTAGCACTTGTGAGAGAGGGCATATTTTATACACATTCTCTGCTATTGACCCTGGAGGCATAAGTTACCTTGGGGAAAAAAAATGCCAGGCCCCACTCTCCCTCATTATGCTTGCTGGAAAAGAAGACTGGTGTGAGACAGAAGAGTATGTTCTACTCTTAACCGAGGGTGTACTACTGAATGTTCTGGAAGGCATTGTGACTCCTTGAAGCATAATCTTCCCTGGTGCAAAATCCAAACCAGTGTCTCAGCAGCATCATAAGACTGCTCCCAGCTCTTTAAAGACTTATTCAGGCTTTTCACTTGAGACCAAAAACACTCTTTTTCAAGGTGCATGGCTAGAGAAAATAGCTTGCTTTAGAACCCCATAGACTACATTCATTTGTATGCCTTCCAGAGAAGTTAGGGCTTTGCTAAATATGGCTGCAATAGGTAAAGATGGGGCTTAGTATGTTCTGCCCATTCACTTCTGCTGATGCATTCAATACCCAGAAATACACCAGCAAGGCTAATTTAAGCTTATTCAAAAGTAGGTTGGAGGGCTCAAAAGTAAACCCAGAAACTTCACAGTTATATTTCTGGGTTTGGACCATGTCTGTATACGTGGGTGGTCAGGACCCATCATCACCATCATGGTCTAGAGCTTGTAAATCCTTACTTGTTTCTCCAGATGAGACTCTAGGGCTTCCATATTCACTGTTTTGTCACATAAGAGGTCACTTTAAAAGTTAATGGACGTGAAATGTCAAACAAATGAATCAAAATACTATTTTACACAGCTCAGAATCAGTCTTAAAATTCACTGAAGCAGGGGGTCACAGAGTTTGATACAGTGATTTCTTTTCTTTTCTTTTTAAGTCATCTGGAAACATTTATGACACACACTAATACTTGTAGCTATAAGTGTTAAGATCAGAGCAACCACATCACCAAATCGCTCAGGGTTCTTTATCCTTTTTTCTTTGTACACAGGGGAGTATCCTGCAGGCAGAATATGAGACTAACAAAGAAATGGAATGGAATCATTAATGATAAAATCTTCTGCTTCATTTGAGAGCTTATTGTGCTTTATGCAGCTCTGATCATAGGAAGGTAAGGGAGGGTTTCAACCAGTCTAAACCAGTCAAAACTGGATCAAACTGGTCCAAACAAGATCAAAATCGACTGCAGCTACTGGCCCCGCTCTCCCCAAGACAAAGCGTAAGGTGTTTGTTGTGGGAGACTCCATCCTGCAGGGCACTGAGGGGGCAATCTGCCGCCCCGACCCCTTAGCCC
>NW_017728951.1:44294134-44298920 GCF_001723895.1 Crocodylus porosus | reverse complement strand
TGCTCGTAGTATGAGGAATAAGCAGGAGGAACTCGCCCTCTGAATAGCCTCTTCAAACCCAGACATAATAGGGCTCACAGAAACCTGGTGGGATTCGTCCCATGACTGGGTGGTTAGCATTAGGGGCTATAGACTTTACAGGCAAGATAGAACAGGAAGGAAAGGTGGTGGGGGTGGCGCTCTACGTCAAAGAGCAATACACATCCTCTACCAGCAGGATGGGGTCAGAGGAGGGGCAGGCTGAAGTGCTCTGGGTTAGGCTACAGGGGGGTCATGAGGAAAGGGACTTAATGGTGGGGGTCTACTATAGACCCCCCAACTAAGGGGAAGAGCTGGACCACAAATTCTCAGGTCAGCTTGTGGAGGCACTTAAGGCAAAGGATGTAGTTGTCATGGGTGATCTAAATTTCCCAGACATCTCCTGGGAGAAGCAGTCAGCCAGGTCAGGCTGCTTGCGGAGGTTTCTGGCCAAGATACAGGACCTCCACTTAACCAAGGAGGTACACAGTCCTACCAGGGGAAATGCCCTGATGGACCTGGTCCTGGCCACAGGCAATGACCTGGTAAGAGGGCTCCAGGTCCTCAACCACTTGGGTGATAGTGATCATCGCTTGCTGGAATTCACCATCCAGCGCAAGGTGTCAAGGGCCTGCAGCAAGGCAGTATCCCTAGACTTTAAGAGGGCCAACTTCAATGAGTTGAGATTAGTTTGCGAGATGCTGAGGTCCTCAAGAGCAGGGGAATTCAGTGCCCAAGATGAGTGGTCGTTCTTTAAAGAGACGATACTCAGAGCCCAAGGGGTGACATTCCCAACAAGAAGCAAAGGGGGCAAGAGTGCCCAAAAATCCCCCTGGCCCACCAAGGGCATTCATGAATGCCTGATTGCCAAAAAGGAGGCAAACACCCAGTTGAAGGGAGGTGCCATCACCAAAGAGGAGTATGCCTCCACTGCTTGGGTCTGTAGGGGGCCTGTTAGAAAAGCTAAGGCAGATACAGAGCTAGGGATAGCGTCAAGGATCAAAGATAATAAAAAGTCCTTTTTTAATTATATAGGGAGAATGAAGAAACCGATGGGTAATGTGGGGCCCCTGCAGGATATGCTGTACAATCTGGTGGTTGTACCAGAGGAGAAAGCAGACCTCTTTAACAAATTCTTTGCCTGAGAAATGCTGCCAGGCCTAAGGTCGGGGAGGACCGGGTTAGAGAGCTTCTGGAGGGGCTGGACATGTTCAGATCAGCAAATCCAGATGCTCTCCACCCAAGGGTGTTGAGGGAATTGGCAGGGGTTATTGCGGGGCCCCTGGCATGGCTTTACTAGCATTCGTGGTGCTCTGGCCAGGTGCCAGATGACTGGAAGAATGCCATCATGGTCCCCATCTTTAAAAAAGGGAAAAGGGAGGACCTGGATAACTATAGGGGGTAACTTCAATCCTGGGGAAACTGTTTAAGAAGATTATCAAGGAGCACATCTGTGATGGGCCAGCAGCAGGGAAGATGCTCAAGGGCAACCAGCATGGTTTCATTAGGGGCAGGTCATGTCAGACCAACCTGGTTGCCTTCTACAATCAGGTCACAAAAGCATTGCATGCAGGTGTCGCAGTGGATGTATTCTTTCTGGACTTCAGCAAGGCCTTTGACACTGTTTCCCACCCCATTCTCATTAAAAAACTAAGTGACTGTGGCATTGATGTCTACACAGTCAGATGGATTGCAAATTGGCTGAAGGGTCATACTCAGAGGGTGGTGGTGAATGGGTCTTTTTTGACCTGGAGAGAAGTGGGCAGTGGAGTCCCCCAGGGCTCAGTCCTTGGGCCCGCACTGTCCAATTTCTTTATTAGTGACTTGTACAATATGGTGAAAAGCAGCTTGTTTAAATTTGCTGATGATACCAAGATTTGGGGTGAGGTGGGCATGCTAGTAGGGAAGGACAGATTTCAGCAGGACCTGGACAGGTTACAGGGGTAGGCTAATGAAAATAAGATGGGTTTCAATACTGACAAGTGCAGGGTGCTGCACTTGGGCAGTAGGACCCAGCAGCACACTTATAAGCTGTGAAACTCCCTTCTCAAGAACATGGTGGCAGAAAGAGATCTTGGAGTCATTACTGGCTCCAAGATGAACATGGGCTGACAATGCGAGGTCACAGTCAGTAGGGCTAACCATACTTTGTCGTGCATCCACAGATGCATGTTAAGCAGGGCCAAGGAGGTGATCCTCCCCCTCCATGCAACACTGGTCAGGCCACAGCTGGAGTACTTTGTTCAGTTCTGGGTGCTACACTTCAGGAAGGATGTGGACAGCACTGAGAGGGCCAGAGGAGGGCCACCTGCTTGATCCCTAAGACCCTACGAAGAGAAGCTATGGGACCTTAACCTGTTCAGCCTTCAGAAGAAAAGGCTGAGGTAGGACCTGGTGACCATCTATAAACTCACTAGGGAGGACCAGCAGGGTTTAGGAGAGACCTTGTTCCCCCTAGCGCCCCCTGGGGTAACAAGGAATAACAGCCACAAGTTGTTAGAGAGTAGGTTTAGGCTGGACATCTGAAGGCACTACCTCACAGTCAGGGTGGCTAGGATCTGGAACCAACTTCCAAGGGAAGTGGTGATGGCTCCTACCCTGGGGGTCTTTAAGAGGAGACTTGACATCTACCTGGCTGGGGTCATTTGAACCCGGTTTTCTCTCCTGCCCAGGGCAGGGGGTCGGACTTGAAGATCTACAAGGTCCCTTCCGACCCTACTCCTATGAATCTATGAATCAAGAGTAGGGCCACAATGACCTGGAGAAACTGGAGAAACAGCTTGCATTAACCAAGTGAAATTCAAGAAGGATAAGTGCAAGTCTTGCACTTGGGACAGAATAATCACATGCACAAATACAGACTGGGGAATGGCTGGCTAGGCAAAAAAGAAAAAAGAAAAGCAGCAGCTAACAGCATACTGAGCTGTTTTAATAGAAGTGTTACTGGATCAGGCAAGGCAAAACTGGTTAAAATTGGCTGAAACCAGATCAAGCCAGTCCAAACCAGTCAAAACAATATCAAACTGGTCCAAACCAGAACAAGCCAGTTCTAAGCAGTCCAAACCAATTGAAATGCATCCAGACCAGATCAAGTGGGTCCAAACTGATTTAAATTAGTCAAAAGCAGATCAAACTGGCCAACAGCAGTACGAGCTAGATCAAGCTAGTCAAAAGTGGTCCAAACGGGATGTAACCAATCAAAACCAGGCCAAACTACATTAAACTGGTACAAGCCAGTTTAAACCAGTCAAAAATCACACCAAACTATATCAAGCTGGTACAAACCTGATCAAACAGGTTGAAACAAGATTAAACTAGTCCAAAACCAGTCAAAACTGGATGCAACTGGTTGAAATTGGTCCATACCAGATCAAACCAGTCAAAAACAGACCAAACCGGTACAGACTGTATCAAATCTTTGCAAACTGGTTGAAACTGGATCAAATGAGATTAAGCACATCAAACTGCATCAAACCAATTGAAAATGCTCTAAACCAGATAAAACCAGTTCAAACGGCTCCAAACTGGATCAAACCCATCCACATCAGTCAAAATCAGCTCAACCTGTTCAAAATGCATCTATAAACAATTTGTTTTGGTTTCAATCAGTTTACATAATTTGATCCATTGTCAAACCATTTGAATTGGTTTGTCTTTGTTTGATCCATTTGAGACCAGCTTGAGCTGGTTTGGAATATTTTGGCTGAAATTGCTGTGGTGTGCTTCATGGGGCAGCATTATGTGCCAATGAGAAAGGCTCTGTCAGAAATGGTATAGATTGAACCAGCCTGGACTTGGTTGAAGCTATTTGAACCTTTTTAGACTGATTTGAAACAGTTGGGACCAGCTTAGGTCACAGTTGCTTCTTTCAGACCAATCTGATATTTTGATGAGTTTTGGGTTTCACTATAAAAGGTCTTCACAGCTCTAGCTAAGCTCTCATTTTCTACTTCCAAATAAATGCTTTTTCAGCTACATTTATGAGGCTTAAGAATAAAAAACCCAAAAGGCCACCCCCCCTCAAAGCTGTTAATGTTAATCACATGTTTACAGCTAAGCATATTCTGAATCTTATCCCTCTCCCATTCTTGTCAATGAAAACTCTCACTTCAATAGGAGGATTTTCTTCAAAGCACAGGAATATACACCCAAATCACAATGGAACAAAAGGGCCATGAGAGTGGGAATTAGACATTGCACTTACAAGTTTTGTTCTAGTTCTGCATCCCTCCTCCAACCAAGGAACAACTCTGTTGAGATGCATTGGCACAAAAGAGCTAAAGGATATGCATTATCCAAATAGCATTAGAGGTGTTGGAGGTCTCTCTTCCCCACCTGGGACCAGGGGCACTGAAACCATTTGTCATGGTGTCATCAACATCATTGTAATAGATAAGTCATTGCCCTTCTAGGATCTTTTGAACTAATAGCATGAAGCCTTGTACAAATCTCTGATAATAATTTGCAGACTCTATGAAAGACTGGACTTGTTTCCTAGTTTGTAACATGGGCAAATTTAGGGTGGCTTGTGTGGGAGAAAGCCACCTTGTTTCTCCCCAAAATCTCTGCCCTGTGACACTGTGACTAAAATCTCTGAGCAGCAACCATTGGATTAGGGTGGGTCAGCACGAAGGGGACCACACCCTGGCCGGTCTCTTTAGGTAACTTGAACTGGCTGCATTCCTGAGGGAGGGGGGAAACCTGCTCCCTCTGCCTACGTGACTTGCATCAATTACCTGGGTGAGGGGCATCTACCTGGGGAGCTGGA
>NW_017728951.1:44274000-44293719 GCF_001723895.1 Crocodylus porosus | reverse complement strand
CCCCAAGGACACAGGGCCGAGGCAGTCCCTTCTTGGGGTGGTGGCGGCGACGTTACCCCCAGACTAGCAAGTGTGCTCCGGGAGAGGGGTGGCCGAGCATAAGGCGCCTCTAGGGAGGCATTCGGAGTCTGGGAGGTGGGCGGGCGCCGGGAGGTGGGCGGCTCAACGCAGGAGCGCCCCCTACTGGCCCGCCACAGCTTGCAATCCTTTAAAGGATTGGGATGTATTTGCCTCCTGCCCAGCCTACCGGCCTAATAATACACTGTTGATGCACCCAGCTTACATTTTGATATATTGACAGTTAAAGATATCTCCTCAAGTCTCTCTAGTACAGCTTCCACCTCCACATGTCTTAAGTGTTCATCCCAACTCTCACTGAAGATGCAATATCATACATGTAAGCACAAGCAAAGTAATTTAGTCTGGTCAAAACTGGAACAACTCAATCAAAACCAGTTGAAAGTGGATCAAATCAGTAAAAACTGGATCAAGCAGGTCAAAACCAGATCAAACCAGTCCAAACTGATCAAGCTGGTTGACTGTGGTCAAAACCAGATCAAACTAGTCAAAGGGGTCAAAACTGGTCAAAACTAGATCAAACCATTCAAAAGCAGTCAAAATTGGATCAAACCAGTCCAAGCTGACTGAAACCAGTCAAAATGGATTGAAACCAGCTCAAACCAGTCAAAATAGGCTGAGACCAGATCAAATTGGTCCAAACCAGTCAAAACCAGATCAAAGTGGATCGAAACAATCCAAATTATTCAAAGCCAGAGCAAACTGGTCCAATCCATATATAAATGGATCAAACTGGTCCAATCCAATCAAAGCTATTCAATCTGGTGAAAACCAGTCAGAACCAGATCCAATCAATTAAAGTCAAATCAAACTGTTTAAAATTGGATCAACTAGATCAAATCAGCTCAATCTGGTCAGAACTGGTCCAAATAGGTCAGTGCCAGATCAAACCTGTCCAAACTGGATCAAGCTGGTCCAAATTTAAATTACAAATGAGAGATCAGGGTCATTAAAAAAACTCTCTATTAAAATGAGCATCCAGCCACGAATAAGTCTAGGAACCCCTGTCTTAGTACACTTTTGTTACTAACAGAGTAAAAAAACATACATCATGTGCAAAATGGATAAGTTAATCTGGCCAGAGGAAACTTTACTTTTGGAGATTTTCGCCTTTTGAGAAGCTTGCCATCACAACTGCACCATTGAAGTCACAGCATTTTTCTGCATTTAAATGCATGAGTACAACCAACCCAAAATACACATTGTATAAGATGCTGTTCCCCTAAGAAACTGCAGATGTTGAGATGATGGTGATGTTTTGTGAATATGCCATGACCACAACTTAGTTTGTCCTTAAAAATATCTGCTCCTTGAAGGCTTGTGAAATTTCTGATTTAAAATCATAATCTAACTGTCAGCAGGACTAAAGGGTCAGCTTCAGGTTGACAACACCACTACAGGCAAGTCCAACAGAGCTACCTAATCTAAAAGGTAACTTTTAGGAGTATGCAGATCTCTTAGTGTTATGTATAGAAAGTATATTAATTCATGTAGCTTTCCTGAAATATGTTCTGGGCATTTTTTGCATACCTCCAAGCAGCCAGTACCAAAGGAAATGCTTGCAATGCTTCTGATTTATAAACCTTGGAAAGAAAATATTCTTACTAAATATGTTTCTGTATTTAGTCCCCTTCTCATTTAAACTAAGGCTCCTTTATACCATCCTAGCAGTGTAAAGGGGCTGTAAAATGAGGGTAAATTACAGTTAAACTATTGTCAGACCCCTTTATGCTGTCACAGAGGTATAAAGATTCCTTTTTTATTTCTGTTCTGTTAAGACCTCATTTCTTGCAGTGCTCAGGTGTTCTCCTTCACTGAGCTTTTGGATTTTAAAATACTGTATTAGGGGGAAAATTCCCTCTCTATTTCTGAACAGCCAGCAATGTCATTCATGGAATTTTTTCTTTGTGCCTCTCTAGTTCTGGTGCCCCTGATTGTCATATCCCACTGAGGAAACATTTCCTCACAAATGTGGGATGTGCTGGGATTATAGGACTGTGCTGAACCACACTATCGTGTGCATAGATGTGCTTGGTAGGTCTCCCAAGTGCAGAAAAAAGCAGCACTGAAAGATGGAAGCCAAACTTTATTGAATGGAGTTTGAAATTCATAAAGGTTGTGCTGTACCTTAACACTACCTCAGATGAATGGAAGGCAAGTTCCTCCATAACATGGTCAGAATTTCAGTCCATGTGCTGTGTGGAGGAGCTGCGCCCTATGGGGGAGCAGGGATCCACCCCTCCTGAGCAGCCCTCCTATGCAGTAGGGGTAGTGTCCCCAGGTACCAGTTAGCCAGGCCCCAGAAACTCCTGTCTATTTGTATTCTTCAAGTACTGTAGGCCCTAAGTCCCACCTGGCTAATTAATAGCCCCTATTGTGTGGGGCCAATGGGTGAAAGATGCTACACAATTTGTGGGACAACAAAGGCAAAAAACAGGTTAGGAGTGATGTGAGGGTCAAAGGGTCAAAACATGAAAATGAGTGCGCCTGAGGGGAACACTCCCCAGGCTATACCTGGAGGTCCACAAAGGTATCCAAGGAGCCAGTGGATGCCACCCACTGGTGCTCTGCCTGGAAACGTGCATGAACAAGCAAGAAGAAAGCAGCCCAACAGTCTCTGGACACCTTCCCAGCCACAGCCTCCTTCCTGGTCAAGTACAGAGCCCACCTGGTCAAGGCCAGGAGGAGGTTGACCAGGAGATCCCAGGATTTTGTGGGGCTGCAGATGGGGTGACCAAAAACAGAAAGGTGGGGGGGTGAAATTCAACCAGAACCTCAGGAAGAAGTGGCTCATGGGATGAAGGTGGAGTACAGGCTCTGCCACTGGAGTGCCCCAGCCATGCCCTCACCAAGCAGATCCCTCCTGTTGGTATTTGGGCAGGACATGAGGGAAGTATTATGGATCATGTGGCACATTGAATGTGTAGAGGTGGGGGGCGATGGACAGTGGAAAAGTGGGCTTGTGTGGTGTCCTCCAGCTTGTTTAGATGGTGGATCAGGGAGTGCCGCGAGGCCAGGTGAGGTGCCAGCCCCGCAACAAACTCCAGTGGACTGGAGGACATAGGGGGGTGGGGACTGCCATCACACAGGACCTGGTCAACAAGGGCAAAGGTGTCAGGAGATAGAGTAGATTTTACTTTCTGGACCAGACAGCAGGTTACATGTGCCATGGGTAGACCCATGTACCGGGCCAGCACAATGGGGGTCCAACCTATCATAGTCTAGGAGGTCTCCAATATGCATGACACCAGCAAGGATCAACCTCTGTCTCAACTGAGTCACCTCTGCTGTTGGCACCTCCAGCTGGGGCATTCCAGAGGAGGGGCTCAACGAGCAGATTGCACCCTGGGTGAGTATTGCTGGGGACTTGGAGGTGGAAACCAGCCTCTAGGCATGAAGGCAGTCCTGGTAGGACTCTGGCAGCCCTTGCAGGTCCTGCAGGGAGAAGCTCCACAGGCCAATGAGCTGCCAGTCATATTGGAGCCCCTGGAAGTTGCAGAGGAAGGAACGTCCCAGGTGGCCCCATGCCACATAGCTACCAACACCGTACAGCAGTCACTGCAGAACCTGAAGGTGGAACATCAGGACCTGGCTGCACAGGCAAACGAGGCCCTGCCTGCCCTCCCAAAAGGGGAGGCTCAGGACCTCTGCAGCAACCCAGTGCTGTCCTAGCCAGAAAAAAATCCAGCACCCATCTCTGGAGCCCTGCCAGGACCTCAGTGAGCGCACGCTCCAGCAGGTCCCACAGAGCATGGGTAAGACTAAGCCTACCTTCCACCCATCACTCACCGTAAGGCCAAAGCTCTTGATTCAGTTGAGCCAGGGCAGAGGAGGCCACTGAGTACAAAGCCTGGCAGGCCTCCGCTTGTGCCAGGTAGCCTGAGTCCTGGACCACAAGGAGTACATTCTTGGCATACACTGACAGGGCCAGCTGCACCACTGGCTCCCAGAGCATCAACCTCACCACCCACCTCTGCAGGAGGACGAGGAAGGGCTCCAGGGCCAAGGCATATAGTGGCCACCCTTGATGCACCCCTCTCCTGAATGGGGTGGGCTATGTCAGGGTCCAGTTGATCTTGAATGAACACTTTGCAGAGGTGTAGACCACCTGGACAGCCTGTACAAAATAGGGCCCAAAGCCATAGGCCCGCAGCATGCCTAGGAGGTACCCATGAGCCACTCTGTCAAATGCCCTCTCCTGGTCCAGGGACAGAAGGATGAAAGACAGGCCCATCCAGTGTGGTAGCTCCAGGAGTTCCTGAACAAGGCACAGGCTGTCAAAGATGGATCATCTGGGCACTGTGTACATCTGGTCAAGATGGATCATGTCCATAAGCATGGACTGCAGGCACAGCAAGATGGCCTTTGCTGCCACCAGGAGGGTCAGCATGGCCCTCCAGCACAACAAGGGGAGTTCCCCACTTCCCTTGGATTCATCCCAGACAAGAGCAAAGTCTGGTCCCAGAAGACCCAGTAGAACTCTGCGGTTGGGCCATCGATGCCCAGCACCCTGTTGCCAGGCATCAGGTGGAAGGTGAATGAAAACTCAGCCAGGGTGTGAGGAGCCTCCATCTAGTCCTGGTCACCCACGCTGATCTGTGAGAGTCCCTCCCACAGGGTCTGACAGACTTCAGCATCAGTCAGATCCAGAGAGAACAGCTCTTCCTAGAAGGCCAGTGTGCATCTCACATGAATCCAAGAGGGGGGTGCTGTTACCCACCAGAAGGCAGGTAATGTACTTCTTCACTCCCTGCCTCCTCTCCGGGGTATAGAAGAAGCAGGATCCACAGTTCATCTCCTGAAGGAGCTGGACACACAAGCAGACAAATACACCGTGAGCGCGGTGATCATCCAGAGCATGTAACTCTTTATGCCTCTACTGACACTCTTCATAGCAGGATGGGTTGGTAGGTCAGAGGCCAAGCACCTCTCCAGCTCCAGCATTTCCTGCTCGAGCTGCTCCTGGACCACCTCCCTCTGCCGGGTGTGCTCCTGAGTGTACCTCTGGCAAAAAAGTCAGATGTGCACCTTCCTCATGTCCCACTGTCTCTGAGCCAAGGGGAAAACCTGCCCATTGCTCCTGCCAGCCTAGCCAGAACCTCCTGAAGCCCACATCCTCCAGCACTGGCACTGAAATACCAGTAAGCCGACCCCAGTTGCCCAGGCACTAGCATGGCCTGGGCCCAGACAAGGTGGTGATCACTGATGCCAGAGGAGTGGGCCCGGGCAAAGTGCAGCAAAGAGATATAAACCCAGTCCAACCTAGAGTGGCATGCCTGCTCCTCCCCCACCCTCACATGGGTGAAGGTAGGGGAGCTAGTAGGGTGGCAGGCACACCAGATGTCCACCAGGGAGTACTCCATAAGAATTTCCTTGAGGATGTCCACAGCAGCCTGATACCACTCTCTGCCCAACGGGTTTATAATCTGGGTAACATTCAAGTCCCCACAAAGGACCACAGTGCCAATGTAACTAGACACCTGGTGGAAAAAATCCACCAACTCCAGGGGCATACACATCCAGAAGGTTCAGGACCTGCACTTGGACCCAGATGTTCAGCAGGTGGCCCAGCACTGACTCAGCATCCTGGAGAACCTCCGGCTGTAGGCCTAGGGAGAATAGGGTGGCCACCCTGCAAGAGGTGGCCAAAAGGTGATTAAAAAAGACCCCGCCTCCCCACTCCAGCCATGAATTAGTCTCATCAGCAAGAGTCATCAGGGTCTCCTGCAAGAATACCATGGGGTACCCCACTTCCTGAAGGAAGGAGAGCACCTGGCATCTCCAGAGACCCTTCCTGCAGCCATGGACAATGAGGGTCATGATCTTAAACAACCACATGGCTGGGGGTGTGGCATGGACAGTTCAGCAGGGGCCTTGCACAACTTGACGCCCATTGTGCGGTTCATTGGCTTGCGCAGTGCCCTCCCATAAGTATAGAGGGTATCTACGAAACTGCAGGCCCACCTATAGATTCAGGCATTGCAGCTTTTGGGCACTTTGCCTTCCCCCCCAGCACCCTCATGGTGGTGAGAACCCTGTCAAAATATCCCCAGCGGTCCAAGGTGAGCTGTACCTTGCTGGTGGACCACCAGGTATAGTCGTGGTCAAGAAATGCAAGTAGCTCAGCTCTGGGGGCCACTGGGACCGAGAGGTCTGCTGGTTTTGGGGCATTCTCCTCCTGGTCCTGGGTCTTAATGGGCCCCTTAGGCACTGTTTGAACCCCCAGTCTGTTAAGAACCCAGACTCTATTTGGAAATTTTCAGCCCCTTGGGGCAAGGGTGGGGGTAAGGGTGGGAATCCTTCACAAGATGGTAGGGTAGAGCTGGAGCCCTGGGGGGGTCTATGCAGGGCCCTTGACAAGATTTACCTGTTGATTAGGGGACCCAACCCCGACCCCATGTGGTCAGGGCAGGCTGGGACAGGCTGGAAGTGAGGTTTGGACCATGGGGCAGGCTGGAAGTGAAGTTTGTCTGAGAGAGAGTGGGAAGAGACGGCATGAGTTCTGGAAAGAGGGCCCCACTGCCCGAGCTGCAAGGGCCAGTGGTGGAGGGTCCAGGCCCCAGAGTTTGCATAGCTGTGGATCTGCACAGCTGTCTGTGCATAGCTGCAGCTCCCACACTGAGGGGCCATGTTGGTTTAGCTACGGGGCTAGGGTCAGGGACAGGCTGAGAAGCTGTGCTGGCTGGTATAGCACACCATGTCCCCTCAGGTGCCGGTGGTCTAGGCTTGGGGGTGGGCCCTTGCCTTCCCACCCCCAGCTGTGGAGGAGGCTGAAGAAGAGCCCTTCCCACTGTCCTTGCCTTTGGTCCCTGATGGCAGGGGAAGGGGCTTGGAAACCCCTCTGAGGCAGGAGGGCTGGCCAGGGGAGACCCCCTGGCCATGTTGGCTCCTTTCTGGAGTCCTGCCTGCCCCTGAAGTGGAGGTTGCAGTCTTCTCTATCCTCAGAGGAGGTTGGTTGGAGTCTGCCTCTGGTGTAGGGGCTGCAGAGGCATGCATCCCCTTGGGTACTTGGATGAGATCCGCCCCCATAGTGGGGACTGCAGAAGGCTTTGTGGGGGCATCTGTCCCACCCCGGAAGGTTTCTGCCCTGCTATTGCTTCACATGAGGGATGGAAAAACAATTAAAAAACCAAAATATACAGTAGGGCTGGTGAATCTAATAGGGGCAGGCTGAGGTTGTGGGGGAATGTAGCAGGGGGGCTGAAGCACATTGAACTACAGCCCCACAGCAGAAAAACCAGGAGGCTGTCCCCCAGCTGCAGCTTGGTGGTGGGCTGCGCAGAAGGCCAGAACAAGGGTGCAGAAGCTGGCATGTGGTGTTGGGGTGTGGTGCAGTGGGCCCTTCCCTGAGGGGGGAAGCAGTATGCAGCAGAGGACCCCCCATGTGTGGGGGCAGCAACAGCAGCAGCAGCACAAGGCAGGAAGGGGTAAAGCCAGCTTACCCACAAAACTGGAGAGGAGGCCACTCCACACACAGAACAGGCTGAAGGAGACAAGTTGATTCGGAAGAAGAGATGCCGGGTACTTGTCATAGGCAACTTCATCCTGAGAGGTACAGAGGGTCCCATTTGTCACCAGGATCCCATGACACGCGAGTTCTCCTGTCTGCCAGGAGCGAGGATTCAGGATGTAATGGAGATGATCCCGGCCATTATCCGGCCCACTTATTACTACCTCATGGTCCGACTCCATGTGGGCACTAATGATGTGGCCAGGAGCAGCCCTGATCACCTGATGAAGGACTACCAAGCTCTGGGGGGAAGCTGAAGGAGACAGGGACACAAATGGTCTTCTCATCTGTCCTTCTGATGAGCGGACATGGATGAAGCCATAAGACCTGCATCAGAGAGTCATCTTGCGGCTTCAGAAATGGTGTCTCGAGGCGGGCTTTGGCTTTTTGGACCATGACCCATACTTCAGAACAAGAGACATGCTCAGGTGGGATGGGCTTCACCTCTCCCTGAAAGGTAAGCATGTGTTCTCTTTCAGCTTGGCTGATTTCCTCTGGCAGGCTTTAAACTAGGCCCATCAAGGGAAGGGAAGAATGAGGATGGAGGTAGCCATGGAACACCAAACCAGGAGATGCACACAAGAACAGCCCAGCCAAGACAGACAATGAACACAAGAAATACCCAAGTAAGAGACAGGGGTCCAGATAGTCCTGGGATTAGGGGGGCGGTGCATACACCTTGAGGAGGCCTTAAATGCCTCTACAGTAATGCTCGTAGTATGGGGAACAAGCAGGAGGAACTTGCCTTCCTGCTAGCTAACACAAACTCAGACATAGTGGGACTCACTGAAACTTAGTGGGATCCAACACATAACTGGGTGGTAAACATCAAGGGCTATAGGCTGTACAGGAGGGATAGAACAGGGAGGAAAAGTGGGGGTGTGGCGTTGTACATCAAAGAGCAATACACGTCCTCAACAAACAGCACTGAGTCAGAGGAGGGGCAGTCTGAAGTGCTCTGGTTCAAAATACAAGGGGGTCAGGGGGATAGGGACTTAACGGTGGGGGTCTACTACAAGCAACCCAACCAAGGGGAAGAGCTGGACTGGGAATTCTCAGGTCAGCTCGTGGAGGCAGTTAAGTCAAGGGATGTGGTCATCATGGGTGACCTAAACTATCCTGACATCTGCTGGGAAGAGCAGTCAGCCAGGTCTGACCACTCATGTAGGTTCCTAGCTGAGTTACAGGACCTCCATCTAACCCAGGAGGTACACAGTCCCACCAGGGGAAATGCCTTGTTGGACCTGGTCTTAGCCATGGGTGACTACCTGGTGAGCGGACTGCGGGTTCTCAAAAACCTGAGCGATAGCAATCATCACCTACTGGAATTCACAATTTAGCACAGGGTGTCAAAGGCCTGCAGCAAGGCAGTAGACCTGAACTTCAGGAGACCGTATTTCAATGAGGTAAGGAGACTAGGCAGGGAGGCACTGTGGTCCCAGAGGGGAGGGGAGTTGGGAGACTAGTAAGAGTCGTCGTTCCTTAAGGAGATGATCCTCCAAGCCCAAAGGGTGGCAATCCCAACACAGATCAAAGGGGTCAAGAGTGCTCAAAAGCCCCCATGGCTCACCAAAAGCATTCAGGAACATCTCCAACCTAAAAGGGAGGAATACACCCAATGGAAGGGAGAGGTCAACACCAAGGAGGATTATAACTCCCTGGCTCAAGATTGTAGGGGGACTGTTAGGAAGGCTAAAGCAGAGACGGAACTGGGACTAGTGACCCAGATCAAAGATAACAAGAAGCACTTTTTTAAATACACAGAGGGTAAAAAGAAGTAGGTACCAGGTAACATCGGGCATCTGCAGGACATGCTAGGAAATCTGGTGATCGCACCAGATAACAAAGCTAACCTCTTTAACAATTTCTTTGCCTCCATTTTTCTGAGGAGGGACAGGGTCATCCCCTCACTGGGATCCCTGACGGACCCAGGGGAGGTGCAGCCAGGCTCAGGGTGAGTGAGGACCTAGTCAGGGAACTTCTGGTGGGACCAAACGTGTTTAAATCAGCAGGCTTCAACAATCTCAACCCCAGAGTGCTGAGGAAATTAGCAGAGGTCATGGTGGGACCCCCCGGCACAGCTTTAGGAGTACTTATGGTGCTCTGGCCAGGTGCCAGAGGACTGGAAAAGGGCCAATGTGGTCCCCATTTTCAAAAAAGGGAGGAAGGAGGACCCAGGAGACTACAGGCCTGTTAGTCTTACCTCAGTCCTAGGGAAGCACGGAGAAAATTATCCAGAAGCACATCTGCAAGGGACCAGCAGGGAAGATTATGTTTAGGGGCAACCAACATGGGTTCATTAGAGGGAGGTCCTGTCAGACCAACCTGGTAGCCTTCTATGACCAGGTCACAAAATCCTTGGATGCAGGTGTCATGGTGGACATAGTCTTTCTGGACTTTAGGAAGGCCTTTGACATGGTCTCACCCCATTCTCATTAAAAAATTAGGCGACTGTGGTGTTGATGCCTACATGGTCAGATGGGTCAAAAATTGACTGGGGGGCCGCACCCAGAGAGTGGTGGTAGGCGGGTCTTTTTTGACCTGGAGGGATGTGGGCAGTGGGGTCCCCCAGGGATTGGTCCTCGGTCCCACACTGTTCAACACCTTCATCAGCGACTTGGGGTGAAAAACACCTTGTTCAAAATCACAGATGACACTAAGGTATGGGGAGAAGTAGGCATGCTAGAGGAGAGGGACAGGCTACAACTATATCTGGACAGGTTACGGGGTGGGCAGATGAGAACAGGATGGGTTTCAACACTGAAAAGTACAAGGTTTTGCATCTGGGGAGGAAGAACCAGCAGCATACCTACAGGCTGGGGAAGTCGCTTCTTGTCAGCACAGAGGCAGAAAAAGAGCTTGGAGTCATTATTGACTCCAAGATGAACATGGGCCACCAATATGAGGACGTGGTCAGGAAGGCTAACCATACCTTGTCATGCATCCACAGATGCATCTCGAGCAGGTCCAAGGAGGTTATCCTCCCCCTTTTTGCAACACTGGTCAGGCCGCAGTTGGAGTACTGTGTCCAGTTCTAGGTGCCATGCTTCAGGAGGGATATGGCCAGCATCGAGAGGGTCCAGAGGAGGGTCACTTGCATGATCAGGGGCAGGAAGGTAGGCCCTACAAAAGGAGGCTATGGGACCTGAGGCTATTCAGCCTCCACAAGAGAAGGCTGATAGGGAATCTGGTGACCAGCAGGCAATGGGAGAGTCACTGTTCTCCCGAGCACTACCGGGAATAACAAGGAATAATTGCTGTAAGTTGACTGAGAGTAGATTCAGGCTAGCTATCAGAAGGCGCTACTTCACAGTCAGGGTGGCTAGGATCTGTAACCAACTTCCAAGGGAAGTGGTTCTTACTCCTATTCTGGGGGTCTTCAAGAAGAGGCTAGATAGTCACCTAGCCAGGGTCGTTTGACCCCAGCATTCTTTCCTGCCATGGCAGGGAGTCGGACTTGATGATCTGCTCAGGTCCCTTGTGACCCTACCAACTATGAAACTATGAAAGGCTCCAAGGGCAAGCTAGCAGCAGCCAGAGGCAGGAAGGGACCTGGTTATCCTCTCCCCAGAAGTTCCTGAGACCAAGCTTGCAGCAACCAGTAACAGCAATAGCAGCAGCCTGGAATAGGAAGGAGTGTGGCCGAATTCCTCCCAGAGGCTCCTCCCTCAGAAGCTCCCGAGGGAAAGTAGCTTTGAGCTACTTACCAGGGCAGCTTTTTGTACTGATGGATCCACGAAAGGGAAGCTTTTTACACTGCTGGGGTTCTAGTTCTCCCTGGCTGCAGATCCGGGAGGAGCCAAGGAGGGTTATTTTGCCCCAAGTTGCAACTGTACCAAACATACCAAAGTGCATGTCCAGGCATGTGCACTGAGGCAAAAAGCCCCAGATCAAATTTGTATTGCTTCTATTTGAGCTGCTGCAAGCAGATGCACCTGCATGTGTGGACGTGTCCAATGGGGTCATACGTTGATTTTTATTTTCTTTGCAAGAGATGTAATAATCAAGCCACTGCAAAAACTTAAGAGACCTATATGTAGACCATCATGTGGGCACGGAGGCACACAAAGGTGGGCAAGCGTGGGGAAGACTGCATTGCTATTGTTTAGACCTCAGCTTCCAGTGATATCAAGCCCTATTCTCTCTCCTCCCCATCCCATAAGTATATATATATTTTTACTAGCAAATTGCCCATCAAGAATGATGGGGAGACGGTGGGGACAGAGCCCTGAATCCGGCTCCGCACCCCCGCTCCCCCTGTCCTTATACGACCCCACTCCCTCCCCACCTACTGCTTAGGGCCCAACCCCATTCCCCTCTGCTGTGGTGGGTCCAACCCCGCTCTTCTCACTGCTTTGGGCCCAACCCCATTCCCCTCTCCCTGCTGCTTTGGGTCTGTGCCCGCACAGCCCCCCTTCCTCCCCGCCACAGCAGGTTCAGCCCCATTCCCCCCACACCTCCCCCTCCCACTCCGGGGGTCTGCCTGTCCCATGTCCGCTTGCCTCCCTGCTTCCTTCCCATGCTGGCTGTTCTGGGAGGTGGAATGATTGGGTGGTGTGGGGCCACCGCCACTTTGATTCCCCCCTTTTCCATTAGGCAGGAAGGTGAGGGGTGGGGGGAGCCCTCATGCTTAGGCAGCCAACGTGAGTTTGCTCACACAGCCCAGGCTGCCCAGCCAATCAGCATCCACCCTCTGGGCAGCACATGCGCAGTTGGCCCAGAGTGTTATGGATAGACAGACAGACAGACAGACTCACTCAGGCTTTTATTATATTAGAATTATTATTAAAAGAAGTAAAAGGGAAAGCAGAAAATACATTTTATCTGGGCAGCTGAAGCAGATCAGACAGCAAGGTCTAAAGGAGGATATTAAGTACATGAACAAGCTCTAAAAACAGCAAACTATGCACTCCAAGTGTTATACCACTGTCAGTGAAACAGAAATAATCTGAAAATAAGAGGGGAGTGTGTCTTGACATCACTTGCTTGCAAAAGCAATGACACAACAGTCAATACAGACAAGGATGGAGCCAGGTTCTCAAGAGAAGTGAACAATGAGGATTTGCAAGGCAACTAATAAAGCAAACCCACCACTAGTTCCAAAAACCTTAGCTTTATAGTCACCTGATTCACCATCTGGCGTGTAAGACTGACACTGCAAATTGATGCTTCGAAACCTAAGTGCCAAATATCCAATGGCAAAGTTGCCTGTTTGACAAGAATACTGAAGACCTCAGCTTTACCACATTATTTCAGCTGTGTGTGATTTTGCAGTGCCAACAGACAGACATATTAGGGAACTTTGGAAGCACAAACACGTGACTCTAAACTGAGTAATGACAAGCTAGCGTGCTAACCTTCACACCAGATGAACCAGATACATGCCTAGATTCATCCCACTACACTAAGACGTGGCAGAGGCCCTTGAAACAGGATGTCTATCAGAGAAGGTTATTTTGTCCACACAAATTGGCCACAAACTCCATTCCATGTGGATAGCCCAAGAGGGCCAAAAATTCCCCAGGAAATGTGGAATTGCTGGAAAATGATGTGATTCACAGCCTCATCATTAGGGCTATCATCAGCAGATGTCCAATGGAGCCTTACCTTCACACTTTCCTAGTGTACCCAAGAAGGGTGAAGATGAAAAGAACCCCCAATGGCTAGAAAGGAGCCAGATTAATGCAATGATTTATGGGAGGGCTTTTCAAATGCACTGAACATTCTGATTTCAATGGGAGAAGAGTAAGGCCAATAATAGGCACTCTGGAACTTTGTGCCCTACATCTCTGCACCAGTTTCAGTTAATTGGGCCAAATAGTCCCAATTCTGCCCTCTCTGTTCATGTGACATGTTCACTAAAACAAGCAGTGGGCTTTTGGTGGGAGGCATGTTTGAGCAAAGCCTACAGAATCAGGACTATATTTACTTGGGTCAGAAAGTCTGGCCTCAGGTAACATTTTTGTTTCAAAATGAAGAGATCACTGAGTATTATGGGACCCACTAAAATAATTGCCAGGAAAGCAATAGCTGTCTCCAGAGCAATCTCGTGAGGTTTTAACTAAGGCCCTTCAGGGCTGGTTTAGCACAAACACATTTTATTCCTCTGAAGACCTAGAAGCCTGGTAAGTATGTTGCCTCATTCTGAGAGAATGTCAACATCTTGGAGAAACAGATCTTAATTTAGGATCTGAAGCTTGCCAAGATGCAATAGCTTTAAAAGTCACAAAGTTTAACTGGCCATTCTTTGTATGTTACCATAAACATGGCTTAGGCTGACTGCAGTATAATAGGTGCCTTTATGGTAATTTGCATCACATTTCTATATAGTTTGCAAGCATACAGGCTCTTATTTCTTGGCAATCTCTTTAAATTAAATAATGAAGTGTTGGGTCAAGGAGATGAGACTTTGCATAACTAAGACATCAAACTCCTTCATTAAAGAGTCATGCAAGAGGATAAGTCATGACTACCCAAGGGTCCAAAAATTACCAAAAAGAAAAAAATCAAGATTTAGAGTGAGAAGAGACGGTCAGGTTTACAATAATTTTAGAAATCAGGAGCATGGGATAAAGAGTGTGCTTGTTATTAACTAGAATAAGTGTTTTGAGACACTGGTACAAATAATATATCATAGTATTTTTATATATACAACATTGACCAGAGATTATTCTCATATTTAAATGTATACAGTTCCATACTACTATCTCTTGTCCAATTCATTTTCTAAATTATTATTTTTATCTCAGTACAGAACCCCATTTTGCTGGACAGAATACACAGACAAGCCCAGCTCTGAGGAGATAAGGCTAAGTATAAGAGATGAGACAAAGGATGGATATAGATAGACAGGGAAAAAAAATTGTAAAAAGTGAGGCAATACCAGTCAGCAGGAAAAACAATGGTTGTAGCACACCAGCTACCTAATTACTGTCCATTTTCTTCATAGGCTTAAAATTTGGAGGAGGTGGGCCTAGCAGAACAATCCCTTTGCACAAGGGGGAGAAGACATGAAAGGGCAGGCTGGATATGTACCAACTGCCCAGTAAAGACAGTCGCTGTCTCTTTCTTACCTCATCCTTTCAAATAGCAAATGTGCGCTCCCACAGATATCCATGTTGTTCAGAGACAGACCTGCCAGAGTCTTTGTAGATATGTCTCTAAAGATAGTTTTCTAAAATGAAAATGTTCCGAGGAGTATAAGGTGCTGGGCCTTTCCAGGGCTCAGAACTCAGCTGTAATTGGTTAGTGGGCAATGGACTGCCTAGCTGGGAGGCTGTGGGCCAGCTAATGAGTGAAACTGTAAAAGGTTAGGAACTCAAGGAGGGAAGAAATAAAAGGATTAGGGCAGGAGAGAAGTGCTTGTGCTGGGGAGAAGCCAAAGCTAAGGCATCTCTCCCCTACCACCTGGAAAAGACAGAAAGTGTGGTTTTGTTGTGGATTCAAGGGTGTAGTGGCAAAAAATAAACTGTCCTGAGAAGCTGAGAACAAAGCTGACTCACTTGTCAAAGGCAAAAGGGCAAGTGACTGCTCACACAGTTTTAGTTAGATCATTCCATTTAGCAAAGGATGGAGCAACTCACTGCAAATCACTGAAATTTTTAAGTTCATAAGTAAGCCACACACAGGAAGAACAAACACTACAGTGCCATAAACACAACCTATTTGCAAGTTATGGCAACATTAGTTTAATTTTCTTTACAAACAGTACAGAATATGGTAACAAGTGAACCCATAGTATATTTTACAAAAGTGACAAATTCTTAGTGAAAATTAACAAGGGAAAAGATCACCAATGTACAATTAAAATCACAAAAGGTTGTGAAATGCAAAAGGTCAGGTACTAATAGCATCATTAACTCAAATTCATTGCACACATCCTACACATAATTCTAGTATGTTGGGGTCTAGCAGGGCAGCTGTACGCCCTGCCTGGGCAGTGTCAGTTGCCACAGTACCAAGAGGTGGCACAGCCGTCTCCTGCAGCAGCTGTTGTTTTTCCATGCCTCACCTCAGTTACACTACTGATGGTATGCAGTCCTTCAAGATGATAGTCATAGTGGTTCCAGTTCTTCAAAGGACTCTGCACATGCTCACATCAATTCACAATGGGGAAATGCCTGCATTTTGCACAACTGGACCCACACTAAGTTGCAGACAGAAACAGAAGAAAACAGCTATAGAACATTTTCACTCTGCACAGCAAAGCCAACCTGAGATAAAGCTGCACATAGAACCCTACATGTTGCATTTCCAGACTTTCTGGATAACTTTATTTGTTTCTGATTGTGTAGCTCAGCTGTTGAAGAATTTTTGTTTACGCTTTCAGTATACTTTCCTTATTTTTTCAAATTAGTGCTGATTAACATTTTTACAAGTGACAGAAATTAATAAAAGGTATACAGTTTTGTACTGTAAACTATATTAACCAAGGCTAGGGCACAGATTGCAAACTGTTAGCTTTCCCCAAGGGACAGCTGATGGTGCGAGGGGTATATAACAAGGTGGGTGATTGAGTTGTCTCAATCCTAAAGTTCCGTACCTAAAAGAGCTTCTCTGATTTACCCCAGTGTGCCTTTACTAACCAATGATACTGATGCACATTGGCGATGCATAGGGGGTGCACGCACACTCCCTGAACTTGGTGGTGCACCCACTGTGAAAAGGCACCATCGACAGTGCTGGCAGTGTTTGTGGGCAGTCAGTGCTCGCCACCCCCTGCCCCTCGTCGCTGACACTGCTGGCAGTGTCTACGGGCAGTCCGAGATCACCACTGGCTGCCACTGATGCTGCCAGCAGCATCTGTAGGTGGGTTCCAACAACCAACTGCCTGTCGGTGCTTTCCACTCCTCTTCCTACCACCACCGATAGCACCGTAGGTAGCCACCATGCTCCCGCAGCTTCCGGGGGCACATGGCGTTCATGCTGATGCACAGGGCCATATTACTGGCCATGTCACTCCTTAATATCTTAGGCCCAGTGAAATCAGGCTCACTGTCAGTCTTTTGCTGTTCTTATGGAGTATATACTGGCCTACTTGCAGCAAATGACACAGATGTGGGTGCCTGAAACAGTGATATTGCAGTAGTAGAGATAGGTAGAAATAAAAAAACACAAGCACTCCTAAATAAAGAAAAATCAGCTGCATCTCCAGACGTATTAGCTAACCATGTTAAATAGCACATGGAACCCTAACCTTGGTCACAAGCATCCTTGCACTTTGAATAGTACATGCTGCATACCAACACATCCAGCACATCTCTGCTCACTATACCACTCTTAAGAGTGAGGCTAGAGACCATATGTCATTTCTGTACCTATTAAAAACTGTCTAGATTAAAGCAGCTTCCTGGTATATTCACTAATGGTATAGCAGATCATTCACCAATTTAGCTTAAAACTGATTGCCGTTCTAATGGTTTACGGCTGTATCTTCATTATGGAAAAAATTGTATTTTTAGCCTGTCAGCTAACCTGTCTTAACTAACTAGATAATATGAGAGAGACTACAAATGCCTTGTGTCAATTGGAATTGTAATACATATTACCAAATAGTTAAAAATACAAGTTTTTTTCCTTCTATGGCAGTAAATCTTTAGTACTTTTCCTTCTGAAAAGAAAAAGAAGAGTGAAATGTGAGAACCAGATACTGACTATTATGAAAACACTTTGATAAAAAGAGCTGAATGGATTATATTTGATCTGAATATTAACAGTTTGATCCTGCACACCCATGTGGGTAATGCATGGGTATTACTTTCTTGAAAAATAAATTACTTGCCTAAATAAGGCATTATAGAGTCAGACCCTACCAAAATAGAAATAGGTGACTCATTTACTCATTTGATGATATTCCAACTCAATTGTTGATTATGCAGTCACATGCATATGTTTTATCTTTATGCAAGTAAATTAAGTCAGTGAAACTGCCTGTGTATATAAAGTTATACATGTATATTTGTGTTCGAAGGCTTTTTACCCAATCCAGTTTCCCTTAAAAATACATATTTACTCAAACACAAGATGAGTTTTTTCCTCCCCAAATGGCATGAAGGAAAAAGTCTTTTGTCTTATAATACAAGGAAATCTCAATAAATACATTGTCTATCATTAAACTGCTGCCAAAAGAAGCGTGTGCTCACCAGTGGAAACCAATTATGAAGCTGATTAAATGCAGTCAACACTGAGCTTGACTATAAGAGACATAGCTCACATTGAGCAAACATACTGATAGGAACCTGCCTCAAGGATAGGTTAGCAGCGCACATCTGAGTAAGACCTCTTAATGGGTAGTGCCCATTAAGCACAGTCCCCTTCAGCACCAAATATTTTTCAAGCCATGTTGAGCCACTACATTGCATATAGTTCACCCAGAATCCTTCTGTTTCTCCCTCTCTCAGCTTGGCACATCTGACTAGTATGACCTGACCTTCCATGAGGTGAAGCCAGACCCTGCAACCCATCTGCATATAAATTTTGGGAGCATCCCAGTACTCATGACAAGACTACCCAGTTCAAAACATGAGTGAGGACTAATTAACATATGGATCCTTTTTGCGGGGCAAGAGGGGTATCTGGAGTAGACACATACTGAGCAGTGCTGAGCTGTAGGGTCACCCTGGCTTGAAATGCTGCTGACACTGGTGGGGCCCAGCCCAATGAACTATATTGTAAATTCTTTGGTAAAGCCTTTGGCTTTGACCCAGTATTATGCATAGTGGACTCAGCAATCAGCTCCAGGGGGACATCCCCCACCCCCCATGCTCAGCAATCGGCCACCAGCATCCCTGCCTCCCTGCTCAGTTATCGGGGGGGGGGGGGCACAAATGTAAGCATTGGCCCCTGGGCACTGGATACCCATGATACGCTCAACAGTAGCTTGATAGTACTGTGCAACAGCGTGCAGCAAACACCATGCCAAGACACTACTGTGTCATAGCATCACTTAAAAGGCATTTGCCAATACTACTGCACAGTAACTCCAGTTACTGTGAATTTATTTGGTACTTGCTTATACAAGTACTAAATAAATGTGCAATAACCACTGCACAGTGGCATCTCACGAAGGTGCACCCAGTTTGTCATATTTATAAGTAGGTGCCAAATACTGCTCAAAAGTCTGTTTATGGAGTACCTGTGCTAAAACTTCCTCTAAAAGTTAGGAGGAAGAAAAAACAAAGCGCCATCTGACTCCCTGCCCCCCAGATTTATTTTTTCTGCTGTAGAAGTGGAAGGGCGACAAATTCAAGGCAAACCTAACCTGCAATAACTAGATTCTGTACCTGGAAAATTATAACAAATATATGCTTTCCATATATACAGAATATAATTATTTGGGGGGTCATCTTACAATCAGGGCCATTTTCTGTTTGTGCAAATACAGGACTACAGAATTTGTTTTTCTATAGTTTATTTTTCAACATCCCTGTCAGGAATTCAGTTGCAACACAAACAGTTCCAAGGGGAAGAAGGACCAAAAAAAACAGACCAAAACATCCATTTTCTATTCTGCATTTTTTTTTGTGAAAAATGACAAAGAAGGATACATTGTAATCAAAGATGGCACAAATTAGAAAATTGGCTGGGCCAACAAAACATCTCTGTACCTTTTTCTTGAAAACACCAATTAATCATCCTTTGTGCCCTTACTGTATGTGGTACTTCCCACACTGAGCACTGCTCTGGATGTGCAGTACAACGTGAAAGAAGCTGAGGAAAGATAAGAGGAGGAAACTAGCAAAATAGCTGGCCCAGTATGTTAGTGTAGTAGTTCCCTGCTGCTTGGTGGTATTGACAGGAAAGAGAGGATTTGACCTCCATCATTTCACCTGCCAGCAAAAGAGGGCCTGACCCAAAGCCATTGAAATCAAAAGATTCCCAATGATATCTGAAAATGAAATATTTGGTATACAGTGTGTTTTGAATCAGTCCCCAACTATAAACCTGCTGGTGGGTAGGGACTACATATCCATTCCCCTTTTTCTGACCTCGTTTTAAGTTTTCCCAGGCTCTTGAGCAAATTAACTACCTTTACTTATAACTGAACAGAAGTTCAGCACACAGACTGGTTTAAAACTGGTTTAAAACAACTGACACCAGGAAAAAGCCAACCTATTAAATAGGTACTTTGC
>NW_017728951.1:44248318-44272530 GCF_001723895.1 Crocodylus porosus | reverse complement strand
TGACTTCCTGCCCTTTGGGCAGGGGGCTGGACTCGATGATCTCCCGAGGTCCCTTCCAGCCCTAATGTCTATGAAATCTATGAAATCTATGAAAAATGTCAGAACCCAGTCTAAGGTTTGCCCTTCTCCCTCAACGCCCCGTCTCCAGCTTTCCAAGGATGTTCTTTTCACTACTGATCTAAACTACACCACTTACAGAGAACCATGCAACTTAAATCGATTCTGCCTTGTGCTTTTTGAATGTCTGTACCCAGCCTGAATGACCTACTAGTGATGGCCACAAAATATTTGCCACACCTTGAAACAGGAGGGCTGTCCAACTTCAGGGCTGCATGTGACACAGACTGCAATCCCCAGGCTGCAAAGCACATGGGCTATATGCCACAGGGGCCCCACGAACTTCCCAGAACACAGTGGGCATCCTCCCCTGCTATACAAGCAGTGCAAGCTCCCTACCACCTCTGCCATGTGAGCTCCCCTGCTGCCACCTCTCTCCCTGCCACCACTGCCATGTAAGCAGCACAAGCTTCCCACTGAAGACCCCCACTGGTGCATGGGCAGCAAGCTCACCTGGTTTCCTACCATGCCATCCTGCCCCAGGGACCCCAGCTGGCACAGCAACAGCAACCAGAGCAATGGGAGCAGTGGTGGCTGGACAGGAGCCTGGGGGGGGGATGCATGTTAACCCCTTGTGGGCTGGCAGTTGGATGGCCATAAAACAGAGTATTGGTGCAAAATGTCAGAAAATGAAATGCTATCTATGTTAGAGTAAATTGCATTAGCAGAAACCACTCTAAACAGCCATACATGTATTTGAATTATAAACTAATACATGATAGATAATTATATTAGTAATAGGATTATTCTGAAGGGTATACAAATTGAGTGGGTTCTAGCATGAGTTCAAACTAAGCTAGCCTTAATTAAGGCCGGTGCATCATTTAAAATAAAAATAATGAACCAATAAGCAACAATAAAAGACTCTGGTCACATCTAATTCCACAACTACGCTTGCCTCCAAAAGCTTTGCATGGAGGAAAACATTCCTGAAAATGATACAAATGGTTTTGACATTAAGATAAGTAAACAAGGAGGCAAAATAAAGATAGAAAAATCATGTGGTCAGTTTGCAAGTGCTTTTTATTGTTTGAGGCAGGGTTAAGCCTTTTATAAAGACAAGAACACATATGCAACTAGACTGAATGTGATATTAGGTTATTCCAAACACCCCTGCTTTGAATCCTGCTGACTGTAATATGCCATGGCCAAAATGTGCTGATACTTCAAAATAGACACCATGATATAAATTAGCTAGGATAGCATTGTGCTGTTATTTTGGTAACCAATTTAGAAAGCAAGCATCCTGATTTCTCATATTATTTTACGTAAGAAGCAACATCCCTAAATACCTATCTCTCATATTTCTAAAGGCTTTTAATCAAAATTTGATTTACTATGCACAAAAGCAAATTAGCCAAGATTAAGACAGTACAAGAAGAGCAGCTACACAGGGCCACAATGTACTTCCTCACAATTTGTACGTTGCTCACAATGCTCTTCATACTCGTTGGTGCATTATATTATTAAGTCTGGCAACTTGATTCACAATAACAAAAGAAATTGTTGCTCCAAATATATCCACTCCATTTAAAAAGGCTTGCAACAAGCTAAGGATATCTGTATGAGTTATCAAAAACTTGACAGGAGCCATGCTTATGTCATTTGAATGTACATTAACATAGGATTCATAATTCCCTCAGTTTTACCTTTCTCTCCCCTCTAAATGTTATCCAAGCTCAGTAATGGTTTTTATTTTTAGGGCTTCCCGCCCCCTTCAAACCATCCCCCCCACCTCCCCACAGTTCAACAGTTATCTAAACTTAATCTCTGACCAAATTTTTAAAAAATGTTGTCAAATACACCAGGAATAACTACAAACGGCCACTTCTGTATTTTTTTTTTCAAAGAAATGCAATTAAATAGGGGGTCCTCTATGTTACCTGTTCTGCAGCATTAAATATGATCTCCTTTTCTGAATGTTAAGATTTATTAAATCTTGAGATTCTAATCAAAAGAAAGATTCCTAGGTTCAGCTGAATCTGTAAAACTGCTCCGATACTTCTTAAATTAAAAAAACAAATTCATAGGGTTTTGCATTTTGAGAAATATTTAAATAGGACATTACTGACTGCATACTCCCCCCACAAACTTTTAATTCTCATATAAAGCTTGAAGAGGATTGTATGCATGTCTGTCTAAGAAATATAAGTATTTAATTCATGGGGGGAAATATGAACAGATAACAGTTTTTTTAATCTTAAATTACAGCTATTGCTTTTATAAACATATTGATACTGCCAGCTTCTCTCACTCAACAGGCGAGCTTTAGATAAAAGCATTGCTCTTGCTAAAAACCAACTGAGCATGCTCAGTGAAGCCCCAGGTGTGACCTTTGCTCTTCTGTGAGCAGCAATTGGACCAGGCAATCCATCATGGTGTTCATCCTGTCAGGCCTGGTGCTTGGCTGCAGCTGTCTGTCACACTGGTGGATGGGACCTGCTTAAAGGCAATCATGTCAATCTCTATGTGACTACTCAGACTAAGACAGAAGGATGATCTTGACAGGGTTGGCAAAGTCAGCAGAAGGTACTGGAGGACTTTAGTTGCATGCTTAAAATGTAGATGCAATTTGTGCTTTTTGTGTGCATGAGTGTGGATAGTTTGAAGTGGCACAGAATGGTGTTGCATTTTAGAGCTGGTCATCTCGGATGAATCTGTTGCCTTCTGAATGCTTTCCATAGTAAACGTAACGACATTTTCCTAGAACACCTACAGCGACAAGAAAACAAATTAGATTAAGGTCAGCAATTAACACAGTATGTAATGGAAGCATATTACTAAGGTTGTGTAGGGAGGAAGATTAAACTACAGGGGGGAACAGCTCTCTCTCTCTCTCGCTGTCTGCTGAAAACAGAGTATGTTAATTTGAAGTATTTTATATTTTACTGTTCAAATTAATGACGGTGTGGTCAGCTTTGCAAACACACATCTGAGTATCTGCATGATGCATCCTGTTACACACATGTATACAAGTGTTTTCAAGTTCTGGTATATAAGCAATACACTTGACTGCCTGTATACTGTGTTTTAAATTATTTCTGTACTGTTTGTGGAGTCTGACTAAAGATAGATTCTCAAATAGTGTTGTAATTTTGTAGTGTGTTACCCCCCCATAAACATAATATAAAGATAAATCTTTTCAAGTCTCATAGTTTTACAGATGTTAATACAATGATAGTAAATTACTATTAATCAGCTTCCTATCAAACTAGTGAAAAGCTCTGCTCAGACGTCCACAAAGTTATGCTTGCAATAACTCTGTAATGTAAGCAATTAACATTATCTTCACTTTGCAGAGGCAGAGAAGTCTAGTGATCTGCCAAAGGCTAGAAGACTAGTCATTGACAGAATGGGTCTACAACCTAGGACCTCCCATCTATCCTAACGTTCTACTTCTTCCCTGAATTCACAACCAATTCTCCAAATGATAGTACAAAAGAAAAAAAAATGTTCAGAAACTGCAATGGATGGATGCATACAATGAAGTGAACCCCCCCGCACCCCCGTATTTTCTAAATATAAGCTGCACTGAGTCAGAACATTGCTTAATAGGGAAAGATCCACAGTCTTTAGTATGGGTGGAAGAAGGGATAATAGCTATAAAAGCTATAATGCATCTTGGATGCAGGATAAAACATTCACTAATACAATTTGCTACCGTACCATACAACTATCATACTGAAGTTGCTCCTTTGCGCTTCCTGCCAGGTGGTGACAGCTGAAATGCAGGGAGCCAAGGGGGAGCGATTATGTCAGATACTAGCAACATCTCCCTTTGCCCCTCCAAGCTCAGGAAGTCAAATTACAGTGGTCTCCTCTGCAGTTTTGGTAGGTGCAAGATCTTTTTGCCTCCTGCTGTTTTGTGTGTTTTGAAAATGATCATCCATGTAGTATCTAGCTCACATACAAAAGGACAACCACAATCCAACCCAAAGGAAACAAATACTCCTTTATATATAGGGCAAAGCCTGAGCAAAGTATATCCTCCGTTTATTGCAAAGTTTTATGTTTTCACACCCTACCTGAGCAAATGGAATCCTTAAAAGCTGTGCTTACCTACGGTCTGAAGTGTTAATTGTGCTTTGTATAATTTGCATGCACTGTAGCAATATAATAATAAAGTTAAAAAAGGTAACTGAAACTAGAGGGCATGGGGCTGTGCCAGATTAATGTATCCCCAATTTCTCTCCTTCTCTCTCTTTTAAGCATCGGGGTAGTAATACATTCCTATGAAAGGAAATGGATAGGCCTGACATTTACTGTGAAAAACATTCTGCTTAAGAAAACACAAAAGGGGACTAGACGCTGCTGTGCTAAGTCCCTATCTAACCCAACTCTACAGAAGGCTTGGAGAGAGCATTGGCAAGCTCACTGACCACTGGATCAACTTCCATATTTTAGGAATGCAATTGTCAGTCATAAATAGCAGGTGAAAAGCAAGCTTTTGTCTCCTAAAGCAACACTATTACATGCAAAAACATAGGTGACATTAGATTGGTAACAAGGGTGGATGGGTTTCTAGATTTAGAGCTCTAAATTCAAAGGATTTGAACGTTTTATTAATGACATATTTCAGAGTCCTTTTTTTCACTGACATTGATAAAAGTCTTATTTGAGGTTTGCCGCATTTCTTAAGGACTGGAAGCAAGACTGTTTATAGAGACCCTGGTGAGAGAGTGCTGTTTGATGAATGCTGGAGACTTCAGCTAGGTGTCAGTGCTTAGAAAATGAGGCAAGGACATGAGGTATTAATATTGTCAATGATCTCTTGACAGGAAAACAGATACTGCATTCACCATCAGATTTAAATAGACATCAAGTGCATTAATGACAAAAGGGCAGACTTCAAACAAAGGGGGCTGTATGGCACTGCGCTGAGCGAGTCTCCGACTTGGCAATAACCTGATCTGAAAAGACACTGTCAGGACTATAGACAGGCCTAGAATTGTGCGCAGTGACAGAAAACAGAGATGCTGACAGAGATACCGGTGCCATATTATGCCAAGTATATTCTAACACTGTCTCCAGTCCTAACTAAATCTGACATCATTTCCTATCACTTATAGTATTCTCCACTGCTCCTGCAGAATATTTCTCTCCAGACATCATTACAAACTCCACTGTAGTTTTAAAGTTACTGGCAGGCCTGTTCTGTCATGGAGGTTGGGTCTAGAGGCCTAAGGATAACCTCAGTCAATCTAAATTTGGAGTTTGCTGTAGAAGTGCTCTCATTTTCACTGATATCTCAGCTACTTGAGGTGATCTGAACGCTAAAGTGTGAGGAGCTGTCACCTTGAATAAAATCCTTAAAGTAAAGACGCTCAGTTCCTGGGATGTTCAGCAAAGATGTCGGACAGTCTGGCAGCAGGAAATGAAATCCAGCTGCTGCTGCTCGCCTGGGGATAAAGGTGCTTGGGCTAGTGACAGTTAAAGTCAGCTGAAATTTTTGAACTCCTGCAGCCTACAATTGTTTAAATTAAGGAAGTGTTGTCTCCAAAGAGATTCCCTACCAAGGCACACAGCTGTGATTCGATTGCCAGTCGTATTACACACACTGCTCAGAGAGCCTTGATAAAAGCACAGTTGAAAATGTTGCCATGAGACTTTATTTATCATGAAGGTTATTTGTAAAACAATAGGCTTGGTCATAAATTAAATGAGGTGACTGTTTTGTTTTCTTTCTTCCTTTCTTGTCTTCCTACCTCCCCTTGGCAACTGCACAAAACTGTGAAAATTATAAAGGGTTTATCTGCTGCAGTAAGAGTTTTGATGTTACGATATGCCATACATAGATTTAGGAAACCTACTGTGTCTGACTCAGTAAAAGCCAGATTCCCATTGCATATCTACAATATGTTCATTCCTTTGCAGCTCCACAGACATACATATGCGTGCGTGCGCATGCACACACACACACACACACACATACACACGTCGGGAAGAGGGTAAGGGGGCAACATGTTTACGGTGTTTTTAATTAAAAATATCTGCACTGATCATAAGAAAGCTATGCTTATTCCAGATGCATCAGAATGACATGCAGCATTTGGAATGAGCTTTCTGCTCAGGGTTCTTGAAAAATGACAGCATGAGGTCTCTTGAGGGATCATCTTCCCCTGAATGAGCCTCCTAATTTTTCTTAAATAGCCACTTGCACCATCACCATAAGCTGTTAAAACTATAATTATCAAAAAACTGCATTGGGAAGAATCATTTTTAAATACACCCTTTATCTTTTAAATGTTTCCCCCTTTCAGAATGGATGTTCTAATTATGCTTGGTAAGTAATGACCTTGCAGTTGCTTGTGTGTGTTGCTGTATCAGTCTTTCTTCACAAACACATTGTAATGTCAGCAACACAAGCTTTTCCTTAGCTGGGGGAAAACCCAATTATCCCAATTAATAAATTAACACATACACACATAGTAAGCATGTGAAAAATTGCTCATCATGTTCACTCCTTTTAAATTGGGTGTGCATAGCAAGAAGCTATTGTGCAGTCACTCCTCAAGATCCTTTTCTATACTAAAATACTCTTGTACTCCTTATGGTGTTTTGATGGGAACCAGACAGTACAAAGACTTCGTAATTCAAAACTAAACAATGAGTGTCCAGGTCACCATTTCAAATTCAACCTGAGGTAGTTTTAGGTTATTACTATATTTTGGTACCACTGCATAACTTGCTGAAATTTTTCCTGAATAAGAAGTGCTCCACATCACATAAAAACCCTCCTCAAGTATCACAGCTGGCACCATTGTTGTCAGTCTCAACAGAAAGGACTTGGACAAAAATGTGGATGGAGATTAACTTCCTTTCCTTTTCTTTTTTTGCTACTGTTGGGTGGTAATTGTAGGGTATGTAGGATATTCCTCTCACTGGGGTAGCTGTATTTGAGGGTGATAATGCAATCTGACCATTATAAAGCTATAACAAAACTTTGGAGAAGAGAAGACTGAGAGAAGATTTGATAGTAGCGTTCAGCTACCTGAAGGGTTGATGCGAAAAGGATAGAGCTGGACTGTTCTCAGTGATGGCCGATGACAGAACTTGAACAATCATCTCAAACTGCAGCAAGGGAAATTTAGGTTGGATATTAAGAAAAACTCCCTCACTAGGAGAGTGGTGAAGCACTGGAACAAGTTACCTAGAGTGTTGGTGAAATCTCCATCCTTGGAAGTTTTTAAGGTCTGGCTTGGCAAAGCCCTGGCTGGAATGATCTAGGTGGGAATGGTCCTGCTTTGAGCAGAGGGTTGCACTAGATGAGGTCCACCCTGAGGTCCCTTCCAACCCTAATTTTCTATGATCCCATGAACAAATGCTCTGTTTACTGAAAAAAGTCATTCTTTATTTTACTGAAAGCCAAAACATTTGCCTTCAGGTTACTCCCTGATGTTTCAATGCATCTATACAGTGCCCCCCAGTATAAACCATTTGTTAGCACCAAAGTCCCACTTGTTTATTTGTCCTAAAATGCCTAATGGGTTTAATAATTTTGATAGATGTGAAAGGTGCTATATGGGAATAATTGTGATACATGTGAAATGGTTAATTTTTCCCTTTTAAATGTGTTTCAAAAATAAATTTACTTACATTATTGATGTAGAAGTAAACAGAAAGTCATAAAGTACTCAATTACTATGTATGCCTTGCAGATGGATCCTAAACAGAGGTCCTAGCTGCTCATGGTCAAATCCCATAGCACACTGTAGCAGACTCGATGTTGTTGGCAAACCCCAAGCTAATTTTATGCTGAAAACACAACTTAAACTCTGCCCTTTGAGTTTGTGTTAGATCAATCTTTATTTCTTGTACACTGTTATATCATACTTTTGTATAGCTTTCACTTGTAGAACTTTACCATTAAACAAAAAGGGTGCTTGTGTCTCAGTGGTGGTAAGCAGTATAATTTGTACATTTTTTTGAGACCATTCTGGATGGAGCATCAGTATCATTGCCACTATTTTCAATGGCTCTGGTGTATTTTCCCCCATTAAGGGCCAGGAGCTGCAGAATTCCCACAGATATGTGAAATAAATCCCTATCTTCAAACAACATTCAAGAATAAATACTTACGGTTCTAGTCATTTAAGCAAAACATATACATTCATTCCATTAATTTTAAACATATTTAAAACAGTCCCTTTTTAGCTAAGCACATAAATAGAGACTGTTCAAAACAAAATTCCTTTTCCTCAAGAATTGCAAGGGGTTTTTTTTTTCCATTCTAAATTGGAACAAAGTCAAAAATTCAATTTTTTCCATACAATAAAAATTCAAAGAATGTCACCTCAATAAGGCTGAAAAGTTTTGTTTGGACTGTTACTTCAAATGCCTATATTAACTTATAATGTATATGCCTTTAAACATCTAGCACTTAGCAGACTAAGTCTCATTGATTTCCAGTAGATTTTGGTTATCCTGGCTTTTTGGCTAAACCAAATGCTTCTATTATTATATTAAGGTATCCATACTTATTTTAGTTCAAAATAAATCTCTAATTGTTCCTGCACTATTTATTTTTAAATCAGCATTAAGAACATTAGAACAACCAAATGTTTTTAAAAAGTGTAGAAATCCCCAAATGTACAGCTTCAAAGTATTTGCTTTGAGAAGCTTAATAAATCACTCCTGACACAAGTTAGTAGAAATGGGCCATGCAGTTATTCTAAAATACATAAATAAATCCCCCAAAGAATCAGCTTGAAGTTCAGCCCATTCCCTGACCATTTTGTGCAATACAGATCCATTGGATGCCTCACAGCAAGCACATGGGGAATGAATGCTAACCATCTAACATGGTTAAAAAAAGAAAATACAGAAGAAAAACTTGGACTCAAGCACAGGATTTCATGGAAGGAAGAAAGAGTTTTCTAGAAAGGAAGTTAAGAAATGCAGAGGGAGGGGAAAAACTCTCAAGAAAGAGCTATGATAGTTAACACAGGAGGAGGGAGAGGCACTTCAGTAGGTAAGCATCCAAGATTCTGAACGCAAATAGTTTGAGCAGTTAAAGGAAAAAACTAGTTTTGTATCTGTCTGCAACTTGCCCAGTGGCCTTGGACATGTCACTTCACCTGTCCATTTCTAAAATGGGGAAATGCAAAGCTGTTGCCAAATGCAACATTTAAAGAAATGTAAAACCGTGGGCAACTGTCATATGAGGAGGAGACTGGAGTTATTTTGTTGCAGAACACACTGATTTTCTGTGGCTAGGAACAGACGTTGTATTTGTCCTGGAACCAGTTGTGCTTGCGTTTGTCCTGGAACAGAAAGGTTTCCCTCACTTTATGCTGTACATGTGTTCCTAGAAAGCAGTGCATAACTCAAATTCGCATAAAGGGAACCCACTTTACAATGTAACAAATAGGGATACATTCCAAGACCTCGACTGTACTGACCCCCAGACCCATTTCTACCACTTTTACAAGACAATTTTAGTACTCACCAACATCAGACAGTATACACAAGCACAGGGCAATGACAGAAATATGTGTTGCAGACAATGAGCGAGGAGCGCAGATCCACACAGAAGACTATATTTTGGTGCGCATCACTCCCACAATTCACCACACAAAACAGCTGACTGCAGGCTTCTACCACACTGATTGCATAAGCCTGAATTTACCTCACATATAATGAATTTTTAGTATAAAAACAGTCATCGCATAATGGTGAATCCGCACATACAGAACCCACATAAAGCAAGGGAAACCTGTATACATCACCCTTCCAACTGGGTTTTCATGAGCAGCAGAATGCACTGCGGCTTTTGCCATTGATTCACTGATGCAATCTCAGGACAGCCATGATGTCCCAAGATTAATTGTTAGCATTTCTTATTCCATTAATCTTTTTAGGGTTTGTCCTGGGATAAGAGACATGGATGTCTGACCAATCACACTGTCACAGGAAAAAATAGCTTTGCCCAGGACAATGCAAGGCTATATTTACAGCCTGAGAGGCAGGGAACTGTTGACTACCACCTGCTACTCAGAAAGCACCTAACTCTGACCAGTTTAGGTATAGGAATGTGGCGGAGCTGAGACAAAAATCAGAAGCTACTAGAATTTATTCATAACTGCAAAACCTGACTGATAGACTGGACAATGACTTGGACAGTGACTTCAAGTCACAGAAATTGACACAGAAAGAAGTTAATGCTAAGTATGCCCATCCTTCCCCTCAATTCTGCTCCTGCTGTCTGCACACTGGACTAAGACCAGCAGAGGAGAATCCTTTGCTTCCCACCAGATCCCCCAGAAAAAACCCTGAGGCACTAGGTCTCCACTGTACACTGATACTTAGTGCCAAAACCCTCACTGGTGGAATATGAAAGCCCCATACCCTAGAAGTCTCAGTCCCCACAGCAGTAAGGACTACCATCTTCCAGCATACAAACTTTATCGCCTCCTTTTCTTCTTTCCTTTGTCCATTTCAACTGAAATTCCAAGATCATTTTTTCTTTTCTAGTAATACCCAAAAATCTTGAGAAATGAACGAGTCATGAGCCAATCCCCATGGCCAATCATTTACGTTACTTTCTTGTATATTTTTTACATCAGATTTGTCTTCTTTGATTGTAAGCGCTAGGAAGGGAGGAACAGGATCCTCCAATATATATGAGTGGTCCTTTGTTCAATGAGACCTTGGTCCTGAGTGATAACCATCTCTTACCAGCACAATACAGGAAACCCTTGCTATTCGCGGGTTCAGCATTCACTGTTTCAAATATCTGTGAATGACGAACCCGCATTTTAAATATACTTTATGCACTTACAGGAGCTCCTTGGGAGCTCTGCCACTTATTGCTGCCAGGGTCCTGCTGCTGCTGCCGCCACACTGCCACCATCGCCATCAGAGCCATGTCCCCCCCTTCCCCTCCCAGCTGCCGGGGGGCACTGTGTTCATGAACACAGTGCCTTATTTGCGGATTTTGTCATTTGCGAAGGATACAAGAATGTATCCCCCACGAATGGTGAGGGTTGCCTATACAAATAATAAGAAACAGGTACAGATTTCAGCAACTTCCACTCAGAACATAGCTTCCAGTTAGGCTGTTCTCACTTTTGCCTTCTCCAACAGAAGTCACTGTATACAATGGCAAACAGCTCTAAGAATACACTGTATAAGGACTGACTTATAAAGGCTTGCAGTAACAAGGGCAAAATGTAATTACAAACCAAGATGATATCAGAAAGTGCTATCAGAAGTGTTCAAAGAACAGATACAAAAATATTAACTCATCTAACATTATGCATTAATAACCCCATAACCTTTTAATTTAATTTTATTTAATTTTTAAGAGGATACAAATGTAAGCAAAAGTAATGGGGTACACCTAATTGAACAGCAGGAAGCATTAATCTACTCCTGGGGTGTCAAATATACCACCTGTGGGTTGGATCCAGGCCACAGAGTCATGTGGTCTGGTCTGCAGTCTCCCTGGGTAGCTGGGAAGTCAAGGGTGGGGCCCACTGTCAAAATCCCAGGTACAGTTCCACATTCAGGACTTGTATTGACAGGGGAGCAATGAGTGGCAGCAAAATCATTTCCCTGGACCTTCACACTCACCCCCTCCCCCCCCCATTCACCCCACTGCCGTTTCCAGATCTAGCTCTCTAGGAGAGGTCAGTTCGACACCCTGATCTACACCATTCCACCAAGCTTTGAGCAAGTAGTCAAATATCACAGAAACAGGCACAAGACAGAAAGAGTGAGCAACCCATGAAAGAGGAGGAATGAAGATGGTTGCAGCACTTCCTGAAGAGGAGCAGATCTATTGATTAGAAAGTTGCTGGACATGTAAGGATACAGTTCTACCTCCTCATCCTCCCTCCCCACTTGCTTTCAGCTATGACCAACAGTGCTAGCATAACCCAGCCTTTGTATTTAGGACAGTGCAAGGACTCTCTAGAGCTAATCCCCCACCCCCAACCTTCAGTGCCAAGAAAGGGATGATTCTTTCCTCCCAAATGCCTGGACGGTATTGGGCATGAGGTAGCCTTTCAGGTTGGTTAGCTTGTTTAAATGAACCAAGTCAAATCTATGCTCAGTCCATGGCAATACCACTGGCATTATGTGCCTAACCATCAAATAGAGAAGCAAAAAAGCAAACAAGGACATGAAATTAGTGCAACTATCTTTCACAGACAAGTACTGCAACATGTCAAGTCTCGCCAGCCTGGTTGTAAGAAGAAAAGAAAAGGGAGGGGGCAGGGGGAAAGGAAAGAAGTCAACAGGGAGAGGATGTTGGAAAAAATTGCAATGAAGGTGATAGGAATACAAAGATGTGAAGTTTGCATCCCAGGCCAAGGGAGCTGCATAAATGTTCTGTGTAAACTAGCAGTCAAGCTGATGTGTGATAAAGTGCAGCCTGCTGTAAATACACTTCAGGGCTCCCAGTGCAGCTGGGGATGAAACTTGTAATTTAAAAGAAGAGGAAAGAGGAAAAATGCACTGCAAGCTTTTTCTCACATAATCTGTTACTGGAAAATTGAGAAGCTTGTCCAAGTCCGTGGGAATAAGCTGATGAGCTGATAATAATAAACCATATTGTGTCATGGTGCAGAGTCATCTAGATCCATTCAGGCCACAAACTATATTACTTTATACAGCCCTGGCTGACATACATTTAAAGCCCTCTACACATTAAGGATCCATTAGGCTGACAGATTAAAAGTTATCTTGGAGCTAATGTTTCCATTATGCGTATCCTGGCAGTGGAACAATCAACACACTGTTCCTTAGATGTCATACTTTGTTTAAAAAAAGGGGGGAAAGAAAGAAAGGAAAAAAAGGAGTCTCTCTCCCTCCTTGAATGACATTGACATGATCAGCTTTGATCTGGGCATGTGCTGTCTACAGATCTTCTACTGCTGGCTAAAATAGGAGCATCTAGAGCATATTACTTTAAATCATTAACCAGTTTTGTACTGTCCTAGGTAGTACAGTTACATTATAAGGCCCCACATTTTTGCTCTGTGACTTCTCAGGTACAGTTCCATACTTACTTTTATGGTGATGATTACAATATGTTGGACTGTTTTCCTATGAAAATTAAGGAATGGAGGAGGCAAAAGAACCTCCTATTTTTCTTTTGTTGATTTGTGTTTGTTAACAGCACCATTTCAAACAATTCTGTGGATGGAATGAAACTAAAGCTCATGACAAAATATTTCCTGTTGAATATTTTAGGATCAAAAAACAATGGATTAAGGATTTAGGAAAGGAATCAAGAACACAGCTGTCATTTCAGTTATTTATCAGAGCCAGAAAACACTGAATATGTAGATATTAGTTTATCCACAGTCTAATTTCATGAATGGCTTGAACACATAAACGTTGGATAGCTTCATAGGGTGAAAACTGTGGATTTAAAAGGCTGCTTTATATTTCATGTGCCTCATTTTTTGAGATGTATTCTAAAAACAGTTGAATGGATAAAAGATGGAACAAATTTCAAAGATCATGTAAGGCTCACATACAAATCAGGAAGAATTTAGTAAACATCTTCACTATCCATTTCTACACTGAGGTCACAAAAGCTAAATTTCTATATTTAAACTGTTGAGTACTCCAAATTGCACTAAAGAGCCCACAGTTTTTAGCAACAGTCACTGCCCCCAAAACAAGCAAGCAAACTCCTTTGTGTTAGGTCTTTTTTAGTCAGTTCAAAGTTGAGGGCATCACCACTAGAGGGCAGCATGCATTTGTATAATAAAACGGCTAAAACAGCAAACTAAATATTCTGATATGACAATTAAAGCAATACTGTTCGTTAGTTTTGCAGCCAATGTTATGTTCCGTAATGATCAAAGTTTATATATATGCAATCCCTGCTTTCAACCTTTCTCCCAGAAGCCTGACTTCTGGTGAACTAATCACAGTAAGCATCGATTTGACTATATGGATAGCTACAAAAAGATGTCACTATTTATTCATCTGAACAAAAGGCTCCAAATGTTTCATGGGGGGACCGTGTGCATGCCACACTTCAGAGCTCCCAGTACAGCTGGGGCTGAAAGTTGTTATTAAAAGAAGAAAGCTAGAAGAAAAAATATTGCAGGTTTTGTCTTAAACATACACAAAACATATTTTAGGATAGTTGTGAACTGTATTTCTCTTACTTTGAATAAAGCATTATTAGGGTTCATTAGGGTAACATAAGAGATACTTTTAATATATGCAGAATGGTTGACCAAGAGGTTGTATAATCTGATCCTTACTGAACATTATAGCTGCTCAGTATAAACTTACAATATTATCTTAGAAGACTCTCAGTTGATTTGACTAATATATGCAAAAATGGCATTTCTGGGCTGCTCTACATTTTGGATTACACTCTACTAACAACACTTACATTAAAATCAGCAATGGAATTAAACCATGAAAATGCTAGAGCCATTAAGGAAACTGAGGATGAATATAATTATATTATACTTTACAAACTTTAGGAATGTGTAGATTGCATTTGTAGTAAAGGGGAAAAGAGGAAAGTAATCTCTGTCAGCAACTCCAATAGGATTAAACAAATGTACCATGATTTATGGGACAGAAAGCAAACTTTTGGAATAATTATTCGGAAAGTCTGCAAGCATTCCAATAAAATTATGAATTCTTATGTGAACAAATTTGAGCAGCAGGGCCCTTCTGGAGGGTTTAGACATGAATTTGGCTCATCTTATGAGTGAAACTTGCATTTGGATCTCAGATGTGTTCCTGTTGGAGAAGCTCACGTTAAAAGAAAACAAAACAAAAAAATCATCCACAATTCAGTCTGGCTTGACTGGATTGAAATTTCTCATGGGAGTCATCTGAAATAAAGACAAGTTGCTTTTTATTTTTGAAGCTGGGAAAGAAACTCTCTAAAATAAAATTAAAGAGCATAGTAAAACAGAGCTGCTGTCATATTCTGATACTGTGATGATCAGGTAGGGGAGCCGCCTTTGGAGCCCATGACTCGTTCCATTCCATAAGCCCTTCATCAGAAACAAAAGGAATATTTACGGAATTGTCAATAGTAGAATAGACGTGATTCCTCCTAACATAAAGTAACCCTCCTTAAATAACTGATACCTCAAGGCACTTTTGACTCCCAGTGGGAGTTGAAGGTATCTTTCACATTTCAGGAGGCATCCAGATTTCACGGGCCTGAAGCATCAAATGCTTCCCATCCAACTCATTTTTCCCAGATGAAGTGTGGCCCAAGTGAAATTGAAAATCCATCTGGATGCAAAGTCTCTGAAAGTTCAGGTGTTCAGTTCACTGTCTTACTTTGGGTATGTCACGAATTGAAACAAGCAATGCATTACAGACTATACACCACAATTTGTTTCTGCAAAGGGCTCATAACCCAATATCCAAACACTAAGGGACTCCAGTTCAGAGTGCTAAAACATGGTCATTGTTTCCTATCTTCACCTTTCTTCCTCCTCCCTCTACCTCCTTTTAAAAACATGCTAATGAGAGACAGGCTGAAGGTTAAATCACAATGGACAGGAGGTTGTAGTTTACAAGAGCACTTTTAGCCTATATGGAAGCTTTTCCTGAAGATAAAAGATAGGAGGCTAAAGAAACAACTTGAGTGAGGCACATTAAAACCCCTCCATTAGGGTCAGACACATTAAAGTTTAGTCAAAGCACTGAAGACTTTCTAACAAATATTACGCTTAGTAAACGTTTTCTACTGGAGCAGTGATATTGGTGAGAGCTTTTGGAGTGTGTCAGTTAATCAGTATTCACCCACTTTGACAGCTTGAAATATTACTCACTTATTTGGCTGGTTCAAATTTGTCAGACTCTACTATGTCATAAGTTAACATGTCCCCCTATTAAAATAGAGCCAACTGGCAAATGTGCACATTGGACCTAATAAAACACATCTGGCCAAACAATCAAACAACGCTGATCACAGTATCACTCACAAACACAAATTAACAGTGACTGTCTAGGACATTACCAAGTCAAACAGGAAGCAATAACATGGTCCCTGCTACCTTACTAAATATCCATTAAATGGTTAACTGAAGGACAGAACTTCCAAGGCACTCAGTCTCCAAGACACTGCGTTGCTCAGTTAAGGGTGAATATAAATGTTTTACATGTCCTGGGTCATTTGCTTAAAAAAAAAAAAAAAAAAAAAAAAAAACACTGAAGGGGAAAACAGTGCCTCAACCCACTGAACAGCTTTTGCCAATGAAATGCCATCTGGCATTGGAAGGCCATTTCAGCAATGAAGATTACACATCACGGCTCTTTCTCTAGTAGCAGGTGTCACTGCACATAAGTAGAAGTGGGAAGTGCAAAAGGGGTTGAGGGTAGCCAAGGATGAGTTAAGAAAAAAATCCCACCATGTCAATTCACAGCTGTACCTAGTAGCAAGGACAAAGCTGATCACACACTATGTTGTTCTGTTAAACTTCCAAGACTGCAGTGCACAAGAGTGCTGTTGTCAAACCGGGAGTTACATTAGACTAGTATCTGTTCTGCAGGTGCAAGCAGGAGCAGGGGCATCATTAAGCTGCACTGACCTCCAAAACACCCTCTCCCATCAGGAGCATCATGCAGCTGCTGTAACCAAAACTACTAGAACTCTCAAAAAAGGTCTTTGGGTGCATAAAGTTTAACTGCTTACATTTCTGCATTGAATCTCTAGAGCAGTCCTTTCAGAGGAACTGCCAGTGAGTAGCTGGCTTTACTGAGGAATTTCAGTTTTTAGGGCAACAATGGCTAAACCAGTTTGACACCCCTGCTGGCAAATCTGCTGAGAATATGCACTGGCCTTTCTAACTAATCATCAAACCTGACATTTTATTTGAAGTGGCTGCATGGAAGCCACATACTGTAGAGGCGGAAGAAAGGGGAAGCAGATAGTTAACAAGGTATAGCATGTATTGTAATCCTTAAATTGCAGCTGGACCAAATGTTTTCAGACAATTTTCTTGTCTAAAAGAGGACAGTATCATTTTTCTTTCTTGTAGGAGAGGGTTAAGAATAATCTGAAGCCTGGAAAATGGCTGCTGTTGATACTAGTGAGGCCTTCTCTTTAACTAGATCCTTCAGGAAAAAACAAATTAATCAACAGCAAGCTGAAGTGGGTTTAATGATTGCATTCTGCATACAATCAGCTTTTCCCTTTTCAAGGGCCATCAATATGTCAAGGGAAGACATATCTGAAGGATATAGCTCTTAACATCAAGGTTATCTATTCTCCACAAGGCTCCCACTCCTTACTGGGCTGATACTTTACACTGCCTGTGTCTAACATTTTCATCAACTCTGCAATCAATCAAGGTAATAATGTTGTGCAAAAAATCAATTAACAACGCAATTAAACTTTCCTTATTATCTCAAAGGGCTGAAATAATACCTAAAGGGAAGATAGACTCACTGAATGCAGACATCCATAACCCAATGTGAAAGTGAATTATGAGGTTAGACAGATGCAGGCATGTACTGGCGCTGTTATTTTCAAAGGGATATATCTCATCCAGGCAGTGTATCAGTCACCACCAATCCCATACCCTAAAATTCCAAATTACTTTTAAGAAATATACGATATGCAATATCCATTTCATATTTTTTTTTAAAGATAAACCCCCCCAAAATCTGAACAGGAATATTATTCAAAGACAAAATGATCTTTCAGGGAGAACATAAAATATAAAAGCTATAATAACATTTACATCTGTATAGTACCCATGTCTGTAAATGCAAGTCATCAATTATACATAATCTGTAGTGTATTAGGAACAGGAGATGTGGAACAACATTTAAAGCCCAAAAGCCTGGATTTGCAAACGCCTATATCTGTGACACCATCAAGAACAGTAGAGGAATAGCCCCAGTTTACACACAAGCAGTAGCATCAGTAACAACTTAAGTATTACTCATTTAAAATAAGACAAAGTGCCTGTATTATTTAGCAATTACACTTAACTCTCACTGAAACACTATTCCTGGAAGCTGAGAATTTTAAAGTGCATCAAAAGAAGACAATTAACCCCTTGCTGTTGGGAAGATTTGGGATTTAGCATAAAACAGTTAAGGATCAGACGGGTTCAAAACACACCAACACAAAGGAGTTAAAATAGTTAGAAATCCAGCTGCAATAAATTCGTGGCAGAGATGTGTGGATGAGGACTTGGGGCAGAAAGAGTGAAAGAGGAGAAAGGGGAAGAACATGGAAACATATCTAAAATTAACTGCTACATGAATGATCTCTAACTCCCAGAGGGACAAACAAAAAGGTTGTCATACAAAGAAAATGACCGCAAAAGAACTAGCTGGGATTCTCTGACACCTATCATTTTCCATCACATAACCTGAGTTTCTCCCAATCCACACACACACACACACACACACTTTCCCTTTCTCTGACCTACCCCTACCCTTTCATGTTTTGATTTAGTAAAAGAGAAAAGAAAATGAAAACAGAAAAACATTTAAAGATGGGAAACCTATGTTAGAATGACAAGCTAAGATCACATCCTGCAATCAGCTCAGCACCAACTTCTGAAAAACAAAAGATTTCCCTTAAACACTGCACTTTGGATTCCTTTATTGAAGGTCTTTCTCTGTGTCTGTGTTAGCAGAGGTGTTCTACAAAGCACTTCTCACAGCAGGTTTTGCTTAAGCACATAACAGCTGCATTTTGGAAATGGTCTATTTTTACAATTAGCTCATGTAGTGCGAGTCACTTGTTTGGATGAAGAACATCTTTTTGTTGATAATTCTCTCTGGTTTTGTCTTGTGCTACCCCCTATGCTGTGGAGTTGATCATGACTGAGTGGCAAATGCAGGATTAAATGAATTTGAAATGGTGCAATTTCCACATTTTTTGAAACGTTACACACTTTTCCTTCCTGAGCTTTGAGCATTAATGTTATGCTAGGATTAGCGAATTCAGCCATTACTATCTTAACCTTAAGGAACATAATTAATATGTTTTCATTTTCAATGACTTCATTGTGTGTCTATCAACTGGAACCATTCCTGCTGTGTATTTGATTCCACTGACGATGGGGTGTGCTGGATTTTAAATGATGTGCTAGCACTTCTGCTCCTTATATGCTCTAGTTTATGTGTTATTCATGACTTGCATTGGGAGACATAGATGATACACAGATGTAAATGTTATTAAAGCTTTTGTGTTTTAGATTCTTTGTAAAAAGCTTCTTTGTTTTCAGATAATTCTTTTAACTATCACAAATAACCAGCAATACATGACATTGTCTTGAGACTTTTTTCTTTCCTGCTAAGCTTTTTGATGAAAAGATTTCTGCTCTCTAATGCTCTCTCTTCATCAAAATAAAATGCAGAATAACTTGGCAGACAGCAGAGTTACTTCTGCAGGGTAATGTACAAGAAATCCCCTTTTTGTCACCTGCTCATTATACAGAATCAGAACCAAAAGTTACTTGATTTTTGATTAGCTGTCAGGAATGCAGGTCCTTGCTCAAGAAGCCTGTGACTGACATAATTCTCCAGCTGCTTTCACTTCTTAACATCCTAGTCATATTTTTCAGGAATTCACCAGGAACATGGCAGAGGGACAGGTATCTCTCTAGATCAGGGTGAATCAATTTCCTATCTCCATTTTTATTTGGAGACAAGCAATTTTAGATTAACTAGGTAATATTCCACTTAAAGTTCTTTTATTATTTAGTTAGCAAAATAATATTATAGCCAGTTTTGACTGCATGATATATACGAACATTCAAGGCTGCAGTACTGTGGTGCAATAGGAAAACCTAAGACACCAATACACAAAAGCGCAGTTCATACACCTGTGCAAAAAAACTATCCAGCTACTTGCCTGGGATAATTTTTTTTTGATGGACAGATAAAGCACCATTAATTTTTTTCTTCATCATCAGTTATTAAGGTAAAGTGTGAGCAGATAGACTTGTGCATCTGGACTGGTAAATCTTCCTGACAGTTGTGCAAGTCTGCGGTACATAAATACATATACACACCCACGTAACTGTAGATTGATAGACATACATGCCAGGAATGCATACTTAATCACTAATAATTTTATTATATGAAGGCTTTTTTCAGACATGCAGCTACACTCTGTCAATGAAGTTTAGCCCCATTTCAAAACTGAAGCTTTAGAATTTGGCCTTTTTGTTTGCTAAATAAAAAAAGAACAAAGTATTATATTTCTTTCTAAAGCAGGAAGATTTTACTTACTCATTACCCATGAAGTCTATAACAGACATCTCCCTATAATTTAGGAGCACATGATGAAGGTATATAAATACCAGAAATTCCAGCTAATGGTTTTTCCAAAAATGTAAGTTGGAATACTTTCAGTGAATGGCAAAGAGATCTGACCAAGAAATTAATTATTTTATATTTTAAAGTGTGAGTAACATACTGTATGCTGAGAGTCCACATTTTCCAGCAGGATATAGTTTTGTTGTTACTGGAGACTGCATATGGAGTATGCTGTCTAATAAGGAGAGTTCCAAATTTCCACTACCCCTTCTCCACACCAAACATTTTACCTGAAGCCCCTTGCTAGAATTTCTTATATAAGTTTAGTATCAACTTCTTGTTTGATGTCACATACCATTCTAGGACACCAAAGAAAGGACTTTTTTCAGGCTCTTGGAAGCAGATAGAGAAGTGTGAGTGGAAATCTAAGATAAAATTTAACTTAGTTCAGTTGCACAATGCAACTCTACTTTGATATCTTCTGTACCTCACTACCATTACTTGGGAAACTAAGTCCAGCTTTGGGCCCAACACTTCAAGAAGGATGAAGACAGTTTGGGAAGAGTTCAGTATAGAGCAACAAAAATTATTAAGGACCTGGGTGGCAAAATTTGAGGAAAGGCTGGAAGAACTAGGATTATTAGTCTGGGGAAGATAAGACTGAGGCAGGATTTGATAACAGTCTTCAAATCCCTGAAGGGTGATTACAGGATGCTGGAAATGGGCTTTTTTCTGTGGCTATATGGGACAGGACTAGGAGCAATGGCCTCAAGCTTCAGCAGGGGACATTTAAGTCAGAGATTAGGAAGAACTTTCTCACTCTGAGGGTGGTCAAGCATTAGAACAGGCTACCTACAGAAGCTGTGGAGCTGTGAAGCTACTCCATCCTTGGATGTCTCCAAGAGCAGGTTAGACAGACATTTGGCTGGGATGGCTTAGTCAGGGATGATCCTGCCTTGAGCTGGGGGCTGGACTAGATGACCTCATGAGATCCCTTCCAGGCCTGCTGTGTTATGATCCTATGAATCTGATAAGCTACCATGTATATTTCAGATAATTTCACTTTTGGTCCTCAAAAATCAGCTCAAAACTATTATGTAAGCTAGGTAAGTTATGATAACAACACACTAGCCCACACCCAATGGGATATGGTGCAGATGCCTTTTTCATTGCATGGCTAATAAATTCTAACCTCATAAAATGGTGCAACCAAACATGGGGGCATCTGCATCAGCATGCAGCAGAAGAAAAAAAATTCCCCAAACTGTTAGTTGTAGGGTATGTGTACATTGTGCCCAGATGTCCAGCTGCTTTATTGGCACCTTGAGGCCTAAAGGCCACTCTAAGTTATGCTGGGACAGTAGTGTTACAAGATTAACCCGTGATTAAAGGAATATGAAGTTCTCTTTGGTGAGATACTTTTTGCACTCTGCCAAGTGCTCCTTGACCTTCACAGAAGATATAAACATAATCCTAAATTCATTCCTCCTTCATATCTGTGAATAATAGAGGAAGAGAACATTTTCAAATGTTTCTACAGCAATTTCCCTTGCTACTTGGAAGTTGCATCTGACATTATATAATTATGAAGGATTGCAATCTGACTTAGCCGGAGCTGGCTTCATTCACAACCAAAACAGATGGCTATCTAATGGCACCTATCTGAAGTAGATAGATGAGGCTTATGTCAGAGGAGACCTAGAGGTAGACATGACCCACTATAAAACTGTCTATTTGTCAAACAAAACAATTATTTAGGGTAGCATGAGAAGTGAGAGATTGTCAAATCAACACATCCTCCTCCAAATCTGTTAATCCAGGGCTGTCCAATTTCTGAGTGGGCAGGGGCCACACGTTGTGCAGCCCCCACAAACTGCTCTACCAACAACATGGGCCATAGGCCCCAGGCTATAGACTCCCTTGGCTGTGACACTAGCATTAATATTGCATTTCTTCACATGCAACATGTGAGAAAATCAGCCTCCCACAACTGATGTATTAAGCAGGGAAGCTGATTTTCTGCCCAGGATAGAAACACCTGCTCTGATTCCTGCTCCACAGTGCAGCAGCAGTGGTATTACTATTCAGGCAGCTGAAGGAATCTATTCCTTAATGGCTCATTGTTCTTTGCTCCAGAGGTGTTAACAATCACTTCTCCTTTTTAATCGTCTTGAAGTTCTACTACTCAAACTCACCTTTCTTAGGACAATTTTGCTGTCTGCTAGCTGTTTCTGGTTTCTATCCTCATATTTCTCTCCTTTAGCTCTTTTCAAGATCAGAAATCCACCTGTAAAGAACAGTCTTCAGGAACAGCTAGTATTTCAGCTTTAGTTGATCAAGAAAGGGGGGCCGAGTCAGCTGTAGACTAGGGTTTATCCCTTTTCCATGCAGCCATAAACCTGGAAACATATTTTCTTCTTCATTCTGCCTTACAAAAATAGGGTGTGTGTTATATTTTGGGGCTTTTGGTATGCTAGAAAATATGGTATTCACAAAGTCACAGATGAGGCAAACTCTCAGGGAACCAGAGAAGAAATAGCAAGGGAAAGAGGACCTGGGAAATTACAGATTGTTCAGCCTGATTTCAATATCTGGAAAATTACTAGAGCAAATTATGAAACAATCAATTTGTAAACATCTGGAGGAGGAAGTTACGAAGCACCAACATGCATTTGTAAAGAGCAAATCATACCAAACCAACACAATTTCCTTTTTTGAAATGTTAAGCAGTTTAATGGCAATTCAGTAAACATTAAACACCTGGACTTTAGTCAGGATTTTGACACACCACTGACATGCCAGTGTCACAAGTAAATTGGAGCAGTGTAGACTAGATCGAATGGCATAATTGGCTGAATAACCACAAACAAATAATCTATTAACAAAATAATGTCAGATTTGCAAGAGGTTTCAAGTCTGGTTCCACAGGACTGTGCTCTGGGTTCAGGAGTGTTTAACACTTTTATTAATGATGTAATTGTAAGAACAGAAAGTATACCAATCAAATTTTGCAGCCGACAAAACTGAAATTGGTTGCAAACATTTTGAAGGATAAGATGCAACAGGGCCTTGATAAATTGGAGGACTGGTCTTGTAGAGAACATAATGTAATTCAAAAAAGACAAATATAGCAGAAGGAAAAGCAGAGTCTTACAATGATTAAAGAAAAAAAGAACATATATTATCCATCAATTAATGGACTGTAAAGCTAGAAGACACCATCTAATCTGTTGACCTGCATAACAGGCAAAGGCATAAAGGCAAAAGAACTTCTTCAAATAATAATTTCTGCATTAGGCTCAAAAGTCCTGTTTAAGGAACAGTTCCTCTCTTAAATTAAGACTCACTTCAGAATGTTAAACTACTGTTTAAATATCAAGTTGGACAGACACTTGAATGGGATGGTTTAGCCAGGGATGATCCTGCCATGAGCAAGAAACTGGACTAGATGAACTTGTGAGGTTCCTTCCAGTCCTACTTTCCTATGATCCTATAAGATGCTAGAATAGAAAGGGGAAAAAAACAAATAAATGCACAAATACAGAATGAAAGAGCACCAGCTCTTCGGCTGCTTGATTGCTGAGAGGTATTTAAAGGTTATAGTGGATCACAAACTCTACATGAGTCAGCTGTATAATGCTATTGCAAGAAAAATGCCTGTAATGTGAAGTCAAGTTAACAGAAACACTGTATGCAAGATACAGGAAATGATAGTATCATTTGTCTTGGTGTTGGGTAGCAGTACTGTTTCCAGTTTTGGGATATTTTAAGAAATATATAAAGAAACTAGACAGTACCTTGATATGAGTGACAAAGATGATGAACAGGTCAGAATGCAAGAAGCTTAGTTTATTGATAAGGAAATTAAA
>NW_017728951.1:44216366-44248218 GCF_001723895.1 Crocodylus porosus | reverse complement strand
GGAGGGGAAGGGGGATGACCCAATAGTAGTTTCCAAATATTTGAAATACTGCCATGAAAATGACTAAGGAAAATATTGTTCTGCCACAGAGAGCAGTACAAGAGAGAAAAGTCTTAAACTACAGCAAATAAATTAAGAACAAATCTCAGAAATAGCTTCCCAACTGGAAGAACAGTAGGACACAGGAACACACCACTTAGAGAGAAAATGTAGAATTTCCTCCACTGCAGGTTTTCAAGGAGAGGCTAGACAGATATCTGGGTTCATTTATGAGCAATGAATCCTGCATTTGTGCAAGAGCTTGGACAAAAGAAAACCCCTTTGAGGCTCCTTCAACTCCATGATTCTATGACTCTCAAACAGTGGATCACAGGAGAGATGACTAGGACATAATTTTCCTTTGTCTAATTATTTTTGATGAGTTGAGATTTTTTTTTTTTGGCAGCATGTTTGCAAGCCCTAATGCTATAATACTATTGTTCCTCAATGGGGAAAAACAATATAAAACCAACACAGCTCTTTCATCCGGCCCAGTAACTGCTGGTAAATCTGGCAGCCTTGGGAAATTTCCCTCTTTTGTTTATACAAATGATGGGTAAGTCTTATACTTACATGGCTCTAAAATTTACTGGCTTCAAGTGCAATTAATATCTAAGCATTTGGAAAGCTAATATAAAAGCTATTATTCTGTTCAAAGGAAAAGGCCTGTTGGATTCTGGTTCTAAAAGTTATTTTCTAGTTCTCTGTCTCAGAAAGACAAGGGGGAAAACCCCTCACTAATTATAAATCTCCTGAAATCGTAACTCAGAAAAAGACTTTTCAAATAAAATGCTTCCCAGAAAAGAATATTTGGCAGTGACTGTCTCTTGTTTTCCCTAATAATCATTAAAAGTCTGCCCTAGTAAACAGTTTTACTACAATGTTTGAAATGGTAGAGTTTACATGTTATTTAATGAATAGTTGCAGAGCATTAAAGCAGCATCTTGTCCGCAAAACAGCTCCTTCTCCTCGCTTTGTCTCAATTGGTTTTTTACATTTCATTTTCAATGACATGTCAGCCGTCTCTCACCAGCCTCAAAGGAAAGTTGAATGCAGGGCTTACAAAGTTAAGCTGACATTTGCTCTCTTCCAATAAAAAATATTTAGTCCATTAAACATAAATACCTGTCATTATGATACATGGACTGGGTACAAGCCTCCCGTTTCCCTCTGATGTTTATTACATCCAAACAACTGCAGTGCCTGCATGTTTTCAACTTTAGTGTATTGATTAAACTTTTAAATGGCTGCCATATAACCCAGGGACATCAGGAAGATTAATTTGCGTCAATGTTCATCTGTAATTCATTAGCCATTTATTCTTTACAACCACATGGGCTATCAAGAAAATGCAGGCCATTTTTCACTCTGCACAGGCTTGGGAACAGATCCTGAAATTTGTGCTGCATACAAATAAGCTCCCCAGGCCCGGCCACTTAAACTGCTTGGCTTTTCAAAAGTTAAAGTTAGGAATAACAGCAGAGAAAAGGAACATAAAAAACCAGAAATGGACAAAATATACGTCCTCAGGGTACTCAAGATTTAACTGAGTTTGTCCACTGTCTTTTCATCCATGGATTATGGTTTCTTATTTCAGTCAGATTAAAATAACTGAAACTTGTTTCTGAGCAAAGGTCATAAATAAAATTAGTTGCACTCCCCCCCCCCCATATCTCCTAAGATGCAGTTACTCAGAGAAAGCTAAAGAGAGTGGCAGTGAAGTATAAAAAGCGTATGCCTCAAGGATGTTGGAGCTGCGAAACCGAGGAAAGGCTACAGCTTTAACCAACTCTCACAGTCTTGCCTTTATTTGGTAAAACGCCCAGCTAGATACCGGTATGTTTCCTTAGGGTAAAGGTAAGCCATCTGGCTCTTTGATTTGCCCTACTGACCCTTTGGCACAGTATGAAGTACATATTAAATAAGGAAAAGGAAAGAGCGCAGCTATAAAGCAAACGAAAATGCACATGAATTTTACATTTACAACGTGGAAAAATCAATGAAACGCATCCTGTTTTTCCCTCCTAAATACCTATAAATAAAATGGTGTTGCTGTGCTAGCTCTGTCCAAAGTTCTAGGGTATTAGACTCATTGTGTCTAATGGCTGTAATCTAGACTTCAAAAGTGAAGATGTCCAATAAGATGACCGAGGCAGGTTCACTCTGTTTCACGAATGGACAGGCAAACATCATAGCAGGGAGTGCAGGGGAGGGCGTTGATTTCTATGTGCCTTGAAGCTTTGTAACAGCCACCATGCCCCTATTTTTAATACAGAATAATGCATCAAAACACAGCCCTTCTCTATATTTGGAGATAGAGGAATGAAATGATCTACTTATATCATCGCTGATCATGCTGCTTAGTGTTGAATATAGAACTAGATAAATACAGCCTCTTAACAGGACTGAATCTGGTGTAATCCTAATCTTAGCATGAGTGCACCAGAACCAATACAGTCAGCAATACAGTGATATCTCCTCAGAAGCTTTATAGGATAGTAGGGGATTATCAAAAATACAGCCTTGGTGCTCTGAGATACCCAAGGCCAAATCAAGCCTGTATATTTTCTACAAAGGTTTAGGAGAAGCAAACTATTTTGGATTAGAATGACAGCACATCTTGTGGATGGATCTCACTGTTTGATGTTGCATCCTTATGCTATGTTTAGATTCAGAAAATATGACTAGATGTTAAACAGGGCAAACCACAGGGATGATCTAACATTTCCTTAATCCAAAAGGGCCTAAAGTGAAAACAAAAATCTGAATAGTTTTCCATCCTCCTACCTTTCCCCAACACCAGTCCTAATAAAAACTGCCTAGCATCTTGATACTGCAATCTGTTTCTTTAAGAAGTTATTTGCTCCCAGTGTAGACTCTTTATGTCATATCTCAGGCTCATCCTACTATGCAAATTCAAGGTGTTGATGAAACCTGGATCATGGTCATCTGCAACTCTGGGAAGCCTCAACCTCCTACTTAGACAGGTTTTATTGCTATACCCAATAGCTTTCACTTTCTTTATCCTGCCTTATCTAAAACCTTGTCCCAAGATATAATTTTGGTCTGATATGCCTTTGGAAACTTTGTCAGATGATTTAAGGACAACATGTCCTGCATGGGTGAAGAGGATGGGTCTAGATTAATTCTGAGGTTCCTTCCAATCCTATGATTCTATGGGACAAAAGTAGGGACTTGTGCCTTTCTTCCATTTCTGGCAGGGGAAGGTCCTTAATCTTTCCATGGTTCTGGTCAGCTGCTCCATGTGACTCACTTAATAAGCAGCAGCATTCTCAGTTCTTGAAGCTTCCTGGTTACAGGGTGGGTTAAAATCATATAAAATTGGGGTTGGAAGGGACCTCAGGAGGTCATTTAGTCCAACCTCCTGCTCAAAGCAGAACCATCCCAATCTAGATCATCCCAGCCAAGGCTTTGTCTAATCGGGTCTTATAAACCTTCCAGAATGGGTAGTCTATTCCAGTGGTTTACTACCATCCTCATGAGAAAGTTCTTCTTAATATCTATCCTAACCTTCCCTTGCTGCAACTTAAGAACACTGCTTCTTGTTCTGTCCTCTTCCACCACTGAGAATAGTCTAGCTTCATCTTCTTCAGAGAGGTGAAGACTGGTATTAAATCCCTCCTCAGTCTTCTCTTCTCCAGACTAAATAAGCCCAGTTTCCTCAGCCTCTCCTCACAAGTCATGTACCCTAGGCCCCAACTCCTCATGCAATGAGGAGTCAGATTTTTGCCCCGGTGGCCATTTTTTAAGCAGTCTACAGCAATGCACTTGTTTGATCATGGCTATGGACCCCTTTCTGTGGCCAGATTAGGCAAAAACTGTTACTTCTGTGTGTGCCACATATGACTGATTCTATCGGTATAATGCTCCCACTTCTACTTACCAGTAGCACTCTGGCACTTCCCATACGTGGCAATTATAGGAGCATTCTTAACTAGGAAAGGCAATTGTGGTGCTTTACTAAGCCAAGGTACTAAACCGTTCATGTGCACATCAGTGGGAGATTTTAGGCCAGATTCATCACTGGAGTAAACTGGCACAGCTCCAATGAAGTTGGAAGGGCTAAGCTGTTTCACATCAGCTGGGAATCTGTCCTTGTCTCGGTGCATCTATTTTTTGCAAACCCACTGCTTACACAGTCAATGCGTGGCTAAGCTAAGGAATGCCTCATCTACTGGCTATTTTGCACACATACAAACTCAAACACTGGAAATGAAATGTCTAATATTCAAAATACATCTTTGGATGTGCTTTTGTGTTTTATTATATTCTTAAAATTTGGGATAGTAATAATGAAGACCTACAGAAAAGGTATCAATCTTCTGAGCAAACCTAAGCTGGTTTATAGTTTCCCAGTGACCAAGGATGCCTGTACGCATGCGGGGACACAGCTCCGATGCACTGTAATTACAGCACATCGAAGCAGACTCGATTAATCAAGCATACTAATTAGCTGTTGGCCACCTCCACCAACTCTGCTTCTTATGTATTCAGCATCCCCATGCTTCAAAATATCAGCAGGGGTACTTTAACTAAAGCTTGCCAAAGGCAAGCCATCACCATTTTGAAGTGCCGGATGCTGAACACACAAGATGCCTTGGGTGCTTTTATTAGAGTGGCTCTTGAAGCTGCTCTAACTCTAATTAAAGAGACCCCCCCCACTTCCAGCATGTGTAAAAATGTACTAGATGCCTAACTACTTTTTTGATGTAAAACCACAGGTAAAGGAAATTTTAAGTGTGTTGGACTTGGAAATTTAGGTTGCTTTTGAAAACAAAAGTTCAAATTATTTGTGCATGCTATACTGGTTATGAAGCCACATTGACTAAAACAGAGCTTATTTGGCCTCAATGGCTGGATCTAGCTTCTAGTGGTGAGGCAGCACCTTGTCATAATAGCTGCTGGAGCCATTGCTGGAGTTGGCTGCTGCAGCCAACTCCAGCAGCATTCATATTCTGGGTTCTGGAGTTGCTGTTGGTTTGAGTGGCTGGCATATTTGGCAGTGTGCAAGATTCATCCACTTCCTGAATTCCAGAGCCATGATAACACAGCAGCTATGGCAATCATGCAGACATGTCCTGCAGGCTGCAATTTAACCCCTCAGGGACTACCAGGTGGACACCCCTAAACTAAAAAAAAAGGTTTTCCAGTTTTATGAATTCTGATTAGTTTTATGGCTCTTCACCTATCACTTGAATCATTCTGTTTGCTTTTCTGCACAAATATATGGGCAAAACAAAGATGGCATTCCAGTTTCATATTTGAATTTTTTGGCTTTCAGAAGCAGACCTATAACATTATTTAAACAAAATATATGTTTGTACTGAATTATTTATCTACTATGACAGCGGGACCAGAAGAAGCTTCAGTAATCATAATGCTCTGCCAAGATGAGTCTTGGAAATATTGCATAATTTACCTTATTTAAGTACTAAAAAATTGTAACACCACTAAACTGTAACTTAAATTAATGAAAACAAGAGAAACTGCAATAATTGTGACTGCTCCACTAAGTTTCTATCATGCTTGAAAGACTCTCAGATACTGTGGGAAGCAACCACAAGCATCCTAAAATGGAACCAGTATTATTTCAATGATTTTCAATACTATTTCCATTGATATACCTGATAAACCTTAGCCCATGGGACTCGATACAAAACACTGGCTGCATTTTTCTGGCAATGTATGAAGATCAATTATTCCATGTATTATCACTGACCCACAGCATGACATAGTGAAGATGCAATAACAGCTCTGAGTCCACTTAAGACCTCAATTCCTATAACTGCATGAAACAACTGAGTCTGGTTTTTTGCTGTTCTTAAAAAAAAAAAAAAAAGAATTTCCTCATCAAAATAATTTACTATCTTGTAAAAATGATATCCTAGCTAACTTAAATGCCACATATATATAATGCTAAACAGCTCAAGCAGTTAGACTGCGGTGGGAAAAATGGCCAATCCAGCCAGCAGCCGAACTCCATTTCCCAGGAGCCCCTGCTCATATGGCTGGGGCCAGACTCCATGGAGACCCCAGCTGAAGCTGCACTGTGAAAGCTCAAGGCTGGGGTTGCCATTAAGACCAGCCTAGGCCGCACTGGCAGTGTGCAGAAGAGCAGGGCAGGAAGCTGCTGTGAAGATGCTGGGATCTTGCAATGGGTGTAGCTTGCTTTGGAGCCAGGGCAGAGCCATGATCTGTAGCTTGCATGCTCCAGGGAGGGTGCTCAGGCAGGGAATCGCAGCTCTGCCCCTGCTCCAGACCAGCCTATCACCTCTACAAGGAGCCAGGGCAGAGCCATGATCCCCTGCCTGCACACCCCTGCTCAGAGCACGCAGACTGCAGATCGTGGCTCTGGAACAAGCTGCCCCCATCACAAGATCCCAGTGGCTCTGCCACATGCCCTGCTCTGCCCATTTACTGCATGATGCCAAGGGTGTAAAACATGGTTCCAAACCTTCCCTTATACTATGTCCCATGCCTTGCAAATGGCATTGTTGTGTGGCTCTGGAACCAAGATGGGCCCTCATTCTATGTCTGCCTGACATTCGGACCCCACCTGGATCCTTCCTCTTCAGGTAGTCTAATCTCCACCCTCATACTGGGCTGCCAGCTCCCTAAGCCCTTTTTCCCTCATGGCTGTGGCCCCCTCCAGCACTTTGGCCTCACTGGTCCTGGTCTCACCTCTAGGTCACTAGGGGCTCCTGGCCTCTAGCCTTGGCCGTCCCTCATGGTGGGCACTCTGGCCCTTTAATCAGTCTGGTCCTGGCCCCAGCATAGGCCAGCAAGGTTATTTTGGGTTGGTACTGAGCTGTTCATCCTCACGCTCCCATACAGGTCTTCTCAGGCCCCTCCAAGCACAGCTCCCTTTCTATGTAGGCCAACCTATGGGCCCTCTCATATGGCCCTACTCTACGTGACCCACATGCTGTCCTTCAGGCCCGCTATACAAACCCTACTCTACACAGGCCAATCAATCACTCTTACACACCCCCTCACTGGGGCCAATATTCTGCCCCCTCACTGGGGCTCTTGGGCATTATGCCCCTTGGGTCTCAAGTCTGATGATGTGCCTGGACCCCTTGCCTGTCCCCTCCATGGGGTAACCCAGCAAGTTGCAGGAGCTGAGGCTATATGGCACGCCATACTTACCTTTTACTAAGGAAGTACTGGCATCTCCTGGGGACCACCCTGCCATAGGCAGCCCCACCACACCTTCGAACTGTAGCAGGGTGTAGTTTTAGGTCATTACACAGGACCATCAACCTCCTCCATCCCCATAGTTTTTACCCTATCCTCCAGATGTTCTCAGAGCAGCAGTGCTAGCTGGGGATGTTGTCTATCCGGCTCGCTGCAGCAACTACCCATTTAGCTCTGAGGGCCTGGGTTTATACTGAGGCTGCCCAACCTCATCCTCCAATCAAGTAGCCCTCTTGTGGTCATGTGACCACCTTGTTAAGCCACACCACACCTGCCAGCTGCTCCACTGCCTGTTCAAGCCTCTTAAACTGGCAAGCAACAAAGGTGCCCTGCCACAAAGCATAAATACTACATTTTGCTCTCTGTCCCTATATATATAAATATATATATAGCTGGCATTAATTCATAGGTTCCTCAAATCCCTGACATCCTCAATATCCCACCCCCCATTCTCCCAATTAGGCATTACTGTATTTACAGAGCTCCACTTTTTAGAAGAGCTATATTTAAAACAATAAGGGTTTGACTTTCAGCTTCACCCACCACCCAATAGTTGTAGCTGGAGAGGTTTGGGAAGGGAAGCCATAAAAGAGCAGGGTGTAGGTCACCAATCCTTGGGTTTTAATGATGACTTAGAAGGGTGTCAACTTACTTTCATTCATCTCAATGGGACTTTGATTCTGAAAATTCAATGTAAATGTCCACATTGATAACTATTTAACTATTTTAAACAAAACAGCTATCCAGACTACCTTCTATACATTTCCCCAAGTGCCAAATGTCCCAATACCAATTTTTAATAACTTCCAACATGGATTTTTCCTTCTATGTACTGATCTATTCACTTAATTGGCCCATAGTTTCTGAGCACCAAACATTAATTAATGTATTTACCATTGCAATCGCCCTATGTGCACTGACTGCTGTTGGCAGACAAGGTTCTTTGGACAAATCTCTTATCTTTTATTAGACCAACTAAAATAGTTGGAAAAATTCTTCTTTGCAAGCTTTTGGGTACAAATACCCTCCTTCAACCTGAGGAAGTCTGCAGTTCTTCTGTGCTCTTCCTGGATGGAATAGAATGTCTGAAACATTGCAGAGAAGATCCCTAAGTGCCTCCAGCCCACTGACCACTACCCTATGCTCCTTATCCATGTGGGCACCAATGACACGGCTCTGAGCTCTCCCAGCCGGGTCATGAAGCACTACAGGGATTTCGGAGCAGGGCTAAAGGGTCTGGGGGCACAGGTGGTGTTTTCTTCAATCCTCCCAGTCTCAAGCTACAGGCTGAGGAGGGAGAGGAGGATCCAGGTAGTAAACCAAAGACTGCAGCAATGGTGTCACTGGGAAGGCTTTGGCTTCCATGACCACAGTCTGCTCTTTGGTGAGAGAGGCAGTGAACTGCTGGGAAGGGATGGCCTCCACCTTTCTCTGTTGGGGAGGAAGATCTTCTCAGCCAGACTGACTGACCTGCTCCACCAGGCTTTAAATTAAGCCCACTGTGGGACAGGGGGACTACTGCCACTGCTGGCCCACTGAGCAACCCTTGCAAAGCCAGCAGGCCAAGGCACTTAAGGGAGCCCACCCCTGCCCCACCCCTGGAACAATGTGTAGGCAAAACAAGGGCCTCCAAGGGGACACTTGCCTGCCTGTACACGAATGCCAGGAGCTTGGGGAATAAACTTGTCCCTCTTGGGGGGAACTTGTCTCCCTGCTTAACACAAATAATTATGATGTCATAGGGATAACGGAGACCTGATGTCATAGGGATAACAGGAGACCCTTTATAGGAGAGATTGAGTGGACAAAAGGGGCAGGGGTGTAGCTTTCTATGTCAAGGAGAGCTACACATCCCTGCAAGCTGATATTGGCAACCAGGGTGGATGACTGGAGACTCTGGGTTAAAATCTGTGGGGAACACAGCATAGGGGAGATAATGATGAGAGTCTACTACAGATCTCCCACCCAAAGTCAAGAGCTTGACCAGGAATTGGCTAAGGCCGCATGCTTCCGGTCCATGGTTGTCATGGGAGACTTCAACTACCCAGACATCTCATGGGAAGAGCGCTCGGCCAAATCTGAGGGTCACAAAGCTTCCTCTCATGAGTGGATGGCCTCTATCTGACACAAGAAGTCTATGGGCCAACGAGAGGTAAAGCGCTGCTTGACCTGGTGCTGGCAACTGGGGTCAACCTAATCAGCAACCTAAAGATTGAAGGGAATCTGGGTGAGTGACCATGAGCTGATCACCTTCACCATCAGCCATAAAGCTGGCAACTCAGTCAGCAATACAGAAGTCCTTGACTTCAGGAAAGCTGACTTGGACAAGCTCAGCAGGCTTGTCAGTGAGGCCCTAAGGGACCATGACCCCAAAGGGAGGGGAGTTCAGAGACAGTGACTGCTCCTCAAGGAAATGATCCTAGATACACAAGCTAAGTCTATCCCCATTTAGAGGAAAGGCAGCAAAAGGGCACAGCAGCTCTGTTGGCTCATCAAGGAACTAGCGGACCTCCTGCACTTAAATAGAAAGGCCTACAAAGGATGGAGGATGGGACTCACCTCCACGGAGGAATGTTCTGCTCTGGTCTGGACCTGCAGGGACTGAACCAGGAAAGCCATGGCTGTGACGGAACTCCAACTGGCTACTAGTATCAAGGATAATAAAAAGTCCTTTTGTAGATATGGGGGGAGCCGGAGGAAAACCCAGGGCAACACTGGACCCCTGCTAAACCAGATGGGACAATTGATGACCGACGCTCAGGTAAAAGCCAACCTACTAAATGAGTACTTTGCATTGGTCTTTCATCAGTCCCATGGGATAATTCTGCCGATCACGGGACAGGAAGGCCCAAGTGAGGGAGATTCCTTGACCTCCATCAATGCTGACCTTGTGAAGGAACACCTTGAGAGGCTAGACACCTTCAAGTCAGCTGGCCCTGACAATCTACACCCCAGGGTACGCAAGGAACTGGCTAGCATCATAGCTCAGTCCCTGGCATGGATCTTTGAGAACTCCTTGGGCTCTGGTGATGTGCCCAAAGATTGGAAGAAGGCCAATGTGGTGCCTATCTTCAAGAAAGGGACGAAAGCAGATCCGGCAAACTACAGGCCCATCAGCCTGACCTCTATCAGGTTTATCAGAGAAAGGTCTTAGAAAAGATTATCAAAGAGGCCATTCTTAATAGACTGGCCAATGGCAACATCCTGAGGGATAGCCAGCATGAGTTTGTTGTGCGTAGGTCTTGCTTGACCAATCTTATTTCCTTTTCTGACCAGGTGTCCTATCACCTGGACAAGGGAGAAGAGATTGATGTCATATATCTTGACTTCAAAAAAGCCTTTGATCTTGTATCCTAAGATCACCTCTTGGTAAACTGGCCAACTGTGGCCTCATGATCCTTTGGCTGGGGAATTGGCTCCATGGTCAGACCCACAGGGTGGTGGCTGACGGAAGCCAATCATCATAGGGCCCTGCAACCAGCGGAGTCTCTGAAGGCTCTGCCCTTGGACCCATATTGTTCATTAATGATGTGGACACTGGAGTCAGAAGCAGACTGGCCAAGTTCGCTGATGATACCAAATTTTGGGGTAAAGCATCCACATGTAAGGACAGGAGGGCGAACCAGGCTGACCTCAACAAGCTCAGGAAATGGGTGGATGAGAACCTGATGGTGTTTAAACACTGAACAATGCCAGGTTCTCCACCTTGGGGAAAAAAACCTGCAGGATCCTTATAGGCTCAGCAGTGCTACGCTGGCTAGCACTATAGATGAAAGGGACTTGGGGGTCATCATTGACCACAAGCTGAACGTGAGTCTTCAGTGTGATGCTGCAGCTACTAAAGCAAGCAAAACGCTGGCTTGCATCCATAGATGCTTCTCAAGCAAATCCCAGGACGTCATTCTCCCATTGTATTCAGCCTTGGTGAGGCCACAGCTGGAATACTGCATCCAGTTTTGGGCTCCACAATTCAAAAAGGATGTGGAGAAGCTTGAGAGGCTGCAGAGAAGAGCCACACACATGATCAGAGGTCAGGAAAACAGACCTTATGACAACAAGCTGAGAGCTATGGGACTCTTCATGGGCTATCTGAGCTATGGGCTCAGGGACAACTCTTCATGGGTGACTGATGGCCACCTATAAGTTTATATGGAGTGTCCACCAAGATCTGGGGGAACGTTTGTTCCAAGGGATAACAAGTTCTAACAGTTATAAACTCCTGCAAGACCATTTCTGGCTGGACATAAGGAAGAATTTCTTTACTGTCTGAGCCCCCAAGGTCTGGAGTAGCCTGCCATCAGAGGTGGTTCAAGCATCTACTTTCAATGCCTTTAAGAGAAATTTGGATATTTATCTTGCTGGGATCCTATGACCCCAGCTGACTTCCTGCTTCTGGGGCAGGGAGCTGGACTCTGATGATCTCCCGAGGTCCCTTCCAGCCCTAGCGTCTATGAAATAGACAAAATAGAAGTCAGGGACCAGCATTCAAGAATGCCAGTAAATGAAAATGCAAATAGAGGCAGTCAATGAGTGGGAAACAGGTGGCATTGGAGGGAAGGGGAATGTAGACCTGGTGATATGCTATATCTGGTAAATAGTAGAGAGGTTACCTGGGGTATCCGATGTTAGGCAAGTTATAATATGCCATAAATTCAATGTCCATATTTAGTTCATGATTTTTTGTATTCAGTAGGTTGATGAAGTGAGGTTTGTAAGCTCGTGTATGAAAGGTGTTTTGTAAGTTTCTTTTGAGGATCAGAACTGAGAAATTGGAGAGAGGGGGTGTTTCTTATGAGAAATGTGCCCCCACAGGTAACTGGGTATTCTTGTCTTTGATAGATTTTTAGTGTGCATTCATTCTGATACACACTTGTTGTTTGGTTTCTCCTGCATATTTTCCATCAGGGCATAATAGTGCACTGGATAGGATATATTACATTTCTGGAGGTGCAAGTATAAGATCCAGGAAGGGTGATGGTTCTGTTGTGGGGAGTAGTTACTTTGGGGGTGGCAGAGATATGTTGGCAGGTTTTACATTTCTTGTCATGGCATGGTCCAGATCCACTCAGTGTGTTTTGGTCCATAGGAAGTTTGCTTCTGGTGATGAGGTTGGCGAGTTAGGTGCTTGTTTAAAGCCCAGGATAGGTGGTTCTTGGAAGATCTCTTTAAGAATTGGGTCTTCTTGTAGTATGGGTTGTAATTGTTTTAGGATTTTTGGTAGAGGTTCCAGGGAGGAATAATATGTCATAACTAAAAGTTTGCCATTCATGGGGGCTTTCTTTCTGTACTGCAACAATTCTTCACGTAGTATCCTGGCACCTCTTTCAAAAGTGAGATTTATCCTCTGGAGAAGTGTCCTTTTTGAGTAAAATCCCTTTTGAGATTGGCGAGGTGACCAACACAGGTGCTCCTCAGTGCAAATTTAGTGGTCTAATAAAAGATATTGGATTTACACAAAGAACCTTGTCTGCCTATGTCCTTAAACCAACACAGCTACAACAAATACCACTGAAACATGAAAGATATCACATTTTGCCCTGTGAATAGGAAACTTCGTTACATGAAACAGAAAGAAGCCAAACAACAGCAACATATATTTTCTCACATACTGGCCTGTGGCTTCTATTCTATTCCATCCAACAAACACTGCATATTTGCTTGCATGTGTGGAAGGGTTCAACATAAAAGATGTTGCCTCAAAATTTCTAGATACCTCACTGAGAACTTAAGCCTGCCCCACTCTCCTCTCCTCTCCTTCCTGCCCCTCCCCCCAATTGCATTCTTCTCCTCTGCAAGTTAAGTTTATTTATATAATGTGCTCATCTTAGTCTCAAGCATATGATAACATTAAGGTAAAAAATACAAAGCGTAAATCAATACAGACTAGTAGGATAAATACAGCATCAAGACCAATTATACTTTTTTTGAAAACCAAAGCCCTTAAAACAATATACAAAGATGCAACAAGGGCTAGAAATACATTTCACTTAAGTCCTTAGGAACATCTATTTCACCTCCTTTTCCTTATTTTTGTGGCCAACTAGGCAAATACGGTAGCAGCTAGTATAATCGAAAGAGTTTTGTTACAGAACAGGAAACCTAGCTTTGGAAGGAAAGGCATCTGAAGCAAGAAGGAAGATTAACCATTCATTTCTTAGGTGACAGTACAGATTCCAAGAAAAGAGATGGTGTGGTACAGCTTCAACCTAGTCCAACTTACTTAGTCTAAGATAATGCCAGCCTACCTTCCTTTTAAACAACCGACTATATCACCTCTACCTATTTTGTGAAGTATTTTGTGAGGAAAGGCTCTATACCCCTGTAAGGCTTTGCAAAATTAAATTTCTAAGAGAAAAAGTATAAAATATGCCAGCCAACAGTAATAAAGCAATTGATTGCAACGGAACAAGTAACTTGCAAAAAATATTACTTAGTAGGCATAGATTAAATTGTTTCAACACAAGGCATCCAACCCAACTTAACGAACAAAGGGAAAAAAGAAATGAGAAACATTGGCTTAAAAAGCTCATAACTGTTGATATGTTCAGAACACCAGCCTGTCGTGATGTAACTAATATCTTTGTCAAGATGGCCTATCTGGATCTACTCTTTCACATTCCCTGAAGACCTCAGTTGCAGACTTTTTCCACAAACGAGCACTGTATTTTCCTGCCCTGGATCTCTGCTTGGGGTCTGAATTTGAGACAGTCCAGATGCACACACACCCTCCTTCAGTATCACTCATCATGGCTTAAGCTTGTCTGGTTTGCACTGGCAATGACCTGGATGTTGCACATACTACAATGTAATAAGGGAACAATACCAGCAATTGGACTGTTTGTACAATGTTAGCTTTTCATAAAGATGTGCTTAACCTTCTTCCAACAAAATTATTGTTATAATATTTTTCCTGTGCAATAATTCTACAAGTCAGCATGAAATTATAGCATACAAGGGATGCATTTGGTCTTATTTCCTTGTAGTAAGCACCCCCTCTGAACATAGGCTATAAGAGATTTACCTCGCTATTCCACAAAATCTTTTAATATATCAGTGTCTCAAATTCTAATACTCTTGGCTATTAGCACATAAAACTGTAACCTCTTCTTCTCCACTTAGTTCCATATTGTTTAAATAACATCAGGGTTGTACCTCAAAATGACAAGGGAGAGGGAATTCAAAGGGCAGGGTGACTGTCTAGTTCTTGATTTGTACCAGTGAAACTATGTCTTACAGCTCACGTTGTATATGAGGCTGTGAAGTAAAGTTAGAAATAGATATCACCAAATGAAGTGCATCAGCTGAGCTGCAGTGAGTCCCAGCCCAGCTAATCCACTTCACAGGGTGAAACACATCACCTCTTGTCCTGCTCATGGAGGGTGCAGGAAAATAGGCAGGATGTTCCCCAGGGGCTCGATGGGCCTAGTCCTGCACACCTTGGGAACACCTGCGTGGCTTTCTCTGTTCACAGAAGCCTTCAGAGCACCTGCCTAGCTGTTCTTGCTTACAGAAATGTACCCTCAGGTCCACCAGGAATGCATTTTGGTAAGCAGCAAAAATCAGGCTTTCCTCACTTACCATGTTCCCAGGGTCTTTGGGGATGTGTCTAGGTAAATGGTAGAAGTCCTGCTTTACCTGCTTAACCAGCCATGCACTTGAGGTCTCCTGGCACTCATCTACATAAGGGAGGAAGTCAGGTTTTTTCACCTACCTAGACATGGCCCTGGAAACACAAGGGGCATGCCTGGGTAAGCAGGGGAAAATAGGCAGGCAGTCCCAAGGTTTGAAGAGCCTGATCCTGCATGAAAATTCCTGGGTTATGCAGGATAGCACCTCAAGCCTCCAGAGCCTTTGAGCATTTGTGGCACAACAAAGGGTAGGGACCTCTATTTCGTTTCACTTTGTGTCTGCATAAACATTTTTGTGAAGGCAAAAAGGCTCCTGAAATTGTGCCCGTTTTTACCCTAAGTAGAAACAATGTCGAGAAGTAGATTGAAAAACTGTTGCTCATGTTGAAACAGGCAAGATATTGCACTGGGTATTCCTGTTTCCTGACATAACAAACATCCAAAAAATGCTATAGACAGATAAGTAAAGTTATCACATTGCAATCACATCATCACAGGAAACGGTGTTTGAATCACAGTTCGTTGATACAAGTCCATGATAATGCACCACAAAAGGATGACTGCATAATGAAGCAGCAACGTATGTCATTGTGTGATAGTGTATTGCAAAGTGAACTTTTGCACATTACACCACTGATGATGCACAAAATCGAAATAGTTCTGTTAAAAAAAAAAGAAGCCTCTAGGCTCAGATTTCCAGATGCTCTTGAAGGTACATGAAGTAAACTTCTTAAAAACTCTCAAAACCATTTAGGGTCTTAATCCCCATTTAAAGAGACATCTATACACTTACATGCTTTTGAAAAATATGTACTTAGTGTTTAGTTTGAAGGTGCCTTGAAAATCTTTGTCCTAATTTCTGAGAGACATGCAGAAAGAAATTACATTGATTGCTGAGGACTTAGCTGCTCCTGCTAACTTCAGTGGAGGTTTTTTGGTTCTCAGAACTGGAAATTGAGTCTAAGTCAGGATTTTTAAAAGTGTTCATCCCTGCAGCTTGGGTTCAATATTCAAAAGAACTCAAACTCTCACTACATATCTCAATAATAGAGAAAAAGAAGTGAGCTGAGTCTCAGAATACTTAGCATTCAGCAGCTTACATTGTCCTCTATGGTACCTGTTAGGTACCAAATACTTATGAAATTCAGGAACCCTAGGAGTCTCAATTTCAACTGCTTTTTTTCTTTAAAAAATAAAAGAAAGGAAGCTTGGTTAAATTATTGTAGAGATCACAAAAAACACAAAGAATAGTTTCCCCTTCTGAAATATATCATGTTAAGTGATACCCATTGGAAGGGAGGAAGGAAGGCAACTAGGATTTTTTTTCCAAAAGGTATTCCAGAGTGGCTTCTTTTAAGTTTTTTAAATTGGCCATGAAAAGTTTTTACATAAAATTTATTAATTTTGCTTTTCACGTCAAAATCTTGATGGGGTTTTATTACTCTTGCTTCAAATACAAAAATATAACTCAAAACAGACACGATCCTAAATTCAGTTGCTACAAAGTCACAGTGGATCAGTTAGGATGGGGGACTCAACTTAAAAGGAGCCTTACTTAAGAACTTAGACCCTGAAATATCTATCTTGGCCATGTGAAAGCACAGATAAAGTTTCTTTTCTACTTCATACAGACTTTTAATTTATAGATAATGTGGATTCCCCCACTGATGGGCTCCACAAATTGAGTAATATTTTATATACTTTGGCAGCATATATAACAGCTTTGAAATACAAATTTACAGGATGCCCAGAGATGTTATGATACACTTTACCTTTTGAAAGTGTTATGAAATCTTGACACTTGAACATTATTAATTTTTTGTTATTTTGATTTTGTTACATCTAAAAAGTAGTAACTGAATATGTTTATAATACTATTTTCCAATTTGGACATTTCACTTTTCTTATTATAGATATAAGTGTGTGTATGTGTGTTTACAAACACACAATTACACACATATATGTGTATGAAAGAGGGGCTTCTCAAGTCCAGTCAAATCATTGGCCTGCCCACCTGCCTAGGGTGGTCTGCCCACCTGCCCTTGCCATAAAATAGATGTTCCTAGCTGGGAGGCTGCCCATTTAATACCCTGATGCCAAGGGTGTAGTACACAGCTTTCTATCATCCCTATACTGTGTTCCATACCTTGCAGATGGCATCACTGTATGGCTCCAGCCTCACATTGGGCCTCACTATATTCCAGACTGACATTCAGACCCTGACCTGGATCCCTCCTACTCAGGTGGCCTAACTTCCACCATCATCCTGGACTATAAACCCCCTAGACCCTGTTGGTCTACCTGGCTGCCTCCCGGACCTTTGGCCTCACAGGCCCTGGCCATGCATCTAAACCAGTCAGGACTCCAACCCTCTAGCTCTGGCCATCCCTCATGGTCAGTGTCCTTGCCCTTTGTCCTTCATGGTCCTAGCCCAGCATGGGCCTGTCAGGGTTTCAGGGCTAGGTTTTCAAGCAGCTAGCCCTCTCTCCCATATGGGTCTGCCTCCTCAGGCCCCTCCAAATACTGTTCCCACTCTGTTTTTTTGGGCCACATGGTTAATCTGGACCCTCACTGGGCTCACTCACTCTCTGCCCCTCAATGAGCCGCTACGCCACCCCCTCACTAGGGCTTCTGGGTCTTATGTCCCTTGGACCTCAGGTCTCTGATGACATGCCTGTCCCCTCTACAAGGGTACCCACTAGGTCATGGGGCCTGGGGCCTTCTGATGCCCCATCTTTGCCTTTCACTGGGGAGACACAGGTGTGGCATTTCCTGGAGACTGCCCCACCACAGACAGCTTGACCACACCACCCAACCCAGCAAGGTGTAGTTTTAGGTCATGCCCCAGGACCAGGAACCTCCTCCATCCCCATAGTGTCTATCTTTGATCTCCAGGTGTTCTGGGAGCAGCGGTACTTCGGCCAGGAGATGTTCATGACTTCAGCTCCCCAGCTGCAACTGCCCAGCTCTGCTCTCAGGGGTCTGTCTTATACCCTGACTGCCTAGCCCTACACCAATCAGGCAGCCTCGTAGGTGCCATGTGACCCTCCTGACTGGGTCTGCTTCCAGTTACAGCCTGATCTGCAGCCTGCACAAGCCCTTAAAGTAGCAGGCACAACCTATGCTCTGCCACAATATGAATATATATTTAATAAAAGATATGCATATGTAAATACACAGACACACACACACATTTACCCCACATGCATGCACACACAGAAGCACTGACAATGCCAACATCATATAAAATAGAATTTGATAAAATAAATGTGCCCTTTCCATGCAGAAGTTTAAGCTCACTGCAGTCTTTCAGAAGACCTGTATTTCCCAAAGAATGGGAAATTTGTTGACATCACCCTACATAGAACTTGCTAGGAATAGGACACTGTGCTTTTTACCTCCACTTCAGTCATCCAAATATAGTCCAGTTTAAGGCAGTTAAGAGGAGTTATAGTAAAACCTAATGGTGATACAATGGCTTTTTAAATAAGACAGATTTTCATTCAGTTGCCATGGAATAATGGTGACACCACTGCTGATAAGTGGCACTAACTATCATTATCTAGAATTCAGCAAGTAGTTGATCATGAGTAGTTCTCAATCACTGAGCTGAGTGGCTTCTCTAGCCAAGGTCCAAATCTTGGAGATGTCCACATTGCCATGTGTCATACCTGTTCTGTGGGTAAACCTCATACCCAGAGTTGTCATATTTGACTTCTTTTATGCATACAAAATTTATTAAAAGTTGTGTGTGTATACAAGCAGTTCAGGAGCTAGCTGCTAGAATTTAGTGAAGAACTGAACATTTTGGTTGTTTATCAACCAATGAAGAACAGAGCCCTTCTGTCACTAAGAAGGTAAATGATAAAATAAGGTGACAGAAAAGCTTCTTCATCACCTCTACAATGCTATACAGCAAACTGTACCCAGAGGCAATGCTCTTTTCTTCACTGAAAAGCCCTGTCTTAGTGTATGTGGGTAATGATTGCTAGCTGTGTCCGTGTGTCACATTTTTTACACAGGTGACTCTTTACCTAGGTTGTGGACTGCAAATTGGAATCTGAGGCTCAAACCACATAGACCCATATTACTTGTCACCTTTTCTGATAGCCATGCTCTATTTTGCTGATAGTTCTGCTCCATAATATTCTTAAATCATGTTATCGTGGAATGCTGCTGGCTATGTAACACTGTTGAGGGACTCTTGGATTTGTTTAGGACTTAAAATCTGTCTTGCTATTTTTTTTCCTACCTTTTTCCCAGCTAAGCTACAAAACAGTTTCAAGTGAAGCTGAGTTCTAACCATAATTTTTAAGAGGCTGACAAGCCATATACTTCAACCAAGAAATAAAGGGCCAGACAACATTCCACAAAGCTAAAATTTTATTTTTAAAGAATACCTGGTGGGGTAAAATAACTATTGCTTTGCTTTTTTGCTTAAGATTTTTCTTTAGACATGTTACAATGACCTTTGTTGCCACTGAGGCATGCCAAGCTATGTAATATGAGAACCCACCTGTAACCTTCACTCAAACTGTACTCCAAGATTTTATGAATGTGTTTAATTGGCAGATCAAACTAATTAGGATACGCTTTCCCAACAATATAATTTTAGGTTTTGTTTTCCTCATAACTTTGAAACCAATAGCCAAAGAGAAGAAAGCAAAAGACATCTTACATGAGAACAAGCCCTATTTCAGCCTAACTTTGAAGAAAGGGTGGATAGTTTGACTGTGGGCTTTTATTAGGATTCATATTTTGGGCCTCTTAGACTAGTGTAACTCACTGAATATCCATAACTCAGAGTCTTTCTACATGAGTATTTAGCAGGCCAGTAAGTAAACTAAAATTGGCTCTGTGCTAGCAGAGATGCAATAGATGCACTAGTAAAGGTTATGAAGCATACAAACTCATCTTAAAATATGAACATTTTAAGTAAACTAGTTCCTGCTGTATTTCTGATACATTAGTGTTAAAAAAGCAGAGGAGGATGGGAGCCAGAAAGAAGAACTATTACTTGAATCTGGATTCTTAACTAATTTGTTTCGAATTTTTCTACAGCCATACATGTGAGAAATGACATGGGGGCATAAGGTGACAGTGCAGAGATAAAGCAACAAGAAGGTATTTAAAATACTTGCCAAGAAAAAAGCACTCATCTGATAAAAATTTAGACAGGAAGGATGCCAAAAACCAGGAGAGACACTACGGAGAGATTTGATGAGGTGATTGCTGCTGCAGTTGTCAAGCTTGTCAGTAGTATGGGGATGCCAGATTTTAACTAAAAAATAGTGTCAGTTTAAGAGTTGCCTCTATTTCCCCACATGTTTCTAATTAAGACGGCATTAGGAGTTTGCTTTTGGCAACTATAAATAAAACTGTTTGGGGGTTAGTTTAAGATCAGTTACTAGGGTTTTTTTAAATAAAATAAAAACAAAAGGAGGCAAAAAGAAAACCTGCAATGAAGAGCAAATGAACCCCTTGACAATAAGAGCAAGCTGCCACAAACTGGCAGTAATCTCAAGATTGTTTTGAATTTGAATAATGGAGCATTTTTTTCAAGAGATACTCATTAAGGTGAATTTGACAACTTTAGTGGAGCCATTTCTCTGCTTTACCTTAGGCAACTTTTATGTGATGCTCTTCAGATTAACTGCAGTACTTTAGGAAATGTGAAAATGATGCTCATCTTTGCACTCTAAAAAAGCAGGGTGGAATGAAATCTAAACACACTCGGTATTCACAGCCTTTGGAATCCCAGCCATTATTTGCATTTTCAGCTCTTTCCCGAGGTTTTAAAACACCCTGCATCACACATCCCCACTTTGAAGCAATTTACATGTGTCTGAATGATTTTTATGCAGATTGAGAAACTACTGAGAAACTACTGCCTCAACACTGGAAGGAAAATAGAGAAATCAAATAGGAGCGATAAAGGAATGTGAGACTAAGGCTGCCCAGGGGACTAGAAGAGGAAACTTGAAAGTCCCTGTACAACTGATTAACTGGATTCTCATAATCCATAATACTGGATTCTCATAGTATAAAGCACTGGAGAGCTAAGCTGATTCACACCAGCTGAGGATTTGGCCCTACATTTTCAATCTAATGAGACCATAATTTTAAAAAATAAATATTTTAAAATTTAGCAGGCATTCCAAGGCTAACAAGAATGAAGTCCCTTAGGACTAATGAAGTCAATGGGGGCTACATAAATTCTAGAATTATAATATATGCATAGTAAGTCTTTTCAATGTGAGAACTGAAAAGTCATCAACATGTTATCTAAGCCTCTTCAGATTCAGCAGCCAACCAGTATTGTGTTTAATTACTGTATCTGATAAAGCAACACTTGTATGCTACCTATGGCAAGCCTCTTAGACTTTTACTGAACATATGGTAAAGCTTAGACCAATATGTCAAATAAAATCCTACACCATGACCAGAAAAGATGTTTATGGTAACAGGGTAGTCTTCAAATAGGATTAGACTAGCTTCTGCATTAAGTGATAGTACTCAAGCACTATGTAGAAGTACTGAGGCCTTTTTGAAGATGCATGTTAAATTTAAGGCTGCAGAACTTCCTCTCAACCCTGCTGACAGAATTTTGGGGCTACTGAATTTAGGTACATGTGCTCTACAGATCTAAGTGATTCTTCTATGGATGATTTCCCAATAATCAAAATGGTTACTAATCTAGATTATTCCATTAGACCTTGCACCTACTACAGCGTTGGTGCAGAGAAGCACCATTCTACAGAGATACCTTTCTTTCCTGTTCACACATTGGAGAGAAGTAGCTTCCTTCTGATTCTTAGTACTGGATTTCTGGTTGGCATAGGAAGAAGCCAGGTCTGGAAAAAGGAAGGAGCTAAAGCTGTGCCTATAACTTGCACACCAACCATGTGTGAAACCCTGCTCAATTACATTTGCAAATAAGCAGCAGCATAAGGAAGTGGGGTATCCCATGCACATGCTTCTTCCAAGTCATAAGAACTGAGCTACAAACTAGCCCTGACTATTCCAAGGCATAGGATGAAACAGAAGAAAATACACTTCAGCAAATTATGTAAGGATAAATCTTCAAAGACTAAAATGTAAAATATTTTTTTTCTCAGAAAATGTTTTTTGAGCAATATGGTTGAATCCTGTATATAGATCTGGAGACTTTAAATGCTCAGGAAGCATTTGATATCCTGGGGTTGAGAACCTGTGATGGTGAAGGCACTTATAGCCAGGAAAAGCTGTTTTGTATTCCACCTTTTGACTTTCAAAACAATAATATAAAACAAAACACATAAGAAACCAGAAAAGCCTAAGGGCCAGATTCTATTCCACCTATTGGATATCAAAATTAACTTATGTGCCTATATTAAATTCAAGTCCAGCCTTTTGAAGTCCTTGAAAAGCCATTTAATGAAACTACCTTTGTAATAAACTATCATCCTACCATGAAGACAAAAAAAATCAGAGTGGAGAAAGAGGACTCATCTACCTTTCATATTAAGAATTTACTGAAGAGAGTAGAATAGGATTGCACTTGGGCATCTAAAGCCACCTAGAAACCTAGAGAATGGAATACAGTCTGTCCATGAGTTCCTCACAGAAAGAATCAGGCTCAGGAAAACAGCTAAAAAGATAAGTGCACAGAGAATAAATAGGAACAAGATACATAATGGAGAAGTAAGAGCCCTAGAAAGAAGCAGACTGCATGCCATTTTCTGCAGTAGGAACACCATAGAAATTCACAAAGTGCTTTAGCTGCTGCATTTCTCTATATAGTGAACTACTTAGCAATGCATCTCATTGTGTTACTTGCATCCTTGCCCCAGGGCTGTCAGGAAGCTAAGTAAAGGTGAACTAGTATAATTTAACTACAGCAAACCCTGAGTAAAAGTAACTCAGCACATTACCGTGTCACCAGGGCTAGGGACAGACATTCAAAAAGCCAGAGCCTGAATTGATTCAATCTTTGCAGGTTAGTTTAACCTGGCTAGGCTGAACCAGTTTGTATCTGTGCAGACATCCCTTCTGGACAGAAGAAATGCAAGCACATGCTTGCAGTGGCTCAGGCTAGAAGCTGGAGGGAGCTACAGCAGCCCTCCCTTCCCTTCAATAGTGCTGAACTGAGGGTGCATGGCCAGTCCCTGCATGACGCTCTGATTAGGGAGGGGTTCCGCAGCGGAGGGGTCTCCTCACTCTTGCTGCTTCTGACCAACAGGGAGTTCATAACAGTGTTTATCAGCCCATTAATAAAACAAAAGTCTCTCTCATTAGTTCAAGCTCTTCTTAAACAACCTTTTCCAATGAAGAAATGGAGGGACACTGCCAGCTGACTAGCTCAAAAAACCCTAAGCAGACACTGTCCTGTCTGTGTTTGTCCTGTGGGCCTTACACAGACACCTCTCAGCATTAGATAGTATACCACATGCTGGCTATGGTTCCTGCTGTGGGAGAAGAGAGGTGGGGGGAGGCACGGGGAAGCCAGGCAGACCCTACTGTGCCAGTAGTCCCTGCCAGGGCTCCAGCGAGGGGGCAGAGGGTTGGGATCAGCCCTCCTGAGCTGGAGAGCCCTACCCAGGGTTGCAAAGCATCTGAGATCCTGGGGGACTCTGGTTTAAGTTAAACCAGGAAGAGGTCTGGGACAGACACTGCATAAACCAGTTTGACCCAAATCGGTTAAGTCTGATACTACATTCAACCAGGTTTATCTTAAACTGGTTTCAGCTATTTTCAAACTGGTTTATGTGCACTGAATTTTTGTTCTGTTACAGGTTTAAACCAGTTTCTGATCACTTACACCAGTTTATGTATAATGTCTGTCCCTAGCCCAGGAGTATAAAGTCAGTCCATCTTCTCTATTTGATACATAAACTATGCGCATGTGACTGTATGTGGATCACATATCACTGAATTATCCAAGGGGTATTTAAGTACTTGTTTTCTGCCCTATTATGCATGGTTTATCCAATATCATAGATTTTTATTTCCTTATCAGAATGTGACTTATAAACAAAAAATTCCCACAGGAATCTGCTGTATTTCTTGTAGTATCTCCCCATTAAAATACATAGACTTATTAGTCCTTATAATGATTGCAGAATGCACTTTGCAATATGATAAGGAAGTTTCATCTTTGTACTCCTGTCAGGAAATCACAAATTCTCTAATTTTACAGCACTGACAACTTGCACCCTCTCTAAACTAGATATGTGCAGCCATTTCTAAAAATGTTCCAGACCTGCTACCATCATGTAATGCTTTACCCATTTGTCTCTTATCTCTAGTGAAATGCACAGACCAGTCTCTAAAGATGTTAATGATGAAAAATTATAGGCCTTAGAGAATGGGAAAGAGCTGACCTTTGTCAGTATGAGCTGCCCATGCTTGAATGGAGCTCTATGCACATTCAGCAAAATTTTGAGCCTGGTAGATTTTGAGCTTTGGTAGATGGCCAAAAGCAATGCTACCCTAGCATTCCTTTTTCAGAATTAAAGTAACAATCTTCAATCCTAATTTTAGTTCATTGTTCATCAGGCGAGTTTGGGATTGTGCCATTTTAGAGTAAATTACAAGCCTGCTAACTAAAAAGATGTGAAAGATAAATATTGAAACTTGGATTTTTAAGGCTAAAAAGGAATAATCTTTTTTAAGTCTATATATTTAATCCACTGCATAAGAATGAAGAATAACAACTCGAAAGGAAGACTAAGAATGATGACTAACATAGCACAAAATAAACCTTTATTTCTGGTCACCATAAAAACTGTTCTTAGAACTAATGCCATAGAACTCAATAACTTAATCCAGAACATTTTCTAAGTTAAAAATATGTATTTAAATCTTACCAAAATGATTTTTTAACTTGAAGTGACTATAACTTACTTCAGACGTGTTTAGAATTTGGAAGGAAACATGTAGCATTGTCCAAATTAATGCGATTATTTTCAACCCCAAAAGCGCAGTAAAGATGAAATGACTTCAGTTAATACTAATAACACCTTATTATTAAGACAAAAATGTATAAAAAGGGATCTTTTAACTTTGTATTAGAACATTAAAATGTAGTAGTAGTTATCATGTACTGTTTGCAAACTTCTGCAATATTCTGGGTTCCTCAGGTAAATTAAAGACAGAATGTCAACCTGCCGTTTCAACCCTACACTGTATTTTTGTGGGTTTTGCAGTTGTTACTATAAAATAGGTTTTTGCAGTTTCAAAATGCTACAGACATCAGCTTTTCCAAAGTTAAGCAACAGTCTCCTTGCCTTTTTATAAATGTGGAGCAGAAGAGAACCAAAACCTTACATAAAAATCTAAGGAAACCAACCTTATCTCCAGAGGAACACAAAAAAAACCCTCTCCTAAGCAAAGCAGCAACCAAAAAATAGACATTCACCAATGAATACCTTTCATGTTGAGTATTAAATCTGAGGATCTTATAAGATCGAGAGAGATTCTTTTTTCTTCTTAGCATCCACCATATTTCATTTCTGTATATTTTGACTAGTGAGTACTATAAACTTTGTATGGAACAAGTCAGAGTTTAATTCTTTAGCATGTGGTTCACTTTTCTATCTATCCACCACTTACCTACATGCTTGCTACATCTTTCTGGTTAGAAATAGTAGGGTATCATGGTAACCATATTTGTCCAAGACTTTTAATTACATTCTCATAGCTATTTTTAAGATAGCTAGAAATTCAAACATGTAGGACTTAACAAATTAATATCAAGAGCTCAAACTGTAACCAGAAAATAAAAGTTCAATTTAAGCAACTTAGCAAACATAACTGTAATGTATTTCATGTGAGCAGTCCAAAGAACAGATGGGAAAACTCAGGTAGTTTTCAAAGGCACCCCCATCTTAAGCATGCTTCAGTAATCTAGGACTGAACTTCTAGCCCTCTGGAAATCAGTGTGATGTAACAAAGGAATTCATAATTCTGACAGGTACACTTGTTCAAAGTTGGTAAAACATTTAATAGACTATTAGTGTGAATGGACTATTTTAATTTTCTGCCCTTCTGGAAGTAATATTTAATCAGGTTTTAGGTCTTTTCTTTCTTTCTTCTAACTGAGTTTACAAAAGACTGCATGTCACTGATTCTTCTATACAGGTGAGAGAAGAAATGAGGAACTATGGAAAGCTACGTTCATCTTTGTTTCTAAACTGCTAATATACCCTTGTTGAATGTCTAAAGAAGAAAAAATATTTCAGAAATAAAAGCATAGGAATTTAACTAAATTTTCACCATTTCAGAAGATATAAACTTCTGATATACAGTATGAGCTAGCTGAAGTTCTTTTGTGACAGATTTTTAATTATTAGCATTGAATGTTCTTTCAATTTTCCATGAAGCCACCATTCCTTAATCAGCACCAGATCAGTAAGAAACAGACATTGTGACTCATGCAGCACCCAACATACCTATGATACTTTAGGACAGGGCCCATGACTTCAAAGTTTGTCATTTGCCTTTCTTTGACACTACCTGAGAATTTTTCAACCTTTAAGAATTTTTATATGCCATTCAGAGAGCAGATATATGGCAGGGGTAAAAAAGTATTTCAAAGCAACAAGGGCAAATGCAAGATTTCATTTTGCCACTGGGGCTATGTAAAAAGGTTACACATAAACCGGTTTAAGTGATCAGAACCCAGTTCAAATCTTTAACAACAGAAGTTCAGTGCACTTAACCCACTTTAAAAATGGCCAAACTGTTTTAAGATAAACCTGTTGGATGTAGTATCAGACTGAACTGATTTAGGTCAAACTAGTTTATGGAACTTCTGTCCCAGATCCCTTAGTGGTTCAAGTTAACTTGCAGTCCCCCAGCATCCCAGGATGCTTTGCAGCCCTGGACTGTGCTGTCTGCTCTAGCAGAGCAGGGTTGGCCCTGCCCCTCTTCTCCCTAGCTGCAGCATTATCACTGCTCTGGCTGGCTGAGAACAGGGCAGAGGGGGTGGGAAAATCCAGGTCTGGACCCCAACCAGAGCTTTCCTGGCTGAGGCAAAGCAGCCACTCCCAGGCTTTTCCCCACGCCCCACTTGTGTGGAGAACAGTGGCTTGCTAAGGTGGAGGGAAGGGGGAGGCTTTAAACTCCCCTCCCTGGCCCACACGGGACTCCAGCCACAGTCTGCCTGGTGAGGGAAACAGCTTATAACAGGCTTTGTCCTACTCCCCACTTGAGTGAAGAGTGTGGGGGGGCATGGCTAGGTGCCAGCTCACTGAGGGAGAGAGAGGAGGGGTGTTTAAACCATGTCCCTGGCCCACACAGGCCCCAGCCATGTGGCCCAGAGGGTTTAAACCTCCCCCAGCCTTAAGGAGCTGGCCAGGGCTGGGGGGGTCACCATTTGCTCCCTCCACCAACTCTCTGCATGAATGGGGAGTGAGGTAACACCTGGCAGGGGCTGCTTCTCCCTTCCCAGGCAGGCCCCAGATGGAATCCCATGCAGGCCAGGAAGAGGTTTTAAACGCCTCTCCCCCCATTCCACCTCAGTGAGCTGGCCGGGGCCTAGCCATGCACCCCCCATATTCTGCTTAAGTAGACACCTGCAGAAGGCAGAAGTGGCAAGGGACCCAAATCTTTTATTTTTATTTTTAGGATGGTCAGGTCCAACAACAACGACAACAAAAATGTTTGGGCCCCTCGCCATAACATACTGGAAAAATTGAAATGGGCTTCAATTAAAAACCCAGCGTTTCAATTTACGAGGCATACAATAAAACCCATAGGGACTAAACCCCTGTCACATATACAAGCCTCTTAATACATCGGTAGAATTTGCTGGTTTGAAAATGTGCTTTTACGATATATCAAAACTTGTTTTTTTGTATTCAAATATCATTTCTTCTCATCCTATTATGCCTTAAACTAAGTATATGTTTCTGTTCTGTTCTCTATTTGTTGGATTTTTAAAAATTAGTAAATGCAACTAAACTGTCTAATTACAACACTGTATCCCAAAATGATCCAGCAAATGTTTTATCTACGTGGAATTCAACCTTTTTTTTTTTTCAAGCAAAATTTTCACAACTTTATGTTATAGCACCTTAGAAGTAGCTGGAATAACCTACCTAGGGTTTGTTTTGGTTAAGTACACAATACTTAAAAAAAAAAATCATGAAAGGGTCAGTAATTATTAATGAAGAGATGAAGAGCAAGCTTCAAACTAGCCAAAAAATGATTTAAACATTTGTTCCTGAATATTCTTCCTTCCTCTTCCTTTCAAATAAAACAGATTAAGGAGGAAATTAAATTCTTCAAGAAATAAATTTAGACTAAAGTAAGAAATCACACTAAGAAGCTAATTTAAGAGAGATGAAATTAATTTTGGTGACATTTATTCTATTTAGCAAAAATGGCAACAAAACATATAGTAGCTCTGTTACCATGAGATAAGAGGCTAGTAATTTAAGGCTGGGCATAGCTACAGTCTACGACGATTTAATCCTTCTGGTACAACATCCCTTGTGACCTATCATTAAAGGTTTAGAGTAAAACTGACAATTATTATTAGCTGGTAATTGGATTTTGGAGATTCAGTATAAAGTTAGGATAATTTAAATGACTGTTGACATTGGAAAGATTATGTAAACTCTCTGAATCAGCTGTATTTATCAATTTATTTAGCTGGATAAAAATGCTAGCATTTCACTACTGTCTGCAAATGGTGCAAGATTACTGCATTATTTCCTCTCTGTACAGTAATAATAATATAAACAAATATTACTATCACTGAAGCAAGGGAAATACAGTCTGTAACTGGACTATAACTAAATTCTCATAAACCTCATAGAGTCAGTTGAAATGAGTCTAAGGCATATTTTTTAAATTTATATTTTTATGAATTTCAGTCCTTAGATTAGAAACCATGAAGCATGCATCAAACATTCATGGCATCACAAGACAAAAAAACACAACAATCATGGTACGATACTTTATGTTATGGATTTTTAACAGCAGTCATTACAAATGTATAGGGCATTCTTTTGTGTCACAACTGCTTCCCATATGGCTTCAACTTTCTGGTTTCTATAACAGTGACACATATATTCACATAAGGATGTTAAATCCTTATTCAAGAGTATAATTTTTAGACGAATCTGGATTATTTGGAGAAAAATACCTTATTTTCAGTTGAGGTCAACATATAGTAATATCAAATTTTCATTTTCATATACTACTATTTGTACAACATCTCAGTCAAAGGTGTAAAGGAATTCACCACAGTTGTATAGTCTTATAGTCTTTAGCAACTGTTTTCTTAAATGGACAGCTTGGCTTTACTTTAAAGATCAATTTATTAGAGCTGTATGTTAAAATAATGCTTCCTGGCTCTAGTATTTTAGGCTGTGTGTACATGAAATGAAGGGCATGTGTGCATGACACTTTAAAGCTGGCCAAATGCTTTTGCACTGCTTTAATAGTGTTGGTGTTTGCCCACATTGGTGGTGTGTTGCACATTAAGTCCAGGTGCTGCAGGAAATTCAGTGGCATAATGTGCCTTAAATGACTTGGGGCATAGCAAACTAAAACTCCTTGAAGAAGTTTTAGTTTGCTGCACCTACCACTACAGAGTAAAGCACTGGGCTCTGTGCAGCTCTGCAGGAAGCTGTGCAGGCAGCCTGGCAGCAGCCCAAGAAGGCAGGCTCCACCCAAGAAAAGGAGGAAGCCTGATTTCCCTCCCCTGCCCCCCACCTTGGAGTCTGCCTGCCTGCCTGAGCTGAGTGGGGCCCTGGTGCTTCCCGCCATGGCTGCGGTGCCCCCCCCAGACTGCCTGAGCCAGGTGCCTGCAAGTAGGTGCCACCTGGGCAGGGGGCGCTGCTGCCATGGAGGGAAACACCAGCCCTTCCCCATAACCCAGGGACCACTTTGCCCACTGGCAGCTTGCCCTCCCCTCCCTGCCGCCGGACAGGCAGGTAAGTGCGGGTGTGTACATGACGTCGGGATTTCCTTCACCGTAACTTGAAGCAGTGGGCCCCTATTTCATCTACACATGCTCTTAAATTTCTCTCACAGTTTGTTGTTGTTGTTGTGGGGGGAGTTGTCTTTTCCCACTGTTTCTTTTGGTTACAACCATTAGTGCCCTTTTCTTTATACTTGGAAGTTACAATAGATCAAGCATTCTAGATACCATAAATCATGTCTGTCCTCCAATTAATAAGCACATTGTCTGAGAAATGGACTCTGCATAAAATTGGCAGGATCTGGGATCCAAAGTCTACTTCTGAACACAATGGAATACATGTCAAAGACATGAAGCAACTGTGCAAAAACAGACCAATTCTTTTAGCAGGTCTTTTTAAATCAAGGCCACTTTTTGAATGTCAAAGAGTGCTGATAGAGTAGTCTACAGTGATCTCCATTAAAAAGTCAATATTCACCCATATCTATCAGAGAGAGTTCCATGGCACACCACAAAGTCACTTTCTAAGCTAACCATAGAGGGAACTATCCTTCCTCAGGTACTACTTGGAGCAAAGGAGCTGAGTACACAGGGGCTCGAGGACCCTGGCCCCCTCAGGAAGAGGGCCGTCACCTGGAATGCATAAAACTTTCCACATGTCCATCATCTTAGCCCTCATCCCCTCTCCCACCCATATTTAAAGTCCTCCTCCTCCCCTTCCCCCCATTTAAAGTCAGCAAACATTAAAGATAGCTCACATGACTTGGAAGTAAGCATTTTCAAATGCCAATTTTCTTTTCCGAAGTTGATGAATCCTGCATACTTATTTTGTTAAGGCATTGAGTACTCAATGATCTCAAGGTCTGCTTTTTGCCAAGCTATTCATTTACACATAGGCCAGAGTAGTATTTTGAAAATTAAGCCACTCACTTGGGTCCCTTGAAAAAAAAAAGATTTAGGAGCTATTAACTGCTGATATCAACTACATGGACACAGCCATATGCAGTCCACAAGTTTTATTGGTCCTACAAAACCCAGCAATTATAAAATGTATTACTGAGCACAAGTTACTGGTATCTATTAACTGTTTACACCAGCTACATAAGACAGAAATTCTAGATCTAAGATTTAAAGTTTTCAATTTTTGTCTTCATTCCGATTGGGAACCCCCCCAAAATATATTAATTTTTCCAAAAGGAAAATACTAACATAAATTACTTTTGGGTCCACTGATATCTTTTGCTTCATTTCACCTTTCCTAAGTTTTATGATATATATATATATATATAAGTTAAAATTGGCCATTTCAGTGTTGCCAGTGCTCCTTTTACTTCTACCTCCCCATTTTTCTCAACATGAAAATTTCTGTGAAATCATCACGATTTTGCCAAACATTTCAGTTTTGATGGGATTACATTTTCCAGTGGAAAGCAGTTCTATGAAAGTTTTTCTGACAATCTCACTATTTCCATATACAAAGCACTCTCAGAACATTAATTTAACTTTAACTACCCGTTTTGGACATGCTGGCATTGTTCTATGTGGTGTTAGTGCAATACACTAACCATAATACCATCAGGCAATACACTACGATATTGACTTCCATGCATAGATGTCAGCTCACACTAACTAAGAATCTGGCTGTATAGTTGTAAAGAATGATAAGTCATTAGACAACTGTGCCCAGAAAAGGGTGATCCAAAGTTCAGATACTATGCAGTGCCTTTTGTAGTGTCGCAAGGGTGCAATGAATCAGTGACACAATGCTCCTTGCCAGTGAGGAGGGTTGATGTTGCCCACTACAAGATGTATATAATCCACTATGCATGTGAAACCAGCAATGTGTGTGCCTGAAAGTCTACTGGAGAGTGTCCAATGGCGGGCTTTCACCCCAAAACCCTGCCTCTATCTGGGGGAGTCTTGTCTATATTATTCTGTTTTTGTCAATCTCTGGTGCTCATCACCTTGTCTGAGCAGTTTCTCTCTTTTTTTTCTTTCTTACTCGGTCTTCTGCACCAAGACAGTTTTAGCACCTCGGCTTGCAGGCCAAAGT
>NW_017728951.1:44201051-44216297 GCF_001723895.1 Crocodylus porosus | reverse complement strand
TCAAGAGTAAATTGGATGCTTATCTTGCTGGGATCCTATGACCCCAGCTGACTTCCTGCCCTTTGGGCAGGGGGCTGGACTTGATGATCTCCCGAGGTCCCTTCCAGCCCTAATGTCTATGAAATCTATGAAATCTAAATGCTCTTTAGGTCGCTAGGTCTGGCCAATCAACAGCCCCAATGGGCCCGGTTGTACTTCACCCAGATTGGAGCCTGGAACATACCTGCCGTTAAACCTAGCCAGTTCTTTTACTGGCCTATTGTCCTGATGGTTGCATATGCACTATCTATCTGGGATGCCTTCCCTCTCACTCTAATGAAAAGGAGAATGAAAACAAACTGGCACGTCTCTTGCCCTTATATTCCCAACTTTATGGTACCCTTTTTCTTCAGCCCTGCTATTAGGGTCTTTATGGTACCGTCTATCTGCAGTTTAAGTTTCTCTACTTCCTTCAGGGTTCTCTCCCCTGGCAGCTCCCTCCACAGAGTTGTTTCTCTTACACCTGGTCTCTGTTGCTTTCTCAGTGCCTTCGGTTATCCCTGCTGTCTCTCTGCCTGCGTCAGCCACTTCCGGTTTCTGGTGTCCTCCTTTTGCCTGCCCTGGGTCTCCTTTTATCCTGGAGTTCCGGCTGACCCCCCTCTCCTCCTGAAACACCGGGTGAAGAAGGAGCCCTGCAGAGTTCTTTGCAATTTAGGTGGGGCCATTTTACTTCTCTGGGACTCTTTTTTTTTCTCACAGAGAGGAATGATAATTGCCATGTGGCTAAAGGAATGGATTGAGATCGAGGAGTTGTGTGGCCAGGTCACAGTTCTGTCAGTTCCCTGTGTAATTGAGGGTAGGGCTGTGTGAGATGGCACCATTTCATTTTGAGTTCCATTTCACCATTTTGATGAAACAGCACCGTTTCATTTTGGGTTTTGTTTTGTTTTGAAGCACTGTTCCATTTTGTTTCATTAAAACTGTTTCGCTGTTTTGACGCTGTTTCAACGTTTTGCCCATAGGCTATAATGGGGAAGCATGAAACTGCCTCTAACTTTGTCATTTTTTGGCAGATTTGGATGAAAACAACAGAAATGGTAGCCCCTTCTAAGGTCATGAAGCCTGCCAGGTTTCAAGGAGATGGGTGCAGGGGTTTCTGGGCAACTGCACCTCAAGCTGCTGACAAGTAAAACTCATGACATGTATGACTTTGTGTGTGTGTTAAGGTGCACCCTCACGGGTGCTGGGGCCTCTACACGACACAGCACTGTGCCCCAATGAGGTCTCCTTCTCCTCTACAGCCTCAGCCCGGTTCACCACTTTAAATAACAACAAGTAATAACTTAGTAAGCAGCACAGTAGCACTAGCAGCATCTCTGGCAGTCAAACTGTCACAGACTAGAGGTTTTCTTTCCTTTCCTGAAGGAACTTCTTTTCCAGCAGCTGCCAGTGAACTCTCCCTGCCAGCCCCAGCCCTGGGACTTGCATGTGCCCAGGGCCCTGTGTCCTTCCAGTCAGCTGACTGGGGACAGGTGCTAGGGGTGCTGGTCTAAGGACATGGCACTGGCAGGCAAAGTTCTTAGGGTCAATCTAATCTGGTATCTTTCAGCAGACCAACTGAATAGTTATAGAAATATATCTTAGCAAGGTTTCAGGTTGGAAAACCCTTTGTCAGGCTGAAGAAGCACCTGCAATTGGTGTATGTGCTCTTCCTGGATGGAAGGAATAGTAAAGAAGGCAGAGGCTGGCATTCAATGCAGGCAAGAATGCCAGTCAGTGAAAATGGAAATGGAGGTGTCAGGGGGTGAGGGACAAACTGGGGTTGGGGGAGGGGGATGTAGCAGCACAGGCTCTTGGGGAAACTTGAGGGGTGTGGAGCAGATGATTCCCCCTCCTTCACCAGAATTTCTCTTGCTAGGGCACTCAGATCTGGATCCAGCTCCAGCTCTTCCACTGGCACTGGAAGGCTCATTATGGGAACTGAAATGGGGGTGGAAGAAACTGTCATGCTGGTGCTATTGCTTGTTGTCATGGTGGTAGTGGGGTGGGGGGGTTATGGCTGGTGCTCTTGGAGGGGATGCAGACTCACGCACAGGCAGTGGCACTGGCACTGCTCACCTCTCCTTGCCGCCTGCAGAACTAGTGGAAGCTTCATGCCTCCTTGTTCTAGCAAAGAGGCTGCATCTCATTTTGTGGGGGGGAGGGAGCTTATAGTTCTCCCTCAACCCTCTCTTCTGCCCCTCCTTGAAGGCTTGCCAGATGCCTTTCCAGCACACTTCATGGTGTGTTTCATAGTGTTTTGTCTTTGCCTTGGTGTGCTGGAAAATCTGTCTCTTCTTCTGTAATGTTATCTATCTGATTTATGTAATATATGTAAATAATTGTATGTACGTGTATTTATGTAATGTATGTGTGTATGTATGAATGTAATAAATAAAATAAAAACATATAAATGTATGTATGTGTTTTCCTATATAAATTCTATATTATAATATGCAGTATAATTATGCTATGATTCCCTGCACTGTGAATGAAATGCACACTGAGAGACAGCACAGATTTGAAAAGAATCAAAATAGACTAAACAAAAAGAGGATTTTTTTAAAGGAATAAATTGAAAGGAATCAATCAATTAATACAATAATAAAATAAAAGGGTATAGAAACTAAAGCAAAAGGTATTGCTGAATCTCACTTGCTAGGGTAGCAAGTAAGAAATGAATGGTAGCCTTTGAAGTGCCAAGCTTCTGGAAGACTGCTCAGTAACTGACCCCAAGGTAGAAAGCAGCCCAGTTCAAACAATGCTGCCTTTTATGCTGTTTTTCCATCCCTCCCACAGAGCACTGGGATTGGAAGGGACCTCAGGGAAGGATCACAGTCACTGGTCAGCTACACAGTCAATATCAGAGCAGTCTTTTCCCCTTCTTCCCCCTCCCTCCCCTTACTTTCTCTTCCCCTGCAGGCAAGCTCAGCGTCAGCTTCGAAACTTGAAACATTTTGACTGTCCTCATTTCATTTCAAGGCTGTTTCTAAGCCCTTCATTTCATTTTGATTTTGCTGTTTTGAGCTTGAAATGAGTCAAAACAGCATTGAAACAAAACAGCCAGTAAAATTTTGCACAGCCCTAATTGAGGGTTAGCCACTTGGAAAAGGGTTTCATAAGCAAAAAGGGAAAAATCAGCTTCTCTTTGTGGTTGTGAAAAATCTCTGTACATGTGTCTCAGGTCTTGTATGTACACAATGATAATACTTCCTTTCTCCCAACTTTTGTCTATCTTACCTATTTATGATGCAAGTTTTGGGGTAGAGCTTGCTCCCTACTCTGTGCATGCAAAATAGATTGGCTGCCGTAATACAAATATGATGGTTAGGCTGGTGACATATGGGAACAGTTAGATATAGGGTAAGATACCCTATCCTATTGCCTGTCAGTCAACAGGGGAAAGGAAAGAATAAAATGAAAAGATTTAAGCTACAGATACTCTGTTTAAGCCAAAAATTCTCTCTCTTGATTAGGCAGAGAAAGCCTAGAAGAGGCCCCATTTTGAGGGTCAGGCCACAGGAGGAAGCCAGATGAGGTGTATGAGATATTTATATAACACGTCCATGTTATGGATATCCCTTGTGACCTCACAACTTCAGCATGTATGATATTAAAACATGTTGCCAAAAAGAAAATATTGTGATGATAGCAGTAAAAGGACTGAAGAGTTATACATTTTCTTACTTAAATAAGGCAGAACCTCAAGTAAGCAGTGCCACATGATTTCAAAATTAAAGGGAAATTGTGAATCAATACTTAAAATGTTCTTCCTTAGTAATCACCCCAGTGTCATTCAGATTTTAAAAGTGATCATTCATACTGAGACCAGGATTTTGAGAATATCTGAAATGTAAATGGCTTAGTATTAGTGATTAATTCTTATGATTTTGCTAAATTAGAGGTGGCTTCAAAATATGCACAAAAAAGCCCCCACAAAAAAACAAAACCAACAAACAAAAAACAGGGTTCCAGCTAACTGGATAGGAAAAACAGTGACTTTTCTTAGGGAATCTGGGACTGGCAAAAGATGGCAGATATAGTGTCCCAAATAATGTGGCTATCTAATGTCGATACCCATAGGAGACGTTCAAGAAACTGTAATCTATAAAGCTATGCATAATTTGGGCAGTTGCTATTATAGGTTCTGATTCTGAATTATAATCTGTGGACAAACTGCTACATCTCCATAGAACCTCAGTGAAATAAATCAGCAGATGCATAAATCACAGCCCTGGAACAGGGATTTGGAGACTCTCTTACTTTTTATATGCACCATCCAAACAGCTGATATCAGTAAAAACTGGGAAAAAGACTCTGTGACAATCTGAGGGACAGACAATTTATGACCAATATTTGATGTCAGGTAATCTCTAACAGTACCTGTCATTGCACTATTTTCTAGATCCATACTAAATTAAAACCTACAGGAGGTGAAAGGAGAATCCTTTCATCTGGCACAGGGAAATTAACAGAGGGTCTAAAATCACTACACATTGATATTTGTTGATTCAAATGCAACATTCCTTGGACAAAAAAGATGGCTACCAGAGCAAAACAGTTTTACATGAGTGAACTCCTAGAAGGGAAAAGTAACTAAACAATGGCTGATATGGCTCGAGTCACCTGACAAAAAGGTAATTCATAATGACTTGCAGCATCACAGAAAATTTGGACAGAAGAGAGGAACACGGGGGCATATTTTCATAGCATAGACGGTCAGATTTAGCTGAGGGTCTGGCTGAGAAAGAAAGAAATAGATATTCTGTTTTAGAGAAGAAGCATTGGGGCATCCTAGGGCACCTACACACCAGCAACGAGGCTGCTCCAATACCTGTAATTACAGCACATTGGAAAAGACTTGATTATCAAGTCTGGTGGAGCATGGTAATTACCATGCATCTCATGTATCAGCATCCGTGTAGCTGTATATCACTCCAGCATCTCGTGTATCAATGTCCCTGAAAAATGGCAATGGGGGTGCTTTAACTAAAGCTTGTAGAACAACCTTTAATTAAAGTGCCCCCTGCTACCATTTTTCAGTGCTGGGACACTGATACACAAGACACTCCAGGAGCTTTAATTAGAGCAGCTCTTGAAGAGTCACTCTAATTAAAATGCCCTCCCTTCCACACACTCCCAGAACATGCGCATAAATGGCCCTGGATTCTTTCAAAGGCCCTGAGAAGTGTGGTGAGGAAATGGAAGCAAATACATTTTTGGCATTATTATTTTGTACTGGGTAAAGTGTGATTTCTGTTTAAAATCCATATGAGCTAAGGACAGAAATTACACATAAACTGGTATCAGTGATCAGAAACCAGTTCAAATCTGTATCACAACAGATTCTCAGTGCTCATAAACCATTTCCAAAATGGCTGAAACCAGTTTAAGCTGAACCTGGATGGATGTAGTAGTATCAGTCTTAATTGATTTTGGTGAAACTGGTGCATTGAACTTTTGTCCTAGATCTCCTCCAGACTCAAGTTGACTTACATTCCGTCAGCATCCCAGGATGGTTTTTATCTCTCCCATAAACCCCTCTTCACAGGCTGGGCAGGCTAGCAGGCCAGGCTATCTGCTCCAGCCCAGTAGGGAGATGTGCTCTAGCCCCACCCCTGGCTTATGGCCTGGGCCACTGCAGGCATGTGGCTGCATTTCCAGAATCAGAAATGAATGTCTGTTCAGTTGCTTATCAGTTCAATTGACGCAGCTTAGATTTATCCGTGAAGACTGAATCGATTCAGTAGCAGCCTCGGGCTTTTTGACTGTTTATTCTTAGTCATTGATGATACCAAACTCTGGGGTAAAGCATCCACACCTGAGGACAGGAGGGTGATCCAGGCTGACCTTGACAGGCTCAGGAAATGGGCAGATGAGAACCTGTTGGTGTTTAACACCGAAAAATGCAAGGTTCTCCACCTTGGGAGGAAAAACCTGCAGCATACTTATAGACTTGGCAGTGCTATGCTGGCTAGCACTATGGATGAAAGGGACTTGGGGGTCATGATTGACCACAAGATGAACATGAGCTTTCAATGTGATGCTGCAGCTAGTAAAGCAAACAAAATGCTGGCTTGCCTTCATAGATGCTTCTCAAGCAAATCCCAAGACATCATTCTCCCCTTGTACTCGGCCTTGGTGAGGCCGCAGCTGGAGTACTCCGTCCAGTTTTGGGCTCCACAATTCAAAAAGGTTGCGGAGAAGCTTGAGAGAGTCCAGAGGAGAGCCACGCGCATGATCAGAGGTCAGGAAAACAGATCTTATGATGAGAGGCTGAGAGCCAGGGGACTCTTCAGCCTGGAAAAGTGCAAGCTTAGGGGTGATCTGGCAGCCACATATAAGTTTATAAGGGGTGTTCACCAAGATCTGGGGGAACATTTGTCCGCCAGAGCACCCCAAGGGAAGACAAGGTTATAAACTCCTCCAGGACCGCTTCAGGCTGGACATAAGGAAGAATTTCTTTCCAGTCCAAGCCCCCAGGGTCTGGACTAACTTGCCATTGGAGGTGGTTCAAACACCTACTTCGAATGCCTTCAAGAGAAATGTGGATGTTTATCTTGCTGGGATCCTATGACCCCAGCTGACTTCCTGCCCCTGGGGCAGGGGGCTGGACTCGATGACCTTCTGAGGTCCCTTCCAGCCCTATGTCTATGAAATCTATGAAGTTCATGTGTTAATTTACTTAAACTATTACATAATCTGAAAGAGGTGAACTGTAAAACAGGATGCTCAACACGGTTATAACTATGAAAAACAAATGTGCTTAAGGAGTCTTGGGGGTCAGTCTAGGAAACTTAGGGGAACTGTGTGTCATTTCCTTGAAGGGGTAACCAACAGTAAGGCTGCTTGCAGACGTGGAAAAAACAAACAAACCAAAAAGCTTTACTTTAAACTCAGCATGCTCCCATACCAAGCCTAGCACATGCGTAGAAGAGGCAGGTTGTTAGTTGCACCTGCCTTTCCCAACATCTGTAGAGATCAAGCACTTTAATGGGGCTTTTTTGGTGCTTTTAGCTAATAGCTGATTGAATCAGCTATTAGATAAAAGTGAAAAAAGCCCTGCTGAAGTGCCCAATCTATGCAGATGGTGCAGAGCCAGGTCGAACTAAAATACTGCTACTTCTGGCCAAGGACAATTTTTTCCCCAGGTCTGTCAGCACCCTATATTCCTAGGAACTTTGCCAAAGGTACTAGATAAAGAGCCAGTGCTATAACCTATTCCAACTAAGTGAAACTTAAGAGGATTGTGCAAGCAATTGATTTCTTGGTTCACTAATAATACCAACAAATGGGAAAACAGCAACTTATTTTGAAGGACTCATAATTAAAATATTTTCTTTTTATGAGCCAAAACAAAAAGTAAATACAACGTTTCATATCAAAATTCAAAACAAGGCATCTTTTGAAGCAAAAATAATAATAATAATAAAGCTTTTCATTTAGAAAATGTCAAAACATTTTGTGTTGACATTTTTATAACTTTGGGTTGTTGTTTTTTCTCCAGCAAAAATTATAAATGCTTTTTCATTTGTCCCCAAAACTGCATTTTAATGAATTCATCAAAAAATAAAAATGTCACCCCTTTCTACACACGGACCTACTGTTGTTAAATACAAACAGCACAGCCTGATAAGTGTCCAGCTACTGAAACTCTATCAAGCCAGTGGAACAGTTTCTATTTAAAACTTAGAAAGCAGAACACTCGTCACACTGTGGTAACTACTCCAGATTTTGATCTGGCATAATACATGGAATTTACCCTTAGGGGCATGTATGCTATTATGCCTTTCTAAAGTAAATTGGAAGCAACGGATGATTTTATCCTGTAGATCTAGGAATTCTGTTTTGAGTTATGCCACTTTTGTTGTGGGAAGATTTTTGATAAAGTTAAGGTGTATGGTATTTTTGGAGGGATGTGTGTTTCAAATCCACAATTCATATAATATGCATGTTTGTGTATAGTACTGTATGTATTGCATTATATATATGTACATTAAATATGTATATACATATTGTGATGCGCACACGTGCACACATATATATATAACACACACACACATTCATACACAAAAACAATACAGGCTTGCCTCCGGTGAGTCTCTATTCTGAACAGAAGGGACTAGAATAAATATAAAAACAATCTTCATAGTTATTCAATCTTTGGCCTCTCTACTGAAAGCACAATTAGGTTTTCCTAGCAAGGGTGGTTTCTGAAATATGACTACCTGGACATCATGACCTCCTCATTGGGAAACAGACTAGAAGCCTAGCTCATTTCTCTTGTTCCAATTAAAAATTATCCGAATACTGTGATTTTCTGTCACTAGGAAGAGTGGTCTAGGTATAACCTAGTAAACCTAGAGATCAAAAATCCTATCTATATTCCCAGAATTACTTCTTCCAGGTATGGAGTAGCTGCATATGTATCACCTACCCAGTAACGGTACTCCAGTTAGCTTTCTGAATGTAAAGCCAGCAAGTGGCACACTGAAATAGAATAGGATTCTTAACTTGAAATGACACATAAGGGGATACGTATATTGTGATTTCTGAGGATAAAAGTATATTTGATCTATATTTCTTTCCTTCTTTGCAAAATCAACTCCAGAGAAAGCTCCAAAGTCTCCTTTGCTAATGTGCCTCTCAAAATGGATCTTTAGGTATATATACTTGCTTGTTAAATACTTTGAAAGAATCTGGTAATAGTAAAATAAGTAACTAATATATAACAAATGCACCAGTGCACCTAGGAATAAATGGCTGAAGAACTATTACTACACCATTTCTGTCTGCTCTTTTGCTATAGTTCAGGGCCTGAGGGTAGACCAGTTTCAGTAGTGGAGGTTTTAAACATCCAGTTTAAGGGCTTCATAAAATTCTGAAAGAGAAAAAGACTCATCTGGACATATAGTCCAGAAGAATTTTATCCCCCCACCCCCACCCTTCAACATATCTACAGCTTCTTTGTAGCATTAAAATTTTATCAATGCCAACTCTTCTTTTTTTCTCTTTTGGTGAGATTTTTCTCAAGGGAACCCTAAAAACTGATGTCAATTCTCTCCCCACCTGATGAGCCTATGACCCCCCAGATGTAGTATCCACAGAACTCTCTTTAAAGTAACATGATGACACTGTTTAAGTTGATACAGTGACCTATGCTAATCAATAAGGGCCTTCTTGTTTCCCCTCTATAAATAAATATTTGATCTCTGATCCCCTTCAGAACCTCTGTAGGCAAAAGGATTAAGTCCAGAAATACAACTAAGTCTTCATAAATCAATGGCAGCCTTAAGTCCTAGTTTATCCCACATGAAGTCCAGAAACTATGGAACTCACACTGAAACACTAATAAATTTATCTTAAGAGACCCTTGAAGATGTCTTGAACTAATGTCTCAATGTCTTTTATGTTCCTGCTCTGTGCGTAACCTCCATTGGACCTAAGAAATTAGACTTTTGGGGGGTTATGGAGCACATCAAGTTTGCAGCAGATCAGCAAGAAGTTATTTCGTTGGAGTGCAGGTGTTTAATTATGTAACATTTGGCATATTCAATGTACTCAACGACCGTCAGACTCCCACTCCAACTTGTGTGGTTTGATTGGGCTAAGATACAATAATATAATAAATGTGAATGTAGGCTAACTGAGTATGTCTTTTGCATGTTGCATGTGTGCTTTTTTGTTTATTTCTGTTCCTCTAGGTGGCTTCACTGTTTAAGCATTTCTGAAGCAATGAACACACAAGACATAGATGCGGCTGGGAGCTGTGCTCGCTAAAATCAAAGGCAGCATGGTCAAAAATCAGTGACTCAGTGGAGCTACTCACTGCAAGCAATACGAAGGTGTGTTGGACACCCTGTGCAGCAACCAAAAACATTTCAGTGCCCTACAAAGGGTATCACTCGGCAGCAGCAATGAGGACAACAGTGGCACTAATAGGTTGGGTGTTCAAATGTAGACACTGCTGGTCAAAGTAAAAGTGGAGGGTAGGTGTGGCAAACAGTTTTGTTACATTTTTGACCTTCGGTTTATACTTCCCTAAAATAGGGATGATATGATTCTTAGCTACATTACTGTGAGGACTGATATTTACAAAATCCCTACATACATTTGCCAGACGGTACTAGATTAAATTACTGTATTATGTTTAGTAGAACCACAAAAGGGGAGCAGTGAGGCTCAGTTGGTAAGGCAACTCCTTTTCATGCTGAGGTTGAGAGAGGCAGTGGAGCCCTGCTTCCACTGCCCCAGTAGACATGAGTGGCCTATAATTAGGACAGCTTTATGTTTACAACCATAGAAGCTGGTTAGATCAAGACCAGGTCCTGAAACTATACGGAAAGTATCTTCAGGAAAAATACAGATTGCATGTATGCTGTGGGACACTCCTTAGCAAGTGTTGAGGTAATTTGGGGAGTTCATGTAAGATGAGAGAAAGCTTGGAAGTTGTGTAACCAGGTCACTAGTCCCAAGCACCCACTTAGAGGGGGTACATGAATGACAGCTTCCACCACTACTGACCCAGCCCCTGCAGCAGTTCCTGCTGTATAGACCCTGGCTATTGCACCTATGTGCAACCTTTCCTAGCCTTCCCGTGGTGGTGTTTTTATCCCTTTGCACTTCAAGGTACAGAATCTATAAGGTCTGCACTTCATACACTTTTGGCCAGGTAAGACTAGTTGAGAGGGAAGAAATCAGGAATACAAAATTATTAAGGCTATGGAAACCTAACAGTAATAAGAGCCTGTGAGAAGAAACCTCATATCTGAATGAGAGCTCACAAGAGTGATAAGGTTCAAGCAATAGATGCCATAAAATAAAACTCTTCTTAGTTGTTAGGTAAAAAAGGAGGCTTTACAAAACCCAAAGTCATCATATCATGGTATATTCTAATACAGAATACCATTAAAACTAGCAAAGACATGCATTAAGAGACTATTCCAATACCATTATGCAACAGCAGCAAAACAAATAGAGCATGACAATGAAAAGGAAGCTTTGATGAGCAAGAAGTTACTGAGCCTTCTCAAGTCAGATACACACAATGTAAACAGCACCTTAATTGTGGAAGAGGCAGCAGAAACATGCACTGAGAACATTCTCGCTAACATTTGTAATAGCACAAAAACACGTAATGCATTTATTAAACAGCATGAAATCCATTTAACGCTTCTTTGGATGCACTAATTAGGTTTTGTATTTTGGGGCAGAGCAATACAGTACTGAGGGCAAAATACTGCATCTATTTACACTCTATGCTATTTCTACTACTGCTTAAACAAACCAGCATCAGAGAGGTAAACACATCATAAGTGATAGTAAAGATTTTGTTATTAAACCATTTAGAAAACTGTAAACTATTAAAAAACAATATTTTTCTAAAAAAAATAAAAATAGAACCTGAATTAGATCATCAAATGAGAGAAAATGTCAGTCATTTCACCTATTTCTCCATTAAAGGGAATTCTGTTCCTTTACAAGATTAGGGTTCTAATACTGAAAATACATAAGCATATGCTTATCTTTAGGTATGCAAGGAATAACTCATGTGGTTAAAGTTAAACACATGCACAACTGTTTGTAAGGGTCTTAATGACTGCCAGTGAAGTTTTGTGATACCCAACATTTCATTCTGATACTGCGTTTTTGAGGCTTTATTATTTTTCCATTTACTAAACAGGCAAAAGCAAAACTTGGTGAAATACTGTATATTTTCCTCAATCCATTCTTTCACTGAATACATGATTATTTACCTGACAAATAATTCCCCATCCAAACCCTGCCACAGTGAGTATAATAACTAGTTCAACAAACTAACAGTGGTCAAGTTGACATTTTTTGTAGTTGGTAATTAACTTGACCTAGAGAAATTCAGAAAGCAAATTTTAAGTAAAGGTAAAAGAAAAAAAGGTTGGGAGATTATAACTTTCATGTTGATCACAGAGATCAATTGTGTGCTGAGGCACACATTTGAGAAAGCAGTTGCAAGTTAATACACAAAAGTGTAGGCCTGCATTCACACACAGCACCCATGAGTTTAGTGGGCTTTTAATTCTGCCTAGTGAAGGCAACTACCAGGATCAGGGCTGCAGATTAGGGATGAGTGAAGCTTCAGTCCCTGATTCGATTCAGTGGAGATTTGGTGGCTGAAACTCTGAATCCAAATCGAGTCAGGAGACCCTTTAATTTTTCCAAATCTAATTGGAACGCTCCAAATCGATTCAGAGAGATTCAGCAATTCAGACATCGACACAGCTTTAAATGTTTTTTCTACATACCTCAAGGTACCATATGGCTCATGAATGCTGTGATGTTGGGACAGATGGACTGTCCTACAGGAGCATGGGGGGTTCCCATCGCGCTCAGCAGCAGACCCGGAAGCGGACAAGAAGCACTTTCAAGGGTTTGCTGCTGAACAGGTCCCCCCACAATCCTGTGGGACACTCCATCTGCCCCAGCATCACAGCATTCACAAGCCACTCCTGGTACCCTGAGGTATGTAGAAAAACATTTAAAGATGTATTTATGGCTGAATCGCTGATTCTCTGAATCAGCATCAAATCTTCAGATTCAGATTTGGCCAAATCAAATTGGGGACAGTAATCCGAATCAATGAACTGAATCACTGTCCCCAATTCAGGCCAAATCCAAATTGAATACGGCCTGTTTCGCTCACCCCTACTACAGATACTATATAAGGTTTGGGATTTTCAAAGGAGTCTAAATAAATTAAAATGCAGCTGTTGCTCAAACAGGAATAATTAAACTATACAGCTAGCAATACAGCCTACAGTGACACTACAGATAGTATGTGACTCTTGTAGCTATGAACCTAACAGGGATTATAGAACATCATTCTTATTCAATAGCATACTGCAATAGTTTACAGGTCTTATATGTTTCCATCACCTTTGAGTACTTGGCTTTTACAAGCAGGCAGAGCTGTGCAAAAATAAAACTATCATATTTCTTCAGCTTCCTCAGTTATATTTTCTGTCATAACCAAATCAATGGAGCTATTAGCAGGATGAATATTATGAAATCTGACAAAAGTATCAATAAATCATTTTGTATATGAAGTATCAATAAGTTATTTTACATTCATCTAAATGTTTACATGTAACTAAAAACGTTGGGGAGTCTCATGACTGATTTGTATTTGGATTGCAAAAATATTAAATATCAAATACTCGGACTCAATCTAAGATTTATTTTAGCAGTCAGAACTTTAACCTGGAACTCAATAAAATCCATACATTCTTCTCACAACCCCTTTCCTAGTATTCAGATTTAACACACATGCTGAATATGGCTCAACTATTTTACCTGAATAACAATACTTTTCATGAAAAATGTTTAAGTTAAGCATTGGATAAAGCAGAATCAGCGCTACTGCCCTACAATCTGTTTGGTTGGTGTATGAAAGACAGTCCTTCTGCCCTTCAAAACCCTTTTGATCAAAGGAAGAAGCGGAGACTATTATCTGGACAAAGAAAGAAAGGAAGGAGATGAAGAAGTCTCTTCCTCCTCGCCACATATCAGTTAGAAGAATAGAGCTGATTTGTGTAGGGGAAGTAACTTGCATCCAATAAAGAGAGGAAGTAATCTGTTTCTTCTTGGGAGCCAGCTACGTAGCAAGGAAGGATTATTTCAGACAGGGTGCTATTCAACAGTACAACTATACACTGTCCCTTTTATAAGACACTGAATACAGGCTATTAAACCAGCAAGTCCAAATGAAAAGAATATTAAATATAGTATGTAGTTTAGATTATAATAATAATGATGACAATCGTTTGTATTTGAATACGACTACTACTGATATTGGAAATCAGTTTCTACATGGAGGGTTCAGGAAATGTGCCAGGGCAAGTTGCTATCTACATTCCCTCATACTGTTAGCCAAGATGGCACAATGATGTTCTGTTGCTCGTTCTGCTTCCTTTGTAGTAGAATGCCAAGTTCACCTATCATAGGCTGTATCCACACAGGGTATTATGTTCAGTCCAGCAGAATGTATGCGTTGTGGAGTAACACATTCATTGTAGTGGAGTTTGGGATGGCCAACCTTCCTATTGCCTTTTTCAACATCACTGTCCAGAACTTTCTTAGGCAGTTGATTGTTATCCATATGTATGATGTGACTGACCCAGGTCATTTGCCTCCATGCTAGCATGGCTTCCATGTTTGGCATGGCTGCAAGTCATAGTACTTCATTGTTGGTGATTGTCAGACCATTTAATTCCCATTATGCCTACGTAGGTGGTGCTGTTTCAGGCAGTTAAGTTTTTTGATATGGTAACAATAAGAGGGCAGGTCTCTAATGAGTATAGGAGACAAAGGAGCACAACAGCTTTGTGTGCTTGGCATTTTGTAGACACTGACCCTCTGCTATACTCCCCCTCCCGCCTTGTCCACAGTCTTTTTTGTAGGCGACTGAAAGCTGATACAGCTGACTTTAAGCGTGCTGAAAGTTCTTTGTCAATGCTGGTATCATCAGTAACTGTGCTACCTAGGTAGCAAAAGGACTTGATGCTGTTTAATTGGCTGCTATTCAGTTTTATTCCAGTGGTGATAGAGATGATAGGTTTCAGACACCAAAGAGAAAAGCAGCACAGGCAAAGGAATTCAGTAAATGTCACGGGTCATTCTCAGAAAAAGCAACAAATGCTTAGTCATCAGTACACAGTAGATCCTTTACTTCGCATTGTTGGGATTTGCTTTTGGCCTTGAAATGGTGGCAGTTTAAAAATCTGTCATCAAATCATGTTGTTAGGGTGATATCAGCGGTAGTAGTACATGTGACAATTTGTAGCATTCCAGTCAAGAACAGAGTAAATAATATAGAGGCAACCACTCTATTTAACCCCATGGGCTACAGGAAACACATCAGATGAATCAGCACCCACTGAGACGTGGGTCTGCATTTTGTTATGGAAGCAGTGTATGAGTTTAATTAGTTTGTCTGGGCAGTCAAACTTTGCAAGAAGGCACCAGAGAGCAGAACTTCCAACACAGTCAAATGCCTTACAAAAAAGTCAACAAATGCAACGTATAGGGGCATTTCTTGTTTGGGAGCTTTCTCCTGTAACTGGCACAGGGTAAATATCATGTCAGCAGTGCTGCAGGGTGAACAAAAACCACACTACAATTCAGGAAGTACATAGATTTCATAGATTTCATCGACATTAGGGCTGGAAGGGACCTCGGGAGATCATCGAGTCC
>NW_017728951.1:44194094-44200951 GCF_001723895.1 Crocodylus porosus | reverse complement strand
TCAAAGTCGGCTTTTCTGAAGTCAAGGACTTCTGTGTTGCTGACTGACTTGCCAGCTTTACGGCGGATGGTGAAGGTGATCAGCTCGTGGTCACTGTCACCCAACTTCCCATCAATCACTAGGTCGCCGATTAGGTCATCCCCGTAGCCAGTACCAGGTCAAAAATTATATCATCTGCAATAACCTGGAGCCTTTTCAGCAACAGCTTACAAAGGGTCTTAGCAGTGATGGAAAGGAGAAAAATGTCATGATAATTGCTGCAGTCATGTCTGTCGTCTTTGAGCTTATAGATTGTTACAATTTTGGCACCTTTGAAATCCTGGGGTAAAGCTCCTTTTCCCAGCAGAAATAGGTCTAGCAAAGCTAGAAGTGTGAAGTGTAGGACCACTGTATTTAAGCACTTCCGCTGGGATTTCTTCAGTTCCAGCTGCCTTTCCATTTGCCATTTCCATAATGCGTTCTTAGTTTCCTTCATCATCCAGGGATCTTTGCGTTCATATCGAACTGGCCTCCGCTAGATTAAGTCTACTATTTGATCATTTGCACTTGACTCATGATTGAGGAGGGTTGCAAAATGTTTTTTTCTATCTTTCTAATATCATACTGTGCTCAGTCAGGAGGATGGTGCCATCAGTGAACAGGATTGTACAGATATTCGTTCCTCGTGGTGAATAACTGGACTTTAACTTTTGAAAAAAACCTTGGGTGTTATTAATATCAGCAAGAGCTTGAAGTTCTTTTGCTTTATTCTCCACCAAGTGACCTGCATCTCTTCTACAGCTGTCCTGCAGCTTTTTCTGTACTTTCAATTTTGATTTCTTGAAGGCTTCTGCAGCCTCAAGAGAGGAGGGGTTGTTCAGTTTAACTTGGTGTGTGGCTCAACGGGCCAAAAGGAATGCATGAATATTGTTGTCATTTGCATCAAACAAGTCCACACTTCATTGATTGGAGACATCAATTACCTGCTGACTGCACTGCAGTTCGAAAGGTACCCCACTTTTCATCGACAGTTCCACTTGCAGTTGTGTTGCATTGCATTGGCATTTGCATTGCATTGGAACAGTTTGATAGCACAGCACGAGTGGAAGTGGCTAACTGTGCCTCCCTTCTTGCGTGTGAAGTTTCAAAACATTGACATGCCAGTTTGGTTTTGGATAAAACATCTGTCTAGGAGTGTGAATCCTAATGTTGAATTTAGTATGGATATGCTGGTGAGCCATAGAGCATTCTGTACCTCGCTTACCCCTGGTAATGTAAACATCCCTCAGGTCATTGCAATGTGTGATGACGTAGTCTAGAAGGTGCCATCATTTTGATTGTGGGTGCTGCCAAAAATAGAACCACTTTTCCGGCATATTGAAAAATGTGTTCATAATAGCTAGGTCAAACTCTGTGCAGTGTTAGGAGTAATTCTCCATTTGTGTTTAGAGATCCATGTCCAAATTACCCCCTGACTCTATTCCAAACAGTTGAGCCATCTGCAATGCATGTATTGAAGTCACCCAGCGGAAGGATTTTATCACCATTGATGTAACAGGGCCTCGACTGAGACCCTGTTACTAAAGGAGTGGGGGCAGCTGAAAATAGCTACCATGGGGAGGTGGGCCCCATCCCTAGAGAACCAATGAGGACCGGACTCGAAGGATAAGAGGGTGAGGAGGCATAGGAGAAGGCGCCTTTGGGCACCACAGAGGAAAAGGGAGAGAGAGAGCTGCGCCAGAGAGAAGGCTCTGAGAAGGGAGAGTCTGCGACGTGGATTCACCTTGACCTACTGTGAGTCCAGCGAAATGGCGGTGAGTGTGGGACGAAGCAGAGCTGAGCCGTGGGTTGGAGCCGCAGCTGGCATTAGGAATCGGGGGGGCTGCATCAAGCCGGAAAGGACAATGGAAGGGACACCTACTGCCCCCAGACCCCCTAAAGAGTCAGGGTGTGCCTAGGACCCTGGAGGTGAGAGGGCAAGACTGACTGGGGAAGAGCCGAGGAGTTCGCACGCTGGCTCTGCGGGAGAGACACGCAGGTGGTGGTGGTAACAAGCCACTACTGGAATAATTACCGGCAGAGGCCAGGCAGACAGCTGAGGTAACAAGCCACTAAGAAGCTAATTAACAGCAGAGACTGGGACTGTGTGTGGTATCTATTTTTTTAGATATGGGACTGGGACTGGCCAGGAGGTCTGGGGGGGGTCCACAAGATCAACCTGCCACATTGCATTCTCTAAAAGGGGTATTTCCTGTGACTAATAAAAACGAGCTGAATAAAAGCACCTGAGTAGATCGGATCCAGCATGGTATTTCCTGCAGGTACTCCCTTGTATAACAACCACTTCCTCCCTATATTTTGCTTAAGATCCAAGTCGTGGCAGGCAAGAATCACGAGGATGGGGGGGTACCTTGTAGTCCCACTGACAGTTGGGTATATTTCTTCGAGTTTCACTCAGCTGGCTATAGAACAGAGTATTAATTTATGTGGGAGCAAGTAGTGTTGGGGCATTATTATAGCCAGAATGTTGTTGCGGGACAGTGGTTTCCTCAATCTGAAACTAGGTGCTCAGATATTGAAAGATTGCTGTGGTAGTTTATTAGTGATGGAGTTTGTTATTGCACTCCTACCCTGTGTAGGCTGGTGTTTTCATCTGCCTTGAAAATTGACCAGTAGAAAATGTATTCTTTTTCGCTAAGCAAACTGCTGTCATGTAGTCTACTCTCAGAAAAGGCAGCAATATCTATCTGATACCAGTGTAGCTCTTTCACTAGTAATGCAGTTCTTCTGAGAGCTCAATTTTCCTTTGAGTTATGTAGTATACAAACATTCCAGCATCTGATTGTCAGTTTCTGTCCATTTTTTTTTATTGCTTCTCCCACTTAAAAAGGAGATCCTGCTGATTGTGGGAAACCAGCCAAGAGTCAATGAGAGGCAAGCCTTTTTTTACCCCAACTTTTATAGGGGCTTCCTTGGATTGAGGCAGGTGGGGACTTCTTAAATGGGGCTGCCCATAGAGTTGTGTGACCATTACACCTAGGCCACTCATGTGGAGATTGTTGGCTACTGGCTTCCAGCTTCTCAGGCCTGTTGGGACTGCCTAGGACACTTTTGCCATGAGATTTTTGGTGAAGGGTTACTGGGTTGATGATGGTGAATTACTGGGAGCGTGGAAACTGTTGGTACCAGTAGATTATCCAAGCAAAATAGTTTAATGTGCAACGTGTGGTGCCTACCAGTATGCACGCTTTGGGATGCCACAGCCTTTACTCAGCAGTAAGCTGAGGCTCAATGGCTGGAGGGTGCAGTGTCTGCCCCACAGCTAACTTGGTTATGTGGCTCTTGCCATTGTCCCAAGAGGATTCTCTGCCAGTGCCTGGAGCCAGTGGCTGTTGATCCATATTAGGATTCTTCCACCCATTTGAGCCCTAACCATTAGTCCTGCTGCCAATGAAAGTTATGCACCTAGAATCACCAGTCCCAGTTCCAGATACTGGACATACAGCCCAGATGAGGAGGACCTATAGGAAATGTAGGGGTTTCCTCAGGGATGACACCGGGTTGAGGCTCTGGGAGGGTTTCCCATACCCCTAATGTAGTTAATGACTAAAGAATCCCTTGAAGATGGGCTGGAGCACGGGTGAAGGAAGAAGCAGAATTACACAGCGGAGGGAAAGAGTAGTTTATTTATGTGTTTCTCTTCATGGATTTCAGATGCTATCTGGAGCAATTGTAACATCAGCTTAATGAAAAAAAAATCAGCTCATGAACAACCAAAACTAGTTTCATCATAATGTGAGTAATATTTTTATAAAAATAAATCATATAAAAGTAGACAGGTTGTTAAGACACAAACATTGATCAGTGCTTTAATCAGGTTTATCATATTATTGGAAGTTTGTCATTAATTTACCTTATACGTTTCCCCCAACATGCCTGTATGAGAAAGGATCTTTTTTCTCATCATGTTAACAGTGTTCTAATAATTGCTTTATCTGCTGCAATGCAAGAGTTTATGGCATCATCGCTGCCACTTTAAAGTATCATGGACCTAAGAACTGGATATGCTGACTGCAGGCTTTGGTATCCATAAAATAATCTTCCAGAGAAAAAGTATGTTGGGATTATTTCTGTTACTGGACATGGTTTTTGGATTAAATAAAAGCACTGGAAAAATCATGAGTACACAGATTTTTGAGGGTAAAATATGATTTGAAATGGATTTGCTGATGAGCACCCATGCTATCGAGCACTCAGCAGTGGGCCAACTTCCTTCCTTTGTATCATTCCAGTCTCGTGTACTCCTTGGGTATTGTCATGGAAAATTTCACATGTATGCTGGCAATACAGGAGTGGAGAACTGAATTGGCTGTAATGAGCATGCGCCATAGTAACAGGCCTAGCAGACCTGTCACTCAAGCTTGACCTACTTTTTGTTCGATGCAGACTCAGTTGAAACAGAGAGCCTGCTGCAGCGCATGCTCATTGGTTCCATGGCATGAGGTAATTCTTCTAGAGAATTTTGTCCACCAAGCAACCTGATTGGTCACAGGGCTGCTTTAAAAAGGTTAGTGAGCCCCTCCCTCGGGGGGAGAGATCCGTTTGAACTGAGGACAGAACCTGGTCTCAGAATCTGTCTCTCAGTAAGGCTCCTCAGCCTGTCGGCTCTCTCCAGTGGGGACTCTGGCTTTTTACTGTGTCTTCACTCTCGATTACACTGTTCGTTCGTTGCATCAATTCTCCGGTTTATGAACTGTTTTGACTTCGACTTCGGCTTACAACTGTTCCTGCTATCTCCGGCTTCCTACTTACCTGGCGCTAACTGACATCGGCTTCATTTCTTGACCACGATCCGGCCCGATTCTGCATACCTTGATCCTACCTTCGTTACATCACATTCCGGTTTTTGACTTCGGCTATCCTCACAATTATTCCGATCATCTAACTGGCGCCACATCTCGCTATCCTCTACGGGTTACAGTTTTGTTGCATTGTGTGTTCATCCATTCCTTTTATGAGCTGTTGACCAGCCCTGAGACTTAACCAACAGGCAGCCGCACCTATCCCAGGCTTTGGCACCAGGGGTGGAACGCAAGGGCTTGTTGGGGAACCTCGTGGGCCAACAGATACCCCCCCGACTTGTTGTTTGTTTGTTATCGCACCACTGTAACTGAAGAATTACCGTGCCTACGCTTCGCCAAGCGTAAGTCAATAAACCATCTTGTTATTTTGAAACCACACGCCTCAGTGCCACTCAGAACTCCACCGCCGCTAATCCCACCTGTTCATTCATGTCTCCAATTGCCACCCCGTTCCACCGTGACCCCTGGGACCCTTCACGGGGAGGGTATCCCAACAGGTATATACAGGCATTGCATTTAGATTAGCCTAACTAGAGTTAGGCTGATTTAAATGCCCATTTGTGCAGGCATTTCAGGGGGAGGATTAAACCGGGTGCAATATGGTAGGCCCAATCTAAATTAGTTCATCTGAGGAGCTAAACTAACTTAGATCAGGAACAGGGTAAATTGATCTATTAAATGCCTATATGTTTTGGTGTGCTGCCCCAGGGCTGAGAAAGCCAAGCTGTTAATCCCAGCCATGGGGTTGTGCTCTTCCTCCAACCCTTAGGCTATTTTTAGGCCCCTAACATCTCCCCCCAGCACTGGACAAACCACCCCTGTGGACCCACCAGCACCTCCTGTACCAAATGCTCAAACATCTACCCAACCTAAAGTATTCCTTACTATAGTAGGCATAATTCATTGTCTACAGTACCAACTATTTACTGTTTTGTCTCCTTAATGCCTCATGGTAAATGCTACACAGAAGCGTTAGAGCTGGCAGAATCACCATTCCAAATTGAATGCATATATCTTAATTTTAATTACACAATCATATACCATTCTTCAAATAACAAAATATAACATCCTGGACTGTTTTTATGAGTAGATGGCTCAAATACAGTTTGCAGGCCAGACCCATCCCATGGAGTTGAGTCATCTGGCCCAAGGGGCTCCCAATTTGGCAATTTGGAAAATTTAGCAGCAGAGAGCAGTGGTAGTGTTAATTGCCACAGCTCTGGGAGCGCTGTGTACTTACGGTTGCCACCGCTACCCCACAACTAAATTTTTGGATCTTTGGAGAATACTTCAGGCTGATGACATAAGCCTGTGTGCCTGACAGGGCTAGTGCACAGAGCTGGTCTACTGTTGAACCTGACTGCAGGGTTGATTTGCATCACCAGACTTGGCATGCAGGGTCATACCCACTAAGCAGGAATGGACTTGGTGTTCAGGATCAGACTGTACATCTGACCCATGAACCTAGCACAATGCATTGGGTCTGGTCTGCAGACCAGCTGTAATCTACTCATTCAGCCAACATGGTAGAAAGGTTGAGAACCACTGGTATAAACTATGGTAGGTCCTAAGCTACCTAATGGCAATATGTCCTTGACCAAACTTTAGAAAGAGAAGAAGCAAAGAAAATGAGCAAGTGAGACAATGTTAGAGGTGAGAATAATTCTAGAAAGTGAGACAAAGACAGGTTCAAAGATGTTAGCAAAAGGACACTTAGTGTACATTTACAAATTTTGTGCCAATGAAATCTTATTTAGGACACTATATAGCTTAAATAAGGAATAAAATAGGCACAAGAAGATTAATCAGAATACACCTATTAGGAACATTTTAAAAATGTTGATCCTTATTTCACAGATTTCATAGACATTAGGGCTAGAAGGGACCTCGGAAGTTCATTGAGTCCAGCACCCCGCCCGAAGGGGTCATAGGATCCCAGCAAGATAAGCATCCAATTTACTCTTAAAGGTGTTCAATGTAGGTGCTTGAACCACCTCTGATGGCAGGCTGTTCCAG
>NW_017728951.1:44141007-44193994 GCF_001723895.1 Crocodylus porosus | reverse complement strand
ACATTGGCCTTCTTCCAGTCTTTGGGCACTACACCAGAGTGCCAGGAGTTTTCAAAGATCTGTACCAGAGGCTGGGCTATGATGCTCGCCAGCTCCTTGAGTACCCTGGGGTGTAGATTGTCAGGGCCAGCTGACTTGAAGGTATCCAACCTTTCGAGGTATTCCTTCATGAGGTCAGCATTAATGGAGGGCAGGGGATCTCCCTCTCCTGTGGTGGGCATGGGCATCCCATGGGACTGATGAAAAACCGACACAACAAACCCATTTAATAGGTTGGCTTTTTCCTGGGCATCAGTTGTCCCATCTGGTTCAGCAGGGGTCCAATGCCGCCTTTGCTTTTCCTCCGGCTACCCACATATCTGAAAAAGGACTTTTTATTGTCCTTGAAGCTCAAAGCTAGTTGGAGTTCCGTTGCAAGCTTGGCTTTCCTGGTTTGCTCCCTTTTAGGACTGGACCAGTGCAGAATATTCCTCCTTGGAGATGAATCCCATCCTACATTGTTTGTAGGCTTTTCTTTTTAGCCTCAGGAGGTCAGCTAGATCCCTGGAGATCCAGGGGTCTGCTGTGCCCTCTTGCTGCCTTTTCTCCAAGATGGAATAGAACTAGCTTGTGCATTGAGGATTTCTCCCTTAAGGAGCAACCACTCTTCCTGAACTCCCCTTCTCCTGGGGTCATGGTCCGTTAGTGCCTCACCGACAAGCCTCCTGAGCTTGTCAAAGTCAGCTTTCCTGAAGTCAAGGACTTCCGTGTTGCTGACTTGCCAGCTTTACGGTGGATGGTGAAGGTGATCAGCCCATGGTCACTGTCACCCAGCTTCCTATCAATCACTAGGTCACTGATTAGGTCATCCCCAGAAGCCAGTACCAGGTCAAGCAGCACTTTACCTCTCATTGGCCTGTAGACTTCTTGTGTCAGGTAGAGGTCATCCACGCATGACAGGAAGTTTTGCGACTGCTCGGATTTTGCTGAGTGTTCCTCCCACGAGATGTCTGGGTAATTGAAGTCACCCATGACAACCATGGTCCTGGAGCATGCAGCTTCAGCCAGTTCCTGGGTGAACTCCTTGTCAAGCTCTTGCCTTTGGGTGGGAGGTCTGTAGTAGACTCCCACTGTTGTGTCCTCTGTGCCATGTTCCCCACGGATTTTAACCCAGAGGGTCTCCAGTCGTCCACCCTGGTCACCAACATCAGCTTACAGGGACACGTAGCTTTTCTTAACATAGAGAGCTACACCCCTGCCCCTTTTATCACCTCGATCCCTCTTGTACAGGGTATAGCCATCTATACCCATGGTCCAGTCATGGGTGGAGTCCCACCAGGTCTCCGTTATCCCTATGATATCATAATTATTTGCATTAAGCAGGAGGATGAGTTCCTCCTGCTTATTCCCCAAGCTCCTGGCATTTGTGTACAGGCAGGCAAGTGTCCCCTTGGGGGCTCTTGCCTTGCCCACAGATTGTACCAGGGCTGTGGAAGGGGTGCGCTCCTTTAAGTGCCTTGACCTGCTGGCTTTGCAAGGGTTGCTCAGTGGGCCAGCAGTGGTGGTAGTCCCCCCATCGCCCAGTGGGCTTAATTTAAAGCCTGTTGGAGCAGGTCAGCCAGTCTGGCTGAGAAGAGCCTCCTCCCCAGGGGAGAGAGGTGGAGGCCATCTCTTCCCAGCAGCTTGCTGCCTCTCTCACCAAAGAGTGGGCTGTGGTCATGGAAGCCAAAGCCTTCCCAATGATACCAGTGCCACAGTCTTTGATTAACTACCTGGATCCTGCTCTTCCTCCTCAGCCCATATTCCAAGACTGGGAGGATTGAAGAGAACACTACCTGTGCCCCCAGACCCTTTAGCCCTACTCCCAAATCCCTGTAGCACCTCATGACCCAGCTGGGGGTGCTCTGAGCCATGTCATTGGTGCCCACATGAATAAGAAGCAAGGGATAGTGGTCTGTGGACTGGAGGAGCTTAGGGATCCTCTCCGCAATGTCTCGGATGCGGGCCCCCGGGCAGCAGCAGACTTCCCGGGCTAAGGGGTCAGGGCGGCAGATTACCCCCTCAGTCCCCCTCAGGATGGAGTCTCCCACAACAAACGCTTGTGGGACCTGGCAACTCAGACTTTGTCTTGGGGAGAGCAGGGGCAGTAGCTGCAGTTGAGCCTGTGGGACCTGGCAACTCAGCAGGCTCTGCTGGAGCAGCAAGAGGTGCGTACCTGTTGCTAAGCTCCAGTGGGGCAGGGGCCTTGGTGTGGCAGGCCTTTAATAAGCTTTTTATATTGAGTCAGGCAATAAACTATGAAAATCCAGGTTCACCTCATACTCTTTGCTCTTCAGCCTTGAACTACAGTTCTATCTGCAGGTGAACCAAAATAAGTGCTCTTTTAAAATTTAATTTTAAACCCTTCCCCTCATGCCAGTGCTTCACCACCCTCCTAGTGAGAAAGGTTTTCCTAATATCCAACCTAAACTTCCCTTGCTGCAACTTGAGACCATTCCTTCTTGTTCTCTGAGAACAGGTCAACTCCATCCTCTTTGGAACCACTCTTCAGGTAGTTGAAGACTGCTATCAAATCCCCTCTCAGTCTTCTCTTCTGTAGCATAAATAAGCCCAGTTCCCTCAGCCTCTCCTCAGAAGTCATTTGCTCTACCCCCTGACCATTTTTGTTGCTGTGCTGGACTCTCTCCAACCTGCTGACATCCTTTCTATAGGGGGCCCCAAAATTAGACACAGTAATCCAGATGTGGCCTCACCAGTGCAGAATATAATGGAACAATCACTTCACTTGATCTGCTGGCCACGTTCCTACAAATGCAGCCCAGTATGCTGTTAGCTTTCTAGGCGAGAAGGGCACACTTAGCTCATATTCAGATTATTATGTGTACTGTAACCCACAGGTTTTACAGAGCTGCTTCCTAGCCAGTTGGTCCCAAGCCTGTAACAGTGCACATAGGCAGAACAGGTTAAGCACTCAGCTGGGGCTTATCCCCCACAAATGCGACTCCACTGTTCCAGTGCCAGTGCCACACCCCTCTGCCTCAGTGCTGCACTCAGCTCCGCCTCTGCAATGGCCCTGAGGGAGGGAGGGGTAGGGTCAGGTGAGCAAGCCCCACACCACCCTGCATTGCCCCCCATACCTCCTGCCCCTCAAATAATATTTTCTCTGGCTGCCTACAGCAGTGCATGGGATTCTTCCACCTAAGTGGAGGACTTTGCACGTGTCCTTGTTGAACCTTGTTGCAGGCTTTTAAAGACTTTGGGCTTAGAGAATAGATTAATTCAAATGTTAATAAGATTGTTTTTTCTTTGGATAAATGCACATGTTATAAATTCTTATAATTTCCTTGGTATGCTTAACCTGTACTGTTTGGTCATTTATCTTTCATCTGTACTTCAATATTACATTTCCTATTAAAATGCAACTATTTTTATATTTGTTAATATTTTTGGTGACATTGGCTCTTCAACCCTTTCTTCATTCCCAGAATGCCACTGGGGCCAATGATAGGGAATTTATTTTAACTTCCCTTGCATATTCTAATAAATACTAATGCCCTACTTTTACTTTACCCATAGCTCAATTTGAAAGGTTTTCTGGTATCCCAGGGCATAAATGCTGCCTTAGAACTGCAACAGGCTTCTTCTTTATTTAAAACATAAATTTTTAAGTGTCTGCAGAAAAATCACAAATACATAAATTTATGCTTTAAACGGAGTATAAAACATACTGTGGTGGTTACCAGTACTGTCTATCCTGCATGATTTATTGATAAACAATGTAAAACCAGATAATCCATAACACTGCAAACAAATGTAGTCTGGTTTCATTCATATCTTCCATGCAAACAGATGCTTATCATAGTTTCCCAAAAATAAAACAGATGCTTGACAGTGGAAATTCTAGGAATACAGGTAAAATGCAAATATAGATTACAGTGTTGACTGTGTGTTGTATTTTGATTATTTGCAAGTATTGCCATTATTAAGCCAAACAAAACAATGAGAGTTCATGCTTTTGACCAATGAAAACTATTTTTCTGGTCTCATATAGCATATGTACATTCATTATTTGTAATGAAACCTGTAGGGAACCTTAAAAACATCAAACATACATTAAGAAAACCTTTAACAATTGCATCTCACAAGTAAATAATATTTTTCAGAATTGTGACCAAATAAAACCCCCTTAGTTTTACACTTTTTAAAAAATAGCAGCTGAGCCATTAGACAAACAATTAATATTTGTGGTGCATCTGGATTCTCTCAGGGACATGAACTTGAACTTGGTTTAGAAAAAGTGACCAAAAATAATTCCTCATTTTTATGGCAGCCTCTGCAAACCCCATTTAATAAAATAGCATCGTTTCAGTTTTGCTCTGAGCAAGCACTTTGTACTAATTTACCAGTCTGAGCTAGAGAAAGGCCTTGAAATAAAGAGAACAAAAGTAATTGTCCTCAGAGACAGCAAAGGCTTTCTAACTTGAATACAGTACATGAAGTTGACCTGACAAAGATGTAGGGAAAGCATTTCCACGATACAGCATGCCATAACTCCTAAGTGCAAGAAAGGGGGAAAATAAAGCATTACTGTGGCAGTCAGGATGACACAAGTTTAGCCTAAGTAGTAGGGCTCTAGGGTTTAATAATTAACTAAGGTAACTATTTTCCCTTTCTTGTATACATTATATATTAAACTAATTATTTAAAGAAGGATAATTTTGCTTCAGCCAGCTTCCATTCAGTCTGAAGTCAGTAAAGAACACTGTGGCATACAGGAGCACTTCCCCCCCCTCCACATCCAGTGCTACACTTTCAAAATCAAGGGGACCATTGTGCACTAGAGCAGAAGTAAATTCTTCTGGGAGTACTCAAAGGCTTTAGCTGTTTTTGAAACCCCGTTGTGCTCAACACCATATAAGCAGAGGATATAGACATCCCCCTGGCCTAAAAGACACAAAGCAGATGTGGGTCACACACATCTGCCTATGGTGACATCAGGAATTACGTACTTTCCTGTGGAAAAAAATGGCTGAAACAGAACAAAGATGATTGCTTGTCATCTATTCCCCACCCTGGATCCTTAACACAGTAGTATTAATTAGTTGTGTCTCTCTTTGATGGGGCACTATTACTTACAAAGCAAGAGTGATGGGTGCAAGATGTAGTGAGATACATCATTGTTGCTAGTACATTAAACATAATGCCAGGTCAGCAATTAAGGTAATGCCTTGCCAAAAAAAATGTTTGAGAAACTTAGCTTTAAGACAGTATAGTGCTAAAAACAATATCTGTCTATAATGTGAACAGCAAATAAACAGGCAAGCCCACTTCTGTTCTCAGCTGCATGCGTATAGCTCCCATTGACTTAACAGCTGCAGTGAATATTACTGCAAAGTAGGGCTGCACAAAGCTTTGGTCCCTGATTTGATTCAGCAGAGATTTGCCCTGATTCAGTTGCCAGATCTCCAAAACCAAATAGATCAGAGGACTTTTTAAGCTCTCCAAATTGAATCAGAACCCTCTGAATGGTTCAGAGAGATTCAGAAATATTCAGCGATTCAGACATAAACACAGCTTTAAATGTTTTTTCTACATACCTTAAGGTATCAGGCAACTTGTGAATGCTGCAATGCTGGGGCACATGGAGTGTCCCATAGAAGTATGGGGGCTCCCCAGTGCACTTGTCAGCAGACCTAGAAGTGGACCAGAAGCACTTCCCCGCCACTTCTGGGTCCACCTGAGAGCACGCTGGGGGGGGAGGGGTTTGCCAACTGGTGCCTCCTGGGTCTGGGGGGCACCTGGTGTCCCCCTGTGGCCAATCGCCATGCTTGGTACCTCAAGGTATGTAGAAAAAACGTTTAAAGTTTGCCTATGTCTGAATCAGCATTGAATCTTCAGATTCGGATTCATACGAATCAAATCAGGGACAGTGATCTGAATCAACGAAGTGAATCACTGTCCCTGATTCGGGCCTAACCTGAATCGAATAGGGCCCATTTTTGCACACCTGTACTGCAAAGGTCTCATGGCCCAATTGGAGGAATACTTCTCACACACTTAAAATGAAGCCCAGAAGCAGTTACAAAACCAAGGTTTAACTCTTGAATGTCACAAAACAAAGGTGAATAAACTATATACTATCATGTCAAAAAGTGCACTGGCTTTTTTAAGGGGGACATTGAATACATGAGATGCTGCAGCACACTCCAGCAGACTTGATTAATCGAGCCTGCTCCAATGCTTTCTAATCAGAACATGTCAGGGCACATGTAAAAGTGCCCTGAGACTCTTTGAAAAAGACCTTTTTGTAATAAAAACAAGTAAGAACGTTGTAAACAAATTATTACAACAAAGTGCCAAGGGGTAAAAGAACCAACACCTGACATCACTCTGGAGGATAAATCTCTTGGTGTTTGTGAAGAGGGACTAGCTATAAATAAAGGCAAGGGAATGAAAAAACAGTTTGCACCAGGAGAACACCATTTTTGGAGTAGCTGTATCTTTAAGATAGGAAGACGCGGAAAGGAGCGAAATGGCATGAGAGAAGAGAGAGCGGAGCATGGGCTCGTAGACAGAAAGGTCCGGGGAGGTGGTTCCACTTCCGGAGAGGGACGATGTGCCCAGAGGAGGGAGTCTGAAGTCCCTGGATAAGTAGGGTGGAGTGCCGATTGTTTGGGGATTAGAAGAAACAAAAAGGAGAATTGAAACCGAGAGAAGGAGGGAGCGGCGGATGCTTGTAGGTCCCTCAGGGAGGGCAAGTTATTTCTTTTACACTTTGAATTTATTTGTTATTTTTGTTTTTGAGTGAGTTCAATTGGGACTGCCAGAACCATGGAGTGTATTAGGGAGAAGAAGAGCCCAAGTTCATGCTGCTGCCACACCCAGGCAGGCAGGAGGCAAGGGTGCACAGAGGAGCTCCACAGGATAATACCTCTCCACAGAAATTTAAAGGAGAAGAAAAAAATAGACTGAAAGTATTACCCTGGTCAAAAAAATAAAAAAAAGAAAAGAACAAAAAAAAAAGTTTTTTTTGTAAATAGTTCTGGATTGGACTTTGACTTGTTGTGGCCGTGTTGTTACGGTGGTGTTAAAAACATGCAACTAAGAGATTCCTGAAGGTAGAAACCAAAGTATGTAAAACAGTAGAAAGGGACACAGGTTGTATGGAAGTTAATGAATGGTAGAAAAAATAATAATAAAGAGAGTGGGAAGACAAAATACCAAACATAGAGGTACTTGACTGTGTAGGACTGATCCACTTAGAAACCACTATCAAGAACAGGAGGTTGTGATGGATCAACCATGTCAGGAAAACAAGGGCAGACCATATCCACAAGAATATTTTGTATAGTGAGATTTGAGACTGCTCTGGAAAGTGGAGTTGCCCTCTATAGCACCATGTGTGCAAAAATTATATAAAGCCATTCAACATCAATGTAGAAAGCTGGGAGGAATGTATAGAGTCCAGTCCAACCTGGAGGGAACATCTTGCAGTAGGTGCAGCTCAGACAACACATAGTTCTGTTAAACTTGTAACACACTCTTGAACTGGGCTTGTCAGCCACAAACTGATTAATCAGGCATCTGACTAGACTCTTAAGTGTACACCATGATCCAGAGGATCGACAGTTGCCTACTAATTACAGTGAAGTGACATCTAGAGAACTGGTATTAAAAATGATGTACTGTATTTAGTTTCCTTAGGTTTTTCTCAGTAACCAAGCCAGATATATTTAAGGACTCAACAGTGCTAGCTGACAATCTCTTTGGCAAGGTCCAGAAAACAGAGCATTAAGTCAGTCAATCCATAAGGTAATCAAAACAACTATCAATTATTCTGTAGTATGAATAGGGCTAAAGTTAAGATAGTTTCAACAATATTATGAAAACCATAGAAAGAAATTGTAAATTTCCCACTTTGTGGTGAAAAGGAGAAAGACAGAGAAAAAGACAGGGAGTGACAGAATTGACAATGTTACAAATTGCAGCAGGACCTGGACAGGTTACAGGGGTGGGCAAATGAAAATAGGATGGGATTCAACACTGACAAGTGCAGGGTGCACTTGAGCAGTAGGAACCAGCAGCATACCTATAGGTTGGGGAACTCCCTTCTCGAAAGCACAGTGGCAGAAAAAGATCTTGGAGTCATTACTGACTCCAAGATGAACATGGGCTGACAATGCAAGAACATGGTCAGTAGGGCTAACCGTACCTTGTCCTGCATCCAGAGATGCATCACAAGCAGGGCCAAGGAGGTGATCCTCCCCCTCTATGCAACGCTAGTCAGGCCACAGCTGGAGTACTGGGCACCGCACTTCAGGAGGGATGTGGACAGCATTGAGGGGGTCCAAAGGAGGGCCACTTGCGTGATCCAGGGACAGCAGAGCAGACCCTATGAGGAGAGGCTACAGGACCTTAACCGGCTCAGCCTTCACAAGAGAAGGCTCAGGGGGGACCTGGTAGCCATCTATAAACTTACTGGGGGGGAACAGCAGGGTTTGGGAGAGAACTTGCTCTCCCGAGCACCTCCCGGGTAACAAGGAATAACAGCCATAAGTTGCTAGAGAGTAGGTTTAGACTAGACATTAGAGGGCACTACTTCACAGTCAGGGCAGCTAGGATCTGGAACCAACTTCCAAGGGAAGTGGTGATGGCTCCTATCCTGGGGGTCTTTAAGAGGAGGCTTGACGTTTACCTGGCTGGGGTCATTTCAGCCCAGTTTTTTCTCCTGCCCAGGGCAGGGGGTCGGACTAGAAGATCTACAAGGTACCTTCCAACCCTACATCTATGAATCCACATGTGAATTTTTTAGAGCAGGGTCAGCAGCCTTGCAGTATCAGAGGGCCAAATTAACACAGCTCAATCATGAGGAGGGCTATAGTGTATAATTTATTAGGAGGTTTATATTCAACGGCAATGTAACAGTGGGTGCTCCTTCATAACGCACACATTCAAGGACTACTGAACTTCCACCAGCTCCTTGTAGTTTCTCAGCACTGGGAATGACTGAGCAAACTTTATTCCCTTGCAAGCCCTAGGGAGAGACAGTCCCCAGCTCTGCACATCCAAGAGGAATCGGGGCCAGACAGCCCTTGCTCGTACATTGACTGAAGGCAGATTCTCCCCCAACACAAGATTGCTACCCACAGAGCATCTGCACCTGCTGCACTCTAGCAAGTGAATCTCCACTTTACCAGTCCCTTTCTGTTTGCTAATATGCTGGAGCACCTGTCCTGGTCCCTGCTATTGCAGCTGCTCCCTAGCACATGACCCACAAAGCTCTGGGACTGGTTGACTGTGAAGTGTGTCCTGAAATACATTGCATTTCTGGATGTGTTAAGGAGCCATGGTAGTCACATTGTCCATTCTGCACCACACAGTGGGCAGCAGCTACAGCAGCAGAAACTGGGACAGAGGCACCAGCTTGTCCCTGACCAGCGCAGCATGATACATGACGCAGAATGAACCATTCAGCTACAGCTGCAGGGCCTCCATGCATCAGAGTTGTTAGACACCGTGTACCAGACTGGCTGGGGACAGGATGGTGCCTATCCCAGTCCTTGCTGCTGCAGCTGCTGCCTGAAGCCTCATGCAGAACGGACAGTATGACTGCTGGAGGTCCTTCAGAACAAACTGCACCACTGCCAATGTTGTGGCTGGTGCACTGTGCCAAAAATTCACTGTGCTTTGGGAGGTTCCTTGAAGTCTGAAGGATCAGGAGCTTGATGGGCCAGATCCAGGCTGTATGCCTGACATTGCTAACCTCTGTTTTAAAGAGTTGCAGAGGGATGGAGAGGAATGTGCATGGAGAACCTCAAACAATGTAGATATTGCCTGTTTTTATATGTAATTCCATTATTTTGATGGCTAGAAAATGATATTTAGAGATTTGATTTTAGAATGTGGCTTGTAGATAGAGTAAATATTGCATTAGAACAATGGTTCAGGAGAATAGCAAGGGATGATTGGTTTCTAAAAGTCTGTATCAAAATTTCACATTCTCAGCCTTTTGTCAGGCACATCTGAAGCCAACAGACAAGCAGACACATATATCCTGGGAAGTTGAAAGCATGCAAACAGTGTACCATAACAAAAGATAGGACCTTGCTGCACTGGCACCAGGTCACAATGACCAGCTGCAAAGCCCCTGGAATTTCCAGTTTTGGTTGACTGACCAAATTAGGAGGCTGGGAATGCCCAAATTAAGACATCAGTAAATGACCAAATTAAGATGTATACATGTGATAGGTTTGTTGAAACAAAGAATTATACTGACAGAACAGAGCGTGGAAGATATGACAATCACAGGAAGACCAATCAATGGCACCAAGAAATGAAGAGTCATCATGGGATAAAAATACAAAACGAGGGATTTTCAGAGCAGCGGGGGAAGGGGTGGGGGAGGTCAGATCCAGAGGCCAGCATGGGATAAAGGCACACCACCAAGCCATCTTGCCCACCCCATGGGAGTGGGTATTGGCCCCCAACCTCCAAGACTGTTAACATCTGACATTCAAGGAAAGAACCACAAGGTAGCACTCATATACTGGCCAGATGCATTGCTACCTCTGTGAACCACCAGAACTGGAAAATAATTTATGTTGTATCCTGTAATCATCTTGCTTGCTTTGCTTGCATTAGTCTTATTTTTTTATCACTGTGCATCAGTAAAATTTGCTTATTATCAAATGGATGAAGTTGTGGTCAGTCAGAGGGTTGTGCTTGCCCAGAACAAGGTATCAGAACTGAGCCATAAATCCAGTGCTAACAAATTTGTGAATGCTAATTAATGTTTTAAGGATGTACAAATGGGCACTGCCACAAAATATGTAAAAATAAAATCAAAAAACCTTTGAACATATATAATACTTTTCTGCAAAATATACTATGTGCTCATAGAAAATTTGAATCTGAGAGTGCTGATAACACCATCACTGATCCTGCAAAGTGCTTAATTTTAGACATTTAATTTTAAATGCAAAGGGCCTATTTTTAGGCATCCAAGTAGTTTTGTTATCTTCAAAAATGACATCTTGACATTGCTGGAGCCAAAGGAAGTTTGTCATCAACTCTAATTTTGCATAGCTTTACTTAGTTCTTTGCAGAAACAGAAAGAGACTGCTTCTCATACTGAGTTTTAAAGAGTTGCAGACGGATGGAGAGGAAATTTTATATGGAATTCTTGAGTAAATTTTATTGTTTGAAACTAGGGGTTTCAAATTCAAACTGGGCCCTGGGATCTGGACGGGAAGGCTCATCCTGGGGCCAGTGGCTGCAACAGCAGCAGGCCCACAACTGGCTATAGCAGGTCTGGCTGTGGTGGCAGACATTTGGAAGCAGCAGGCCAAGTAGCTGCAGGAGAAGCAGGGTGTACTATCACTGATGGTCATGTCCATCAGGTCTCAAACTCTACTGCAGGTGATGCACCTCCCTGACCATGGCCCCAGCTGCAGTAGCCCACTGGTAACCTGGCAGGCTGGATGGAACACCTCCAGCCCTCGTTATATATGTGCTTGCCAGTCTTGTTTTAAATCAACAATAACACATTTCTGAATGCTCATAAGCAATTCCTCATCAATAAAGCTTACTTCAAGCAAAAGCTCCTGCTTTCTCTCACTCCATATTTCTGCTGCAGACACAGTTGAAACATGCTACATTATTGCTTTTGCATTATTATTTTACTTCACACTATTTCTGCATCAAAATGCTTGCTTTTTGCTTGCCTTTTGTGCAAATATTATGGCCCAAAAGTTCTATCCTGAATTGTGAAAGTTGTAGTAAATTAGGAATATTTGAAAAAGATATAGAATGGAAAAGCTCCATTGTTTCTCCTTGCTATTTTACTCCACATAGATGATAGATCAACAGACAGTCAAGTCTGAATGATATATTACCATAGTAGATAAGTCACTGGTGCTAAAATTGTGAAACAAATTTAGTTTAAGTATGGTTATGTAATGCTATAACTGATTTTCAAGATCTTAAGTGTTATCTCATTTTATGATTAAGTTTAAGAGAAGAATGCACATTCCAAGTCCAACTAATGATGAGGTTTGATTAAAAGAGAAGTCAGTTGTAATTCCTACAACAGAACATTCTTGTAAATAATGCACACCTGTCTGGTGCTGGAGATTTAATGTCTTACACATTCTTCTAGACATACATGATGAAGGGCTGGCAGCACCAAAGGGCATATACACAAGTAGGAACAATCGAGTCAGCAAATTTTAATGACTTTGAACTGCAGTGCTATATAGCATATTTAGCAGAACTTGACAGTGTCTTCTGATATTACCCTCTTACAGGCCACTGAAATATTCCCTGTAGACTTTTTGACTGTATTCTAAAGGAAATAAACCACCTGTAAAGGTGCAACTTAAACCGATAAATATTAGCCTTCACTTTCAACAGGCTGCAAACTAATAGGAGTGTTAATTGCCAGCTAATACTTGATATAGCACTTACCATGGACATTCAAACATGGCACAATTTAACACAAAAAACTGTCAGAGAGAATTGAAAAAAATAAAATTATAAAAATGTTTCCATGGGCCATATTATGGAGGCTTTAACACAACTGTACAGAGTAAGGTCAGGGATGTGATATGGCAGGAGATGCAAGGAGCCCTTCCTCTTCCACATGTATCTGAGCAGCTGGCAAACACGATGGCACTAGGGCTATGTATACATGTTTAAATGATCTGGGAGAATTCTCCTGGGCTCTCCTGGTAACAAAACTTACTCAGAGATACCTGAACAGACGTGAACAGATTCTCCCAGATCATTTGACATGTGTACATAGCCTTAGTGTGCTGAGCCCCTGAGGAGCACAGAGCCTGTAGTGCTGATAGTGTACTGCTAAGGGGACCCTCTGCACATATCTCTGCAAGTTTTGCAGGTTCCCCAGTCTGCCCCGTGACAAATGGCAACAGTGCACAATGTAGCCCTGACTGGCTGATGCAGACTGCTCACAGTCAGCCTGTGTTTCCCTGCATCACTATGTGGGGATCATGAAGGGAGTGCATTTTGCTCCATGTTTGGCTAGAACAGCAGAGTCCAGAGAGCAACACACTATCTTCTGGAGGAGGGAAGCAGGAGCAAAGCATCCTGGGATTCTGGAGGACTGTGCTGTGGCTTCTCTCAGAAGACATGTACATACATTTACCCTCCCAGGAGAAACTCTCCCATGGGCGATTTAACCCAAGTTGTCCCCAAGTTATTTTATTCTGGGAAAAAAGACTTCAACTTATACACTTATGTCTTCTCCTGGAACAGCAGCAACTCTCCCAGAAAAAACTGAATGTCTTTACACTGCCTAAGACCAGTAGAGTCATGAAGCACATCTCAACTAGAGTAAACTGACATAGGTTCATTGACAACCATTATGCTTCTCCAGTTGACACTATCAGCAAAAATTGGCCTCCATTTTTCCCAATTTACTCTCCACTGACTGTGAAAGTAATGGAGTATTACAGTCCCAAGAGGCAACACTGCTAGACCTACACAGATGCAATACTGGACATATTTAGATACTATCTGTTACTTCCATTTGATAGTGTCTTTTTGGTTCCAAAGATTCCAAAATGTGTTCAAGGTATATCCAAATAATTGCATAGTAGCTGATTTCCAAAGGTTTTATATACATGTGAGATTTTTTTAAAAAAACCCATGCATTGGCAAGGAATCTAAAGCCATCTGATTTCATGTTAACATTTATTCCCAGTTCTTGATTGGTGTAATAGCCTGAGGAATCACTTTCTTAACTCTTCAGTAATAAAGAATCAAGAAACAGATATTTTTTCAATTTCTTTTCATTACATTTTATGTCCACATTTAGATGTATCTGGCAAAATCTGAAAACTGACACCAATGTGAGAGTCCCCAGGGATTCACAAATATCATTTCCATGACACACTGAAAACTGGTGGAAAAAATGGAAAATGTGAACTGTTATAAATTTGAGCTAATCTCCTGCCATAACCTAAAATGATCCTCAGCAGCCAGGTAATCTTCTGGTATTCGACACCATAAGAAGAGCTTGGCTATCTGAACCTCAGTGGCTGGTAAGGATATCAGTATCTCCTAATATACCTGTAACAATGATATTTCATTGTAACAATTCAATTCTACAATTGCTTGATATCCCTGTGGGGGAAAAAAAAATATCTGCAACAATATTGTTGAATTTTTACACAAGATGCAACAGTGCAGTAGCTCACTGCTATGGTGCTGTAGCATCGCCTGGTAAGAACCATAATGGCAATGCTACAGTGCAGTTGCATCTAAAAAAAACCCGGTGCAGTGACGGTACTGTACAGTTAATGCCAGCATCAATTGCACAGTCCACTGCTTGTGTAGATGCAGCCAGAGAGCGGGTTATTTTTAAGGTTTCAAAATATATGTACGTTAAGGATTGGCAATAGTCATTAACTCATTATAGTCAAAGACAGAATATTTTGGCTACACTATAATCTAAAATATCCACAATCTAAAAAATCTTTCACAATATATTTACAACAGAGTCTCCAACCCATCAGCCTTCAGCAGGAATCACATTTGCAATAGCACTTAAGAGACTTAACAGCCAAAGTACCATTTTCAGAAAGGACTTTGGTAGGTAGCAGCCTAGCTTCTACTGAAATTCAAGTAAGATCTGAGCATCTAAAGTACTTCAGCCTGGCTAAAACACTGAGACTGATGATTTAAGTCATTTGAACATAACATTACATGGTGGTTTCATTCTTGAAAAAGCACCATGCAAATAAAAATTGTGTAAAAAGATACCAAGGGTCTATGGGAAATAAGGGTTTAGGTTCCAGATGTGGCTGATAATTTGGCCAATAAATGCCCATGTGTGTGTACAGCCACAGTACAGCACACAGGCAGCAAGCAGCAGAGTCCGGTAGCTTGGAGAGCTGCCTCCAGCTGGTAAATCTGGTGTGGTGGAAGGGGAGGGGGAAGGGAAGGGCTATGGCTGGGGACAGATGAATGCCCCATATGGTAAGGGAGTGGGGCAGAGGCAGGGGTAGACGCTGCCCAGCCAGGTGAAGGGCTCATATGGGAGATGCAGTGGGGGACAGCAACTGCCGTTGTGTGCACCCTGGGACGGCATGGGTGGGGGGGGCAAGTGCCCCTGGATCTGCACAAAGCAGGGAGGGCAGTCTGCAGCTGTGGGCTGAAGCCAGGGCTGTGCTAGGCTTTTCTTGGTGGGGGCTGGGCTTGGGGCAGGCAGTGGCAGCTCTGGAAGGGGATACAGGGGGTACTGCAGCCACCCTAAATTTTTCCATAGCCCTGTAGCCCCCTTCCAATGCCGCCACCACCCACCCTGAGCCCAGCCCAGCTCAGCCCTGCTGAGAAGAGCCCTGAGCAGACCTGGCTCTAACCCACAGCTGCAGCCTGCCCCAACCTGCACAGGTCCAGGAGACACATGCCCTCCCCGTGCCCTCCTGGGGTGCACACAGCAGTGGGAGCCACCGCACCCCATGAACCCTGGGTGAGCTGCAGCTCTGTCCTGTGCTCACCCAAGCTGGGCAGTGGCTGCCCCAGCCCCTGCCCCACTCCCTCACTGTAGGGGGCATTCATCTGACCCCCACACCCCTTCCACCACAACACACTTTCCAGCTACACTGACAGCAGAATGGTGGAGGCAGGGCAGGAAGCAACCAGCTGATTCTAGAGCCATCTGTGCATCTTGGCAGCCATGTAAAAGTGAATCCATACCATGTACAAGAATAAAGGGTCACAATTATTTGACTGTGCATAACTGAAACTATGGGAAAAAACAGCATGTAAATCAACGCCTAACTGTACTACTGTTCAAGGGCTTCCAAATGGTGTAAAAAGGCACATCTTGAAGGTAACATCTTTCAGATATGGCATAGAGCTCCTTTTTACCAGAGTACTTCTGACGGCCTAACAAGATTCCATTTTGAATAATTGGATTCCACCAGTCTAAATTATGTAGGTATGTACTTTCAGTTGAATACTGAGTTCTTTGTTTCTTGTAATAAATTGTGTAGCATTGTTATGGGATGCTAAGGAGCTTGTCTATCCCTTCATGGAAATGACAGTATTATAGTGGTGGACCAAAAAATCTTTCACTTGGTAATATTCTTTGAGATCCTTAAAACTGGAAGGTGTTTAATAGATTAAAGATAATAAAATTAATAATAGATTAAAGATAATAAATCTAACTATTTTCTTCCCATTTGTCTATGAGATCAGGCATGGAGTTTATATTTTTCTAAGCAATACTCTTCATATGGAATCACCTTGTGCATCCATCTTTTGCATTATCACAGTTCCAAAACATATACCAATCAAAAACACAAACGTTTTTATGTTCCAAATCACTGTTGTACTTCTTGACATCTAGAATTTCTGAGCATTCTTGAATGCTCCTAATTTACTAAGTACATCATATCCCATTCTAAAGCTGAGGATATTATTATGAAGTAATAGCGATGCTTACTTATGAAACATCAAAGTGGTTCGTAAGATACACATGACAATTTGTTCTCAATAATTGAATGGAACATCAGAAAGTTCAGTTCATTCCATTTTGGTAACACTATTGTCATACATAAGCTATACATACCATTTGTTCCATTCTTATTTCTTAATCTGATGAGCCAGTTAAATGATTTTTTTTAAGATTAGCTCTGACCAGCTATGGAAACTTAAAGTGACGTCACTGATTGGACTAGTGACATCATGAGTTTGTTCATCACTAAAATAGTTTTGATGAGAGCAAATGACAGGAATATCAGACACACAAATAACAGCAGTGGAATAATGATATTCAACTATAATCATTATTCTGAAGTGACTGGGTAATATAATGACAGAAAGGGGAGGGTGAGAAATAAATCACTGATACATAGAAAAAGAATTTATGTATCCAAAGAATGAAATATCAATTATTATTGTCCAAAACAATGGACAATACTTTCTATCCATGTTATGGGAAGGCCATTAACTACAGCTTTTTTCATCTGCAGATTTCAAAATGGCAAAGCACAAAAGAAGGGCAATCATTTAATCAAAATGTTGCCCTATTTGTCTAAGCATTTGCACAAAGTAAAACTGTTGAAGAAACAATAGGAAAGGTTAGTGTTTTTTTCCCTTTTGTTTCTTTCTACTCCTGGAATCATAGCAGAAAATCAACCATACAAAGGAGAAGTTTTGGATAGGGCAAATATTTCTGCGTCTTATACCTAACCAAGCCAATCCTGTGGGCCAGGTGAATGTCATGGGGCCATCCACAGGCTGGATCCAGTATGTAGAGTTGGTTCACAGTCCAATTCAGAGCGTGCAGCCATGTCATCTGGCCTGTGGGACTCCCTACAGCTTTGGAAATTTGGTGGCAGGGAAGCAGTGGCAGTCTTAAATGCCACAGTTCTGGGGGAAAAAACCCACTAACTTTTCACAGAGTCATAGTAATCAACACTGCCACTACTCCCCTGCTGCCAAACTTCTGGACCCCTGGGGAGTCCAAAAGGCCAGATGACACGGCTCCATGGGTTACAGTTTGGACCCCACTGCTCTATATTTTTGTTCTGGTAACTGGAGTTCGGAAACACATGAACATGCGGGTGTCAACCAAAAAGTATATTAGGTTACTGTAGAAATTTGATGGAAAACTGATATTGCAGAAGACACCCTTCTCAGTTAAATATAACATTGTACTAACAAATAACAGTGCATAAACAAGAAATATGCATAGACTCTCTCAAACCCAAATTCTTAAAGAATGGTAGGACTTTATTCCAGCCATCATTAATTAAAGTTGTTCTCAAGGCACACATTTGTGTCTACACCTTTGCAGAAAGCTTCTACAACATAAAGTAACAAGTTTGACCTGATATCTAGCTTCTTTCAATATATTCAAATCACAGAAGACTCTGTAGTTGTCATTTTAGTCTGTACTTTTTGCTTTAAGCACCTTAGATATAATCACTATATTATCTGTCAATGCATCTCCTCTATATTGCAACAGCAGCAGCTAAACTAACTCTCCTCTTATTATTTCAAATGGTTTTACAGACAGTAAGACTGTTTCAGACTTGCCCTTGAAGAAATTAACCTTATTGAACAAGTCGGTAAACTCGGAGACAAAAAGTTTAACTGACAAGGCCAGGTCCATAAAGAAAAAAATAGCCAAGAACACATTATATATATCTTAATACACAGATCACATTCCACCCTCTTCCCAAATTCCAAACTTCTGTTTGATATTAAACACACAGTAAGGTACAAAAACATAGACTTTAGCCTCTGCATTCCCTTTAATATATTTTATTCTTCTCTAGCACAGGCTTGGTTTTACAAGCTCCTGACAAGCATCACATTTAAAGAACACCTGCTTTTTGATACCATCACTTTGACTATACACCAGTGTCCTGTCAGCGCCACCAGGTTTTCAGTAGTTGTTGCAACTAAAGTCTTCAAGTTGTCACCAAGATTATGTAACCTTTTCTCCCAAGTAAACATTCTTGTCATGGAATAGAGACTTTTAGCCTCAGGCTGCTGAAAATAGGCCCCAGAAAACTAGGCTCAACTGCTATGGGAACAAACCATCAAAACAAGTAGTCCCTTAAAATCACAGCTGACAGCATTCTTTATGGGTTGACATCTCCGTGCAGAAAGACCAAGGTGAAACACAGGACTAGAAGCACTCAGACAGTAAATGTGGCATCAAACTCATTAGGCTTCTAAATGTAATAGTCATGTCTCATGCACAGGCCAGTTTTGCAAAAGTCTGGTCTGCATATATTTCAGAAAGAATGCAGGAGAGTGTGACACATGGACCTTGGTCCACCAAGCCTGGAATAATATAGAATGCCTTCAAAAGGTAAGTCAGGCTATTTCAGACACCCATTTCCTTTCTTGAATTGCTGATTATAATCCTAGCCCAGATTTTCCCCTATTGCAGGTCCTCTCAGCATGTGTCCTCAGGCTGAGTTTCCTGGCTGAAGCCATTTATTAATATAATATTTTTTCAGGGTAGTAACTTGTCAGTAACCTAGAGAACAGTTAGGTATGTCAAGTTTCTTTACATCTTCTGAGAAACCCTATGCTTTTTAAGGGTTAGTGTTGCTTTACATACCACTACTGAACAACAACAAAAAAATAAATAAATAAAGTGCTATTTTTCAAGTTATGTCAGCAAGGCAAGACTATAAATCAGGCTCTCTTGTCTGGCATACATATTTTACAAAAAAGAACAGCAAATAATTAAGCAGCTTTAAAGGCACTGACCTTTATAGTGTATTTTTAGCTATCCTATTTTTTTAAATAAAACAGATGACAGCAATTTTCCAAAAATTAGATTGTAAATATGTCCACAGGAAAGTAAGCTCAAACACTCATTTTACCATGCCCTGCTTGTGGCAACTACAGCATGGATTCAAAAGCCAGTGCCATCTTACAATTAGGCTTGATAAATTGTAAGTAGGGTGACTATAACTATTAGGCAGAAATCTCGGCCAGGCAGGACAGCATCTGTTCCCTCCCCTCCCCCCTCTCCCCACAACTTCAACTCTACCCTGTGGCTCCCCACACACATACATTACTCCTGACCCTGACTCTGCTGCTCAAGCTACTTCACTCACAGCCCAGTGGAGTCTAGATCAGGAAGCGGCCCATTGGCTGGGCTGCCTAGAGAAAATTGAAGCAAAAGTTCCAAATTGGCACATACTCACATACATGTGCCCAGCTCTTGACTCAGAAGCCAGGCACACATGGGTGGGTTCCTACCAATCTGGGACTTTTGCTTCAATTTCCTTCAACAGCTGGGATGCTGAGACAGCCTCTGAAATCCAGGACTGTCCTAGCCAATCCAGGACACATGGTGACCCTCATTATATGTCAAGTTGTTCATAAGTAATGCCATCTCTGTGTTTCTAGCATTGGTTATGGATGGTACCCTTTTACCTGCTTGGCAAAAGTAGTAATAAGGAATTGTCCATCATCAGGCACCTAAAACTCATGCCAAAAAAGTCACAAACACCCACCTCTACCCACTTGAAATGAGCTTGTATTAGAATCTGGCTGTGCAAAGAAGAATCCTTAATAAATACTGCCAGCTCTAAATAGTTGTGATAGGACCTCGTGGCTAAGGCCATGAGGGTACAAATTCCCTGTAGGGTGAAATACCCCATATTAAAGGACAGCTAAATTTACAGATTAAAAAAAAAAGAAGCTAACTTCAATTATTAGGGAAAAATACTACAACAGAACCAGAGAAGACAGTATATAAAACAACAGGTTTAAAATAGGTTTTAAAATATTTAAAACACACTGAGTGAATTTACACGTGCATTTACACCAGCTTAAAGTTACTGCACAGTAAGTGGGAATAGGCTAATATCTACATGTGTAGGTATTACAGCACATTAACACTAGCTGTAGTCCCAAGTCAGTCCACACAGACAGTGTTACTGTGCAGTAAGGCATCTACACATATGTTACTATGCAGTTACTAATTAGGCATAAATTTGATACCTGCATGATGCTCAAGCTGGAGTAAGTCACCATATTCACTGCACAGTATGGGCATGCATGTGTAGATGCGTGTCCATACTGCACAGTAATTTTGGTTACTGCACAGTAAAGATGCATGTGCAGATGTGCCCACTAACTCCTAACACTTTTCACTCTCACCCCTAGCCAGTGCTTACTTCTTCTAACCTCTTACTTACTTGTTTGATAGGGTTTATTTATTTAAATAATCTTTTAGTACCTGTCTATTCCCCATCACTTTTATGTAATAATAATAAATCCCTTAGAATTACTTTTATTACCAGAAATTGGCAATGTTATATTTTTATTCTACTGCAAACCAGCTTTGAGTCCCAGAATATTTGCATTTGTTTTGGTTTTACATATATAATTAATGGAAAACATCCTGGATTTTACTGAATATCAAACTGACTGAATTGAATATATTGAATATTTTGGCATTCTTTACTGAAGAGAACAATGAAAATATCATAAATCCAATAAGAAAATAGTGATGGCTGACAAAAGCATCACAAACACTAATTTCCAAACATAGCACTTTGTTGTATTTTGCATACAGTAGACTTGAATTAAATGATACTACCACGCAAGAGGAGATATTTTTCTTCTCATCTCTACCTGCAGTGAATTTCACCAAAAAATGTATATTTAATGTCATGTGCACCTTTTATAAAGCACCTACATACTAGCTTATGCTATTGATGAATACAAAAAACAAATGACATGGTTTTCATAAACTAGCCTGGCTATTTTTGCCCTTCTTTTAGATTAACAATTCTGTTGTGAAGAAAGAAACAGCCAAACAACAATAACTTTCTTACAAATAAGACAAGTTTTGAAAGTAAACAAATGCAGAAAAAGGCTTTGGGCTGTTTTGCTATCATATACTTTAAAGAACCATGAGCTTGACTTAACATAAAAGTTAGACACGCGCTGATGATGGAGTGTATGAGAGTTGTGCTTCATTCCAACATGCTGGAGGTTGGGTCAGACAGCCTAACCTTGCAGTTGGAGTGAGCTTTTACTCTTTATCTGCCAGATTTGTGATCATTCTTCTCTATAGGGCAATTGCTGCTGTAGTAAAAATAAATCTAATGGAGTAGTTTAGAGCAGAAGTGTTAAACTCACCCATGGCCCCAGGCCAGATCAAAACCTGGATGACAGGGTGAGTGTTGGTTGGCATTTAATAAAGTTATTGTTTGCCTCCTCACCTAATGGGGCTCCGTAGCTGGGAATTCAGTGGCTAGCCATGTTCCAGCTCACCTTACCTGCAAATTCTTGGCCCCTGTAGGAGCTCCTCAGGCCAGGTAAAATGACTCTGCAGGCCATCTCTTTGACACCCTTGGTTTAAAGTATCCATGGTTGTATTAAAGGAAACACAACATAACTGGGGACATGCTGTCGAACAGCACATAGGTTCAGATAAAGTTCTGAAGAAACAGCACAAGCATTTCATAAATAACTTTTCATTGTACATCACTTGATCATTAGCTTCCAACAGAACTATAGTGCAAGAATCTTGCTGTAATTCATTGTTTACATTAATAGTAAAAATAGAAATGCTTTATGTTTTACAAATACAAAGACAACTTCATGGAAACAACAGAACACAATGTCTATTCTTAAACTTTGGGGATTTTTTAAAGATTGTAAAGTGCTATAAGACTCTTGCATTAAAAGTGTGGTTTAAGGCCAAAATATTTGCCTGTTTTGTGGCCTAAAACATGCCCTAACACGTGCTAGAGTGGGTTACTGAAATTACCTCTTGAAGAGCATAAAAACTAAGAATAGAAATATTATTCAAAAGGCTGCATAATAAAAAAATGAACACTAACATTTTATCAACTCCAAAAATATTTGGTGACAATTACACAGGGCCTACATAATTTGATAATTAAATGTTTATGGTAACCCTGGTACAAGAAGCCTTTAATGCCTGCTAAGTTAAATTATATAATAACGGTGACAACAGATATGCAAGATACATACAGATGGTAAAATGTTGTTATAGCAGATATCTACACTCCACATATTTTCTTTGTGTATGCGTGGTTTCTAGATGTTTATTTTTAAGTATTAGCAGGACTGATTCCCCTCTCATTGTTCTAAACAGAAACAATGACAACATGCAGTCCATTATTCAAACTTTTGTTTTTTATTCTCATGAGTTCTGTGCTGTTTTTGAGTTACATTTAGACCATGTACAGACATGCAGGGAGGTCATGAGGAGGTCAGATCGAGTTTAAAATGGCTACATGATCTAAGGTAAGTTGTAGGGGGTGAAGCGGGTTGTGGGGGTGGGGGAGCAATCTACTCTGGCATAGGGATGGGAGGGGCTAGCAAAGTCAATGGGAGGATTGGGATGGCAGACAGGTTTCATAGGAGAGAACAGGGGGTCTGGTAGCTTCCACAGAGGAATGAGGGGAGCAAGTGAGGTCCACAGGTGGATCAGACAGGACAAGCTGGGTCTGCAGGGGGATTGGCGGGGATAAGCGGGGGGTCTGTAGGAGGTTGGTAGAGTCCAGGAGGGTTTGGCAAGATTAGGGGAATTTGCAGGTTCCACAGGAGGTGTGAGGGGGTGGAGATCTCTGTCTCCCCCACCCCCTGGGAACAAGGGCTGTTTTTAGCCCCCTGACCCTCCCATACACAGATGAACAGCCCCCACTCTGATCCCACCCATCCCTCCTCCCAGCCCAACTTATTTCCTTGGCTCCTGGAGTGGGCTGATTCATGAGGGAGGGGGTTGTCCATCTTGGGGTGGGAAGACTGGCCAGGGGGCTAAATAGCCTGGTGCTGTTGGGGGTTGGTAGGAAAAGTATAGCCAGTGGGTGGGCTTTCTCAGCCCCAGAGCTGTGCTGGGAACTGTACAGAAGTTCAGTAAGATTGGTCTCACAAGACTTAATCTACATTAGAGTACCTCAGAGGTACACTTAACTTCGATCAGATCGACCATTTTTAGACAGATCGAACCATGGGTGACTGGTGCCACCTGAGTCAGGGGGAGCATGTGCCCCCACCCCAGCGACCAGTCAGTGATCTGGGGGGAAGTCCCACCACGGCCAATTGCGTTGGCCAGTAAGTGGCCCCAGGGCTCCTGGAAGTGGCCGCCGTGCTTCTGGAAGTGCTAGTGGTACTTTATCTGGTGCCCCGCTCCCAAGGTGGGCACCAGTGCTCCCACCTGCCCTTCTACCCATCGCCTTTGGGAGGGGCATGACCTGTCAGGCAGTGCAGCAGTGCTCTTAGGGGGTGCACGTGCACCCCTGTGCACCCGCTATACATTGTCACTGGATTGAACTGTCCTGAACATCTATGAAGTTAGATCAGTAGCTATTTTTAATATGATCTAACCTCCCCAAATGTCTGTTTGTACCCTAAGGAGTGGCAGTAATAGAAAATGCTGAAATAACTAAGAGCAGAAATGGTATATTGGAATACCCTTGATGTAGCCTTTCCCTGCCTACAAAATAAAGTCTTTAGAGGACATCTTCCCTAGTCACCCTTCCCCGGGCAGCATCCCATGTTCAAAATGAGAAAAATCATTTGGACTGTATGTGTCACCCACCACATGCCCTATGTCTTTTTGTTTTAAAAAGTTTGTGCTCTTCCAAGCAGATGTGTTTTGCTTCAGCTGGCTCCCACGCCAAGCAGCTTTGGGTGCTATTTTATATCTTCACAAATAAAGCAACATTACCCTCAAAAGACAAATAATGCAAACACACTAGCAAGCTCTGGGAACTGTTGTGCTGGATAGTCCGAAGGGATGATAGCAGTTTTTGCGTACCTCTTCACTCAATGGGTTATTTGTATAGTCTGCATACTAACCAGCAACTTTGGCAAGTAGGCTAAATTGTGCGGTAAGAGCTGATATAGAAAGCATTTGAAAGAGAACTAGTCTGAGAAAACTTTATTCTTGTTGTTATCCTTATGAGCTTCCTCCTTTTACTCTTCTCATCCTTCTCTTCCAGGCATAATATTTCTTTGAGGCACAAGGGAACCACCAAGCAACATATTACAACTAAAACTAATGTTATCAAAGAAACTGAAATGTCTTGTTCAGCTTGAAGAACATGCTAAAATTGCTACTTTAGAATTACTGCAAAGGAGTTCCTTTGCTGTTGTAATTAACGACAAACAGGCAACAACTAAGCATCATTAGTACACAGTAATATTTGAATAGCTATAGTATCTCAGATACCATTTAGTAGCAGCCTTAGCAAACTACATAATGTTTAATGGTGAATGGATTTCAAAGATTTTCTGTGGCTAAATGCGTCAGCCCCTGCAACTAAAACACGATGGACTCAGAATTTAGTGAAGGATCTTAAAAAAGTCCTGCTATTTTTCATCCTATCTCAAGACTATTATCCAAATGTGAGATGCTCAGTCTTCATTTGCTTTTAAAACTCATAAAGGTAATGGCAGACAAGAAACCAGAGTTGACACAGCAGTATTCTGGCTCAGCACAGTAAATCATTTATTCTGAATAGTCTTAGTTTTGTGAAGTGGAATTCAATAGAATATAATTCTATCTTCTGTGATGTGGCAGGTAATATAAATATTTCTGCACATTAAAAGTCCTGAAACTGGATGGTGTTTAGGAGATAGTAATTAAAATTAAAAACAAAACAAAACTGTATTTTCACTTCATTAAAAACACTAGAAGTGTGATCCCTGAAATTACTTAAATCAACTTGATGGTGTTTCACCCAAAAATAACTGATTGGCTTTTCTATGACTTTTTTTTTTTTGTCCTTTGCTGAACTTGATAAAAAGAGCTATCCCTTTCAATTATTAGAAAGGCAGGGGGAAAAAAAAGATGGTGTTGAAGAAAGCACTGATAAAGCACCAATCTTTTATTTTTTGTTACAAACTTTAAATGAAAAACTAAAATCCAATGTGTCTGGTGAATTCAACATAAAAGAAACAGAAATGGTTAAAGGGCAGAGCAATGCAACTAAGTAACAAAAACAATTCATTCATGTTTCATTTTTTAAAAGTTGGGATAGAGTTTTATACTACATCAGTGTTCAAAACACATATATTTGCTGATACAGATTTCTTTGTGTATTTGTGTTCTTGATTTTCATTATGCTCTTAATGGTGAGAAAACAGAAAAAATGGTTTCCGGGTCTGGAGACCAACAGTGCTGTCCTACTAACAGCTACTACACAGTTCTTTGACAGCCAGGTAGCGTAAAAGTGCAAAGTCCTGTGACCGTACCTCCTCATCCTGGCCAGAAAATCTCCCATAAAAGGAGGGTGCTGGGGCACAACTGGAATTGGAGCCAGAAAGATTATATATTACTAAGGGATACCCTTATCACAGTGGCAGCTTTAAGTACTCCTTGCACCACTCAAGCAATGCAGAGATGACCTTAGTTGGCCTAAGCCTCCAAATCAATATGCAGTTATAAACACTTACAGAACGAGAAAAGTATACTGCCGTCTTTTATAGGTAATGTTTTAATTATATTATTGTTCAATGGTACATACACATTATAGATGGGAAAAATTGTTAATGATGATAAAGAGAAGGTTGGCTATCAATGAATATCACTGTGGTGCATTTGTAAAGAAACTGGATGTTATCATAATATTACTGATGAAATATTTTCCATTCTATCAGTAACCAAGAAAGACACTAGACAACACCCATTAAGGGTAAACATTTTTAAATCAGCCAAGATAACTTGAACCTGAGACTCTAAAAGAGCTGCTGATATTTACTTTTTAATAAATCTTCAAAGACTGAGGAAGATCCAGAGCTAGAATTTTGGAACAACATTCAAAAAGGCTAAGTAAAGCAGCTTGCAAAACAATTATTTTGACAATAACCCTGAGTAAAACAAGAGGAAAATGAATACAAGAGTCAACTCTTGTAAGGAATTAAAGAATATAAATTTTGACAATATGGTTTTATGGAAAATAGCTCTGGTTAAAACAAACCAGGTTGAAAAAGGTAACTGTAGATTTAAGATGCTTTACGTAGTTATAGGCAGTGGAAGTGGAGGTTAACCAGACTCAGCCTTCCCAAACACAGGCAGCAGGTAGGGCCCCAGGGCAGCCCAGCCACAGGCTGCTGCAGAGGAGGAAGGGGTGTGCACACACACATATGCTGTGCAGCCAGGATTACAGCCGTGTGACTGTGACTTATCTTCAAATTAGAAACATGAAAAAAAGTATTAAATCATCCAAGTAATTAAACAGTTTCAAAAGAGTATAATATTTTACATGTCTATAGGCTCAAATGTATGTATGCAGACAGACTGGTTGATACAGCCATCTCAATACTGAGTTTGGAAAATATTGGCTGAAAAATCTATGCTTTATTTCTCTTTAGTTTATCTGAGAAGGGAACCTAGTTTTAAAGTCTAGTAAATAGAGAATACAGTAACTCACTAGGGCTAACCAGGGACACACAGAAATCCCCAAGAAACAGCATTTCTATTTCTATAGCTTTTTTTCTACAGAGCAGAGTTGATTACCAGATAACCACTGCCTATTCCATTTTCTCAAATAAACAGCTTGACAGGCACAAAGTGACAGGCATCAATACTAATCTTCTCAGCCTGTCTGTAACTGGACCCTGAGACAAACCAACCTACACCTGCCTGTCCGCAGGATGTACTTCTAGTTTTTCCCCACAGAAACCACTAACAACACTCATTAGTTGCTTCCTTCCCTGATAAGTGGCTTGTGCTATTTTCTGGTTCCCATTATTATATTCATTTCTGTGTGGTTCCTGCAGCCTGATACCTCAGTACTTTAGGGGTTCTACATCTGCCACCAAACAATGATTTGACATGACACTGTGACAGAAAACAGGGAAAAGGGATGGAAATAAAAGAACAAGGGATCAAAACAACCACATTTGCCTCTCTTTGTGGGGTGTGCCTATCAACACCAATAACTGTTAACAGAGAGCTTGGTGTCACATTGATAGAAAAGTCAGATCACTCATGTCAGGGGTCCACTTGACTGGAAGGTATCAATCTTTTTCCTTTATCCAAAAGGACATATAAAAATATAATGGTCTATTAGCCCTTGTTGCTGTGTAACCTTTCAAGTTTAGATAGGTGCCCTCTGTACTCCTCTAATTCCACTGACCCTGTACACACTGGCTTCTCCACCTCTTTCAGTAGCTCAAAGATTGTTTTCTAAAACTACATTAATGACTATCTTCATTATTAACCTTGAGGCTGTCTTTATCACATGGTTTGATTCAAGACAACTTTAATTAGAGAGTTTTATTTTGGTTGCTTTTCCAATTAGTTTTACTTCCTTAATAATACTGGGTAAAATCTTGAGGTCTTTCTTCTAGCTTCTTCTCAGGCAAACCTCTTTTGAAACACAGATGCATAAAAACATTAAATAAATAAATAAAGACAGACCAGCAGGGCTCAGGGCATCTGAGTCATCAGGCTACGGTTCGTATTCTTTGGCTGTCATTAAGGCTAGGGACAGACATTCAAAAGCCTAAGCCTGAATTGATTCAATCTTTTCAGGTTAGTTTAACTGAGCTAGGCTGAACCAGCTTGTAACCTGACAGACATCCTCTCTGGACTGGGAAATGCAGGCACATGCCTACAGTAGTTCAGGCTAGAAGCCCGGGGGTGCTAGAGCAGCCCTTCCTTCCTTCCACACTGCTGACCTGAGGGGGGCATGGCCAGGCCCCTGTAGGACTCTCTGATAAGGGAGGTCTGCCTGCACCATCCCAGGCTTTTCCTCACTAGCTACTCAAGACCTGGGACTGTTGCCAGCCCCCAGCCCAACTAGCATTCTGAGGCAATGGGGTGTATGCAGTGCTCTGTTGATGATACAGACCTTTCCTATCTCCCCCCATGCTTCTTTATATTGTCTTCAGTAACTGATAGGCAAGCAAGCCAGCAGGGAGCTGATAGCTGTGCTTATGACCCCATCAGCAAAACAACAGCCTCTCTCCATTAGTTCAAACTCTTCTTAAACAGCTTACCAGCTGGCCTGTTGATTTGCTCCAAAAAGCCCTAAGTGGTCACTGTTCTGTCTGCCTGCCCCAGTGAAATTGGAGATATGCACACACAGACACCTCTTGTAGCATACCACATGCCTAGAGTCTGTGGGGCTGGTGTCTGCGCTATGGGAGATAAGAGGGAGGGAAGAATTGCTGCTTGAGCAGCAGGCAGTGAGGAGGGGTGGGTAGGGAAAAGGGAAGCCCGGCAGACCCTGCTGTACCTGCAGTCTCTCCCAAACTCCAGCCAGGGCGCAGAGGGAAAGGGCCTGCTCTGCTGTGGAGCAGAGCCCTGCCCAGCCCAGAGAGCATATCAGGATGCTGGGGGAGTCTGGTTTATCTTAAAGCAGCAAGGGGCCTGGGACCACATTTCATAGACTGGTTTGACCAAAATCAGTTAAGTCTGATACTACATTCAGCCAAGTTTATCTGAAACCAGTTTCAGCCATTTTCAAATGGGTTTATGTGCACTGAACATCTGTTCTGTTACACGTTTAAACTAGTTTCTGATCATTTAAGCCAGTTTATGTGTAATGTCTGTCCCTAGCCTAATTGGTTGTGATCAGAAAACATCAATCTTTTGCCCTTCTGTTTTCACCCTACATTTTCTGTCCCGTCTTTTTAGACAGTAAACACTTTGCATTCAGGAATCTCTCTCATGCTGCTTTTGTGCCACACTTAACAAAATAGGGCCTGATCACACTTAGAAGTGTAGGCACTTCAATTTAACCAAACTCAACTTAAGGTTTTAAGTTTCCATGCCTCATAGCAAAATTGTTATTTAGTGGAGAGGATGAATGAGCACATTACAGAAGACTTTGATCCTTCTCATTCTAAGCATACAGATCTCATTCACTTTTTCCATTGTTATTACTGATAGAATCTTTCCTATTAGAGTCAGTCTTGAAAGGATGCAGTGGCTAATTTTAGATAATAATTTATTACTTTAGTATGTGTGGCCAAGACATTATATGATAAGCTTTGTCTCCTTCAAGGCTGTTATATTTCAGTCAAATACCTAAACATGAAGATTTAGGGACTTCTGTAGTCAGTCCTTCAGAACAATATTCTTGTATTAGAATATTCTACTTATTAAATGGACTCTAGGCAGTCGCCTTATACGCTCCTCCTCCTCAAAACCTTCACCTATATTTCACTAACCAGAGTTTCCCACTAAGCACTGTTTCAGGTTGTTTTTTATTTTATAAAATAAAGGGATACTATGTAGTTAAATCATCAGGACTTATTAACTAAATGATCGTATAAATAGTCTACTTTAAAAATATTACAAACACTTCCAGTGTAATATGCAACAAAATGAGAAGAGTCTAACTGTGAAAAAGAAATATACAGTGTTTCATACATAATTTTTTAGCTATTTAAAAATGAAACAAAATCTTGTCTACAATTTTCCAGCTGTTATGGTATCATAAGATAAATCTACAATACAGTTTGGCAAAGAAAAAAAATATTGGTTTTTACAAAATACAGGAATATAAATGTTTCAAGGACTGCAACTGTCCAAACAAATTAGTATAAGCAAAAAAAAAAAGTTGTTTAGCTTGTTTTTGTATCAACTTCATAATATCCTCTATAACTACTTAAACAGTTGTTTAAAATGTGTTTAAGAACTTAAGGGGATGCATTTAATATTTATTCAAACTGATGAGATAAAAATATACAGGTGCTCTTGGTGTCTGTTATTTTTGTCATACTTCATTAACTGAAATAATCATTCATTTCCTTAATTAAAAAAGAATGAAGCTAGATGGCTAGCTCTGAAAGCCCAGTGTGTGCTCATGTTTAAATTCTCAGCCAGGGCTAAAATGAAAAAGGAGTTTCTTTCCTCAATGACTTTGAAAAGAATAGAGTGGTGATTAACAGCAATATTTTTTTTAATGAAACACAACCTTTCATCCCTGTCATCTTCTGACCATCCTCGCTTGTACGCAGCTCCCTGACAAGTAGAATAATAACGGTCATACATCACTGCCCCGAAAGTCCAATCATCTAAATCTTCACTCACTGCAGCCTCTGAGACTCAATTACTTTATTGACATGCAATCTTCATAAGGGGAGAAATATTGTGCATGTAAGGTCACTTGGTTATGAAGACATATTATCATATTATCTGCATGAGGGTTGCAGGGCTAAGACCTGACAGAGCTAATTATAATAGTACATGATAGAGAGCTCAGTACACATTATTTGCTTGGCTGAAAATAAAGGTGAGGTAAGACCATGACATCATGGTTCCAAAAGAAAATAATGTACCTTCCCTTGAAGGCTATAACTTTTTAAAATCCAGTGTTTTCTATACAGTATATCAGCGGTTCTCAAACATTTTAGACTCAAGGCACCCCTCAGAAAATGCCATCACTTAGTTGCATTCTTTTTTGGACTACAAGAAAATAATAGAGCAATTCTTCTACTACAAAGAACTCAAAAAAGACTATAACAAGTCAGAATGTTTTTAATACTGATTCCTACTTGAAATCTCTGGGTTTATCATGTGAATCATGTTTCCACACCTAACAGACTGTGGCATCCCACAGGTCCTTGAAAGAACCTCAAGGCACTCTGGGGTGCCATGGCATCCTGTTTGAGAATAACTAGAGTATACCCAAGCATTATATAATCAGGTAGGCAATGAGCATTTCTAATATCATTCAGTTTTGGTGCCTGCAGTGTAAGGGTTATCCACAACAATTCACTCCTTTCTACCATCCAATTGAATCCACAGCTGAAGATATTCCAAAGAAAGCAGGTAAAACTAGGGACAATTCAATGAGGTTGAAGTATATAATTAATAGCCTGTCCTCCCTCACCACTTCCCACCACCATCATGGCAGAACAACCCAACCAGCTCATATAGTGCACGGTATTGTGGCAGTTAATGACATGCTGAGAAAAGTACATGTAGTCCTGTCATTTTAAAGAACCACCTCATTCTGTTATTCTCTTCAGCCCCTTCCCTTTTCTATTATACCATTCCTATTCTACATCAGGCTAACCAAATCTTCCACTATGAATGGCTGGCACATTTCCATTTCTTTCCTAAACTAACTGTTATAAATGCAGCTGCTAAAGATGTGTTGGCCAGTACCACTCCCTTTTTGTTAGCCTACACAACACACTAAAGGCGCAGTTGACTAATTCTACTGTGCAATAGTGCAGCTGGAAAAAACTGTACTTAAGTCTATTGTGCATTACTATCACAAAAGAAGTGTTTGCTGGCACTACTGCACAGTAAGTAATTAAGTTAGTACCCATAATTACAAACTGTAATCACAGGTACTAAACTTAATGCGCCATAATTACAGTGAATTAATGAACATGTATATGCACTCATTATACCTTAATCATTATATCTTTAAAAAAAAATGCAGTGACTAGGTTGTTTACTCCAAACCTATATTTTGACAGCCTGTTTTCTTTTTAAACACAGATTAAACCTTATCTTAAAGTATAACTATTTTTAGAAATTAATTGAAACCAAGCATTTTTTACCTTTAAAAATGTTGGTATAGCTTCAAAATGCACTATTGTTCTTTATCACTGTCCTCATCCACTCTCTGAATCTCAGCTGAAATCCTATTCTACCCCAAACTAACCTGTTCTAGTTTTATTCCCAAGTGAGATTAGAATCAGAAATACTAGAAACAGTTGAAAGAATGTACTTGGGAAAGATTCCCTGGCCACATTTTTAGACTCAAGGGTGAGCTTCAGACACGCACACACATATGGTTTGTGGCACCACAAACTGCATGTCTGGCCCGTTAATACATGCCCCATGCTGCAAATGTGTTGTGCTGGGGCAAAATTTGCTACTGGGAAATTCCAGTAGGAAAAAAAAGAAAAAACCTACAGTGAAAAAGTGGCACACTGCATGCCACAGGAGCATGCACCAGCAGACACAGAAGCTTGGTATTCCAGGGATATGCTCTGGCTGCTGGCCCCAGTTCCCCCCAGCTCCTCCAGCTTGCCAGGAGGTGGAGAAATTGGGAAAGACCAGTTTGCCCAAAGCAGGGCATTTTACCTTGCATCAAAGCACATGTTCAGGGATGTGCACAGTGGCAAAATGTACTATTTTCCCACTGCAAATGCACACCACTGCATGTGGGACACGCCCAAGAGAACTGGATGTTTTGGCACATATGGGTGGAAGGCTGTTCAAACTAGTTCTGAATTATGTTTAAGATATGTATACATATATCATCTCACTTCTGTTCTGAAATATGTCAACGTACCTCATACCACTTTATATGCTACCAAATTATTTTTTTACACCTTTAAAATCCAATTTTCAAAAGAACAGCTATATTCGGTATCTACAAAATTTTATACATTTTCTTGGACTGCGAAATGAACCATGAACCTCTTCTGTGTACTTGCACAGGTTAGTTTATTGGTAGGGAGCTACCAAATTTGAGGCAGCCAGTTGATGATTTTGCAGGCTGAATGTGGGGCCCAGCAGCCATTCTGCAGGCAGAATGCAGAGGCCAGCAGCCATTTCATGGGTGGAGCACAACAGCCCTCCTCAGGCCTCTGATTGGCCAAGAACCCCAGTGACCCCACTGCTCATTGGCTGTGGGGGCTGTCCATCATGTGGCCTCACCCCTTGCCACCAATTGGTGGAGAGGGGTGGCACCACATGACATGCAGCCATCTTGCTGGCAGCCCTCCCCTACCCTCTTCCTTCCCCAGTGGGCTGCTGCAGTATCCTAAGGATTGCTGGCTCCCTGTGGGGAGGCAGCATTTTACTTTCAGTAATTGTTATATTTCCTAAGTTTTTATAGGCATTGTCAGCTTTTGAGGGCAATGCCAGACTTTGCAAAATCACAGTTTCGGTAGGTCCCTAGTTACAGGGTCCTAACCATAAAGGCAAATCAGGTCAAGAGAAATGTAACGGCTCTCATGAGTATTACTGTTCATTACATGACTAAAACATTTGTGCCCAGAAGAGACCTTCATCCCTTTTAAGAATGGACCACAAAGCACATAAGCATGGGTAGCCAATTATTTAAGGATTGGCTTAATCTCCCTAAGGCAGAGGATAAATGGAGGTGTTTCTTTACTTGTATATGAGTTAAATAATCTCTCTTAAAATCAAGATCTTTAACCAATCCTCACATTTTACTACAAAAATAAATGCCCTGTCCAAATCTACTTGCTAGTCACAGATCTAGAAAGCAATTAAAATGCAGTAGTTTTTCTCAATGTTCTGGCTTCTTCATATTACTATATGCCAGTCAAGCAGGAATTTGAACTAATGCACAAACGTGTCTAGAATTACTGACATAATACAAAGTTGATTGCTCAGAGATATTTGTTTTTCTGTTTACCATGTCATAAAGAAATAAAAGAAACTAAAGGGAAGCAGAACAGTGGAAAAAGTAGTATTGGCAATTTAAATAAGGGAGATGATTTAGATCTGGGGTGGTCAACTTAGAGCACATGTACCCTAAGTAGTACAGGTAGTTTCTGTGTGTAGTATGGCGCAGATGGGGAACGGTACAAGCAGAACAGTGGTAGACAGGACAGGGAACAGAGCAGCAAACTGAGCAGATATTACGGGGTGGGGAACAGAAAGAAGAGCGTCTGATTGGAGAGGGGAAGGGGGTCCAAGTGGTACTTGGTAATGGTGTGGAGCTAGTTTGTGGCATGCCTGCCAAAAGTTGACTCTCACTGATTTATAACAGTAATTTTGTCAAATCTGCCATAATAGCATATTTGCAAACAAAAACAAAATAAACATACAATAGTAAAAAGAGATACAATACTTCTCTCTAGAGAAATTCATTTGCACTTTTGAGTCAGTTAATATTTCTCTTTTAGGGTCTCTTGCTTTCTGTTCAACTTATCTGTGTATATGCATTCAAATAATCTGGGGGAATTCTCCCAGGTTGGTCTCCTGGTAGAAAAACTTACCTAGAGCTGCATGTACAGACATTAGAATATTGATGCCCTGAAGAATGGAGAGCTTACAATGCTGGCACTGCACACCCAGTCCACCCCAGTTCCTGTGCACATATCTCAGAGCGCTCTGCAGACTCCCTTAGTCTTCCTGGCAACAGACGGCAACAGTGCACAGGGCAGCCCTGCCCATGGTCAGCATGTGTTTCCCTGAAGCATAATGTGGGGATTGGGAAGGGGGTAAGAAAGCGACACACTGTCTCCCAGTGTGGGGAGGAAATGCTGGAGAACTAAGTTCTCTTCTGATAGAAGCAAAAATTCATTCTCCCAGGAGAAACTCTCCTGGGTGTGATTTAACCCTGGTTGTTCCCAAGTTATTTTTCTCCTGGAACAGCCAGTTTTACTCTGGGAGAAAAAGCCTGAACACTCATGGTTTCTCCTGAGAGAGCAGCAACTCTCCCAGAAGAAAATGGATGCATGTACATGGCCACGGTATACAGTGGCTATATTATATATTCTGGTAGTATAATTTTTCTGGTGGTAAACCACCCTATAGAACAAAAACCTTAGTACTATACATTGATGTTTATATAAGGAAGTCTATTATTCCCTCAAAAGATACAGTGTAGGCAGCAAAAGTGTACTCCAATCCAGAGTTATACCTTCATCCCATTTTGTGGAATTAACTCTAGCAGTGAAAAGGCTGATCAGTTCTGCAGTTCTGCCTGTTTTTTTTTTTTAAGAACAATAGCTGATTCTATTGCCTATATAATGCATAAATTTACTAGAAAGTACTACGGTTTGCATGCTGACATGTAAAAGACACATAGCCTTTTGTACACATCAAGCTCTTAAGTCCAGGCTTAACAGTTTTGCTAAAAATTACACATGGACTGCTTTTGAATACTGTTTTTCAGCATTCAATAATTCCTTCTACCAACTTTGACAAATGACTGATAATGGCAAGAAAAAAACAAAGCAGAACATGACAGACCATAATCCCACAACTTTTTGGCCTGTTTAACATCTCTACATAGTGAAGAACCCAAACCACAGGATTAATTTTGTTTTGTACTTTATGGGGAGGGGTGGTCTGCAATTTTTGTTACAAAAACAGAATATTCATGTGAAAAACACATCCCAATAGATCACAGATAACTCCCTGACTAAAGAATAATTATTATAATAATGAAAATTTAATAATTTATATTGAAATGCTCCACAGTCAAATACGGTAAATCAAGCAAGCCTATTTTTAATCTGTTAATACTTATGATTAAACTCATTGCTGGCAATTTGTCCTTGAAAGATGTGCATATGACAGTATTATTAGCAGTCTTTACACTGTACATGACAATGATTATCATTTAGAGGGATAGGATTCATATTCATAGCATATTATTTAATATAATAGTTTTCCACTGGGATGTATCAAAACTTTTTGTTAGTCATAGACCTTCAAATGTTTTTTCAATATATACCATTGAAACATTAGTCAGGATCCTTTTCGTCCCTTTTTGTGGTCTTTTATATATGGCTTTCTTGCTTTAGTTTTCTATTGAACCAATCTAATGATGGCTATTAATAGGGAGCCTTTTCAAAATGGCTTCATCATATGACCAAACAGTTGTTCTAATGGCATGTTTTTTTCTGACAATATTTAGCAGCATATATATCTAATGCCATTTTCCCTTGTATCTAGTGCAAAATAAGAGTCCTTAAAATATGTGATTAAAACACAGAATTCATCATTTATTTTCTTCAAGGTTCAATGCTGTTTAAGGATATGTCCCTTTAAGATTTCCTTACAGCTATAGTTCTTATGCTGATGGCAAGCACTATGGAAACATATCATAAGAAATCCCTCAAAGTCAAGGATGATTGTCTTCCATTGTTGCCTTATCTGTGGGTCCAAAGGTGGCTGACAAGGTCAATCTGGGATCAACACACTCTGGCATGTGTTTCTGTGTGGGTGGGTGGATTCTTGATTCAGCCTATGGCACACTGTTTCTGCTGCTCACTTTTCCATATCCTCATCCTGAGGTTTCAAGGTACTGAAATCCTTGCAGCAGACTCTTTCATTTGGGGCATTCTGGGCAATAGTCTCCCATGAGCTGATGTTGATGTTGCATTTTTTTCCAAGTTGTCCTTGAGGATGTCTTTGAAGTCCTTTCTCAAGGTATACACCTTGACTGACTTGGGAGAATAAAACTTGGTTCTGGAGTTGGACATTGGGATGATGTGGCTGGCCCAGAGGAGATGATGTCAGATGATCATCACCACAATACTCACGGTGTTTGCTTGCAATAGGACACTAAAAAGTTGGTGGATCTGTCTTTCCACTGGATTCAAAGGATCTTCTGCACACAGCACCAATGGTACTTCTGAACATACTTTAAGTATGTCCTATACGTCTCAGCTCTGTACAGTAAAGTAGGAATCAGGACTGCTTGATAAACCTCGAGCTTGGTTTTGAATATGATGTCAGGATCTTCAAATACCTGTTTCCTCAGGGATCTGAAAACTATACTTACACATTTGAGGTACTGTGGGATTTCTCCATTGGCCTTCTGTGAGAGATACCTTCCAAGGTACAGGAAATACTCATTATTTTCCAGAGTCTCACCATAAATGTGAATTGCTGGAGCTTGGGACTGCTCATTAAGAGCTTGTTGATAGAGAACCTTAATGTGCTGAATGTTAAGCGTCAGTTCCATATTTTTGTATGCCTCAGTAAACATGTTGATGATTCCCTGAAGATCTACTTCTGAGTACAGCATCATCAATGTACTGGACCTTGATGACTGAGGTTGGGGTAGTCTTGGTTTTGGCTTGGAGTCAACTGAGATTAAACAGTTTACCATCCATTCACTAGTTTAGCTCCATTCTGACTGAAAGCTTGTACATGGTCAAAAGCATCACTGTGATAAGGAATAGCAAGAAGAGTATTGGAACAATGACAGTCTTGTTTAACTCCTGCTTTAACCTCAAAGGAATCTGTGATAGATCTGTTACTGAGAACTACCATTTCCATATCATCCAAGAGCAGGCAGAGAATGGCGATGAATTTTGATTGGCAACCAGTGTCTCAGAAGCATCCTCCATAGCACTCCTCAGTTGACAGAGTTGAAGGTTGTTGTGAGATCCAAAAAGGCCATAAAGAGAGGTTTATGTTGTTCCTGGATTTTTTCTTGCAGCTGGCAAGTAGTGAACAGCATGTCGGTTCAGCCTTTTGGTACCCTAAACCCACACTGAAATTCAAGGAGGAGCTCTTCAGCAAGTGGAAGAAGAGGGTTCAGGAGGGATCTTGCAATGATCCTTTTTGTAGTGGACAGCAAGGTGATCCCTCTGTAACCTCCACAGTCAGTCCTGTCTCCCTTTTTTTTGTAATATTGTCATGATCGTGGCATCCTTGAGATCATCTGGGATTTCCTAATCATTCCAGATCCTTAAAATGAGGGCAGGGAGCTGTGATATAAGCTCCTCTCTGCACTGCTTGAAGATTTCAGTAGGGATTCCATCTGATCCAGATGTCTTGTTGATTTTCATCTGTTTGATGGCTTTCCTCACCTGAGGGGTTAGAGGGATTCTGACATAATCTTTGACTGGGTATTGTGAAATGGAATTGAGAACTCACTCATCAACAACAGAGTCTCAACTGAAAAGGATTTCAAAATGTTCCTTCCAGTGTGCATTGATGGCTCCCCTTTCCTTGATCAGGCAAGATCAGTGTTGACCAGTTCAGAAACAGTAATATGACATACATAATGCTGTCATTTTGTTTAAAACATTATATTGTCTGCCTGTCTTTATTTATAGGTCTACATCTTGCTAATTCCCATTTTGCTACAGTATTCTGCTACTGAAATAATCTCATCCCAAATGGATTGCATGTGATATTTTTTTAAGTTTTTGTATGAGACAGTCTGCAAAGGATTCTGAAAAATAAATTGGTTTATATATATGAATTTGTTGAAACAAAGAGATATAATAGAGGTGTATGGAAAATAACGGCAACTTTATAATGGAAAATGGCAAGTACTTCCCTGCTCCCCCTGATCTTTCAAAAGAAATGCATGTTTATAGATTTGTGGTCAAAACCTCCTTTTAGTGGAGGTTAGAATCCAGGGGGAATAAACAGACAGTGAAATGAGAGAAATCTGTGGAAAAGATTTGAGACTAGAGCAGCAATATCTGGTGGACTGGCAACTTAGTCAGTTGATGAAAAACTAGGAAAAAAGTAGGAGGCCATTAAACCATGATGTGAGGGGCAAAACCTCTGCTGTGGCAGCTGTAAATTGGTGCTTCACAAAGTAAAATGTTTGTTTAAACTTTCTCATATCTGATCAGCCCCTTGAAGCTGAAAAATAACAAGTTACTCAAAGCCACTAAAAGCAACACCACAGGGACTGAGACACAATGTGAACAGGAGGACTACATGTGTAATGTCTTATAAGACCACATAAAAACTTTATTTAAGAAAATATGAAGGAGAAGTTCACCCCTTTGGGCAAAGACATTTTATCAAGAATATGGAATGAGAATTAAGAGGAAACAAATGTTAATGTCATGCCTAAAACCATGCCAAAGTTACTTTGAAAATAATACGGCCAGGCACATGGTATCAGCTTACTGTATTTCAGAGCTACAGAATGTAAAGAACCTAATCACAGTCAAAGAAATGTGTAGTTCAAATGGCTAGGTGTCTCCCACCAAGCTCTAATATATGTGGACAACCTGACATTGATGATATTAGCCCCAAAAGTGATGAGACTGGGACAGTCTCCAGAAAGCTAGCACAGAACATAGAAATGAATGACAATGAGTACTGGCAGCCAAAGAGGAAATAAGATCCCCATGTTGGTTGGGGTGTCCAGTCTTATAAATGGAGAACCAGAACTACTGGGATGGGCTGGAAGAGGGAGAAATATTTTAAAGCTGGCAGTAAAATTGACTATAATAAACTTGTGACAAGTATAAAAATTTATGACCTGTTATGATGATTTTTAACACATACTGACACACAAACTCTATAATAATTTTGGTTTGAAATATTGTAAGTAATAAAGAGATTTCACCACATTCTTCCAAAAACATGAAGGGAGGGAAGGAAGAAAAGAAAGAAGAAAAAAAAGATATGTCATTAAGTGTGCATTATCTCAGCAAAATGTAATGGCAACTTTTTAGCCATAGGATAAATTAGATTACTTGGAACATGAAAAGAAGTTGTAGTTTAACCTGTACTAGAAAAATTAAAGATTTTTTATTTTATCATGCAGGCAAATTACAAGTGATCACAGCTCTGAAAGGAACAAACATGGCAAATATGGCGTCTTATTAATATTTGCTTTTTTTGAGAAAAATCTGGAAAAAAGTAAGTCCTAAAGCCCTATTTTCAAAAACACAAGCTGTTTTACTTGTAGCAGACTTTGGCCCCCTCTACATGTGCAGGTGAAGGTGAGATTGGCTCTAATGCATGATCCACACAATCATGCCTCTTGCTAAGTTACATGTGCCTGGCAGGAAGTACAATTGTGAGATTGTGCATTAGATCCAAATCACACCTTATTGACAGTGTAGGTGGAGCTTGACATCAATTCCGGTTGCATACTCTTGGTCCTAGCTACACATGTGGTACTACCAGGACCAAGAACCTCATCAGGTATGAGGCGTCTCAGTCCCAGCTGCCTGAGTGGCACAGCCAGGACCAAGAGTCCCATCAGGCACAGGACTCTCAGCCCTGGCTGAACCCCATGGGCAGCTGTGACTGCGAGTCCCATCAGCTGTGGGACTTTCAGCCCCAAAGCCATGGGGTGCTCCTGCGTTCTCCCAGCTATGGGGTGTCATGGAGTGCACAGAGATCGCAATGACTGGGAGACCACAGCTGCTGTGATCTCCAGCCACTGCCTGGAGCACCCCTCACTTCTTCAGCTGGAAGACCACATTGGCTGTGATCTCCCAGCCCTGGTAGCATGTTGTGCTCCCCAACACCTGGACGATCGCACCTGCTATGGTCTCTGAGACACAGATTGTCTACATGTGCAAATTAAAGCTGTAATAGAAACCAGCTATAAAGTTATCACACATCTGCCAGCGATAACTTTGTAACTGGTTGGCCATTTTTAAGGTGTGATATTTAATTTGCACATGTAGCCAATATAAATGTATTGCCCAATTAACAAGGTAATTGTGCAATAGATATAATGTATAGAATAGGCCTTTGTCACAAAACTTAATTGGTTAGGTAGAGGATACTATCACAATACAATGAGAAGAATTTGAAATTGTGGTAGGTGACTCATAATAGTCTAACTTGCTAAGGCTGTGGTGAAAACTTAATGGTCACATAAGACCGGTTTCTCCTTCCAGCTGCAGGGATACATTAAAAGATGGATAAAGCATGCAGTAATATCAATACAACATTATCATTATAATTCCTTCGTCATGAAAGCAATTGCAGTAGTTGTCAGGAAAATATTGCATTCAGACTTTGGCAAAATACTTTGCATCAAATGTTTTCTTTTTTTGTGTGGCAAAAATGCAGGTTCTGTGCCATTGAGACGTTATGCAAATTCTCTCTTTTAAGAATAGTTTGTTTGGAAGAACACTAAAAAGGCTGAAAAAAGTGTTTCAACTTTCCTGAGATTTACTTTTTATTTTATTTTTATAAAAAAAATAAAAATGTTTAAACATGCTTGATTTGGGGTTGTTTTTTAAAAAATGTTTGCATTGGCCAAAGAATATTCAGGTTTAATCTGACCTGAAGCCATTGTTTGTCAGCTTTTTGGAATTGCCATTGACCTGAAAAATTCACCACTTGCTAACCCTTAATTAGAGTAAAGAATGGCAAATTTGGTGGGAGCATATCCTCGGACTGGTATTTAGTCCATCTGAGGAACAAATAATACCGAGAAAAAGGGACCATGAGGAAAAAAACAACAATTCCTATAAGCCACTAGCCAAATAGCTTATTTTCTTTTCAGTCATTTACCTTCATGTGAAAAACAGAAAATTAAAAAAAAAATACATGTGTTAAAAGCTTAATTTTCTATTGAAACTGGTTTTGATAGAAAAATGTTACAAGGCTTAATCTAGAAGGTGCCTATTCACATTCACGTAAATATTCTTGAGATTGCCAGCTTCTGAAAAGGACAATTATCAGCACCAAAAACCTCAGTGCCCATTTCTCCTCAAGCCAGCCATCTGCTAAAGGACTAACAACCATTCTAAAAAACTGGCTTCTTTCTTTCCGTCTGTCTTTCACTTTATTGAAGCTACGCAGAGCATAGCTAATATCAAATTAACCCACAAATAGAAGGCTCCAGCTCCAAATGATCAGATAACTACTGTGAATAAATCATAAAATAACAGCAAAGGCATCTTAGCCATTACCAGTTTGTGCAGTTAGCAACCCGTCTGACTCACCAGTGAGGTCAATGGCAAAATTTCAATTGATTTCAATAGGAGCAAGTTCAAGCTTTTAAAATGCATTTGCAGGGGTAAAATTCAAGCTTCAAGCTATGTTGATTACTTCAAATAGCTCTGCCAGTTCATATTTTTGAACCCTTCTGGCAATAACTCCTCCTCCTGACCCATTTCCCAAGTTACAACTTATTAGATAAATGGTTAAACAAGAAGAAAATGTTTCAGGGAAAATGAAAAATGCCATTAGAAATAAACAACACATAGAAACCTTTGTCCCTTTGTGACCTGTCTTCTATTAAGAATTTCTGTAGTAAGTGTTGCCAACCTTTCAGGATCTGGAGCCTAATAGTCCCTTTTGTCATGGCTTCAGGGGCCATATACAAACCAGTAGGCAGCTGCAATAAAATTCAAATAAGGATGTTCAGAAGGAAGCTGTTCTTAGAAATAAAAATAACAAAATGATAAGACTGAAAATGCTGGGAATAAAACTGATAAGATCCTCACTGCCAAAATCTGGAAGTATGCATGGGCTTAAAAGAGACTGTGATATTATAGATAACAGTCATCTTCAGAAGCACCTGGAATACATTTGTTTTCTATGTCAGTCTAACCACAAAAAGTGCAAAGCCAAAAAGAGTAAAGCCAAGACCAACAAAAATATTTATAAGGCTGAAAGAGGATATGATCTGCACCTACTTAAAAGTGCTTCCTACGTAAATGTAAACCTTTTAATGAAAAACTAAACACAAGAATGTATACCTTCATTCACGTATATGTACACACCCCCAAACTTAATTCTGTTGTAATATGGAAGAAATGTGCTATGAATCAAGTGTCTTAAAACCATTATCCTCCCTATAGAGGTTTCACTTAAAGGCTATATAAAAGCATAAAAGCACGCTCCTTTCAGCATGTCAAATTAATGTAAGCAAATGTATAGAGTTATGCATCTTCATCCCCTCTAACATAGCACCAATATTTCCTTAAGCTGTAGAGTCAGCAGTTCTCCAAGATAATCCAAAATTTAAATAAATAACATATGAGAATTCAAGCTAAATCTACCAGTTCTATGGTGGGGGGGGGACGGGATTTATCGAGTTCTATCATTAATCAGATGGATTTTTATGAAAGGAAAAAAAGAAAATCTTAGGGTTTTTGGATGTTATGATCACTTTCTTAAATTACCCATTTTGCAATGGCAGAAAAACTTTTTAAGTGTTAAGGTTAACCACATAATTACATGTCATTTCATTTTTTCTTTCCTGGTTAAAGTCAATCAATTTCTAGGGAAAGTTACAGTATCTGGGAGTCAACTGTTAGGTCTGACCTCTGCAATTCACTCATCTGAATCTTCTTGAAGTGACATTGCTTGTCAAAACTCATCAACCAATCAAGTTCTTAAACTGAAGTGAGTTATCCTCTCAAATTAAAATGGTACCTTATCCTTATTTCTCCATGTAAAAGTTGTATTACACTACTTTATCAAGTCCATTTCCATTTTTGTCCCTCTGTGGGGGCAACTTTTTCAGATTTTAAGTCCTCATTTCCTTCCCCCATATCAAAAAAAGCTTTATATCCCCGCATAATTCAAATTTTCTTTGACTAGGTAACATATTTAAATGAAAAATAGAGGAGGTGAAGATATTTCCGTTGTACTCCAGGTTGTTTTTTTGTTTTGCAGTAAGATGGAGAAGAAAAAAAAAACTCATGCCAATTTGTAAAACTTCAGGAACTATTTCTTCCCCCTACCCCATCTCATCTTGACATACTCAGCCTCAAGGCAGCTCTAACCTTCTTTAGAAAAATGCTGCAAAACTTCCCTGAAGGAAACTTTCACAAGACGGGGCAGGGGGTCAGACTAGATGATCTGTCTAGGTCCCTTCCAACTCGTTGATTCTATGATTCTATGAATGACAGACAGAAAACTGATATCTCTCCCTTCCCCATGAACTGGGTATCCCCTAACTCCCACTAAATAAATACAATATTTTAAGAAAAACTCAGAATACACTTGAAATAACCGCCCCCCCCCAAAAAAAAATGTAAGCCTATCCCTAAAAGAGTTTCTCTCTAAAACAGAGAAAAGCCATAGCATTAATGAAGTCCACCAGTGACTGCTGGTTATGCATGTGCTTACGACTCAGTAGACATGCTATATGTTCTATTAATGTGCAGCAATAAACTTCAGCACATATTGTGCTGGGGTTTATTACTTCTGGGTGTGCTGTTTAAATATGTGCCTAGGACTGCAGCACACTGAGCCAGGCTTTGAAGCAGCTCTGGCTGGCAGGGGTCAGCCTGCCAGCCTGGGGCTGCTCCAACCTGGCTCAACATGCTGCAGAGGGGCTGCCTGGGGCACGAGGGTGCTCCAGTGCGGGGCTAGTCAGCAGGCAGCTCCTTCACTGAAGTACTCTCTAGTCCCAGCCAGCCCCATCAGTGAGTTGCTGTGGAGTAAAAACAAACTCCACTGTAGGATAACTCCTGTGTTTACAAGTACTAACCTGTGGTGGAGTTTATTAGTCTACTCTGTCATAACAGCACTGCATGTGTAGATGCTGAGATGTTTACGCTGGAGCTAATTAGGCAACTCCACAGTAAACATCTCATATAGATGAGCCCAGTGACTTGAAAAGAATTTAAGTATATGCCTGAACATACTTTTTGACAGGGGAAGCTTTCTTGAACTGCTGTGGTACTGATTTGAGATTGTTTATGTTTAGATAGTTAAGGATGTTAAATCATTAGGAGCAAAACCTCTAAAAACAGTAGCTTCATAAATCTTGTCCTATTTAAATTATTTCCTCACTCTTTAGGTAGTGACAACTGTTTTGGAGAGTTAAATGGAATTTATATTATAAAATTAGTACTTTGGGTGCATTGAATACTTCAAAATACTCCAAATTAATACCAGAAATGGAAGCATTAAATACTCTGTAAAATGGTAAGGAGAGGAGACTCTTTCATGCAGGTAGTGAGTTGACAATGATAAAACTGGAAAACTATGAGCTTCTAACATTGAAGAGACAGTTACCATCTAAGCAACAATCAGAGATTGTTTAGCACAAGAACTTCAAAAGAAAGAACAGGAATTCATAGAGTGAATTTTATTAGTGATTAATGTTAACAAAAAAATCTCTCTAGTTGTCTGTTCTTGAGGAAAATGATTTTTTGAGGCTAGCCATAATCAACAATAGTTGAGGAAGAGTTGGGGTGATGTAGCTGTGATATTTCAGTAAAAGCACCAGAGGCTAGGATGTTTTGTGGGTGATTTCTTTTACTAGATCACTTGTGTAGAAAAAGTTTGCAGGTATGAAGTACTAAGGAAGCATCCTTCATTCCTTAAAGCTTGTTTGTACTCCGCACAACTATATAGCTAATAAAAGATATCACCCACAAATATCCTTGCCTCTCTAGAGGCAGGACTGTTGGTATATTTGACCCAGAGGTCAAGCCAAATCTTTCACATCCATATGTTGAAGGTATCCCTAAAACCCACTTGGACAGAAAGGGCAATTCAAGCAGCTATGCAGTCATGTGTAAAGGTGAACACAGACGTCTGCCACAAAGATAGGGTAAAAAGGCCCTGCACGAATTATGCAAGCCAATTTGCTATAGAATTGTAGCAAAAAACTAAGTCATAAGGGGAGTACTAGACTAACTCCCAGTGGCAAGATCAAGCATCAGTAAATAAGTGTCAGAGAGACTGGATTATAGAATTAAACAGAAGTGTGTGTGTGTGTGTGTGTGTGTGTGTGTGTTAATATCTGCTAAATGTTTATTTCAGGAAACATTAGGCACTAATAAAATAGACTGCCCCAAGGCTTTTCTAGTACTGGATATATCAAAGGGGTTTTTCCACTAGTAATTTGGGGAGTTTATGCCTCTGGGTGCTACTGCTGTGATTTCAAAATAGAATTATCTGATGCTATGTGATTTCTTGAATCATTAGTTTTCCATCTTCCTCTACCTTTTTTTCTATACACACACACACACACCCCCTAGTATGGTGATAAGAAACCTTACAAGAAGAAGAAAAAAGACCCCGGGGAACAAAGGGTTACATGATGCCCTATTAACATGTAAACAAATTGATATATTTACCTCTGAAGTGATTATGCAGGGGGAGCTTTGTAATTATACACACACACACACATATATATACACACACATATACATATACACACACATTTTATATATAAAATGATTTTCCGCTTGCCTTACACTTTTGTATCAAATTCAATTATTTTACACACCCAGAATACATCCTTTCATGTCTATTTCACCATGGACCAATAGTACTGGTTTGATATACTCTTGTCTTGCTTTCATAGTTTCCTCCATGGTTTAAATAACCAACCGCTCAAGATGCTGAGCACCCCAATATTTCATGGCTTCAATGGCAGCTGGGATACTTCATGGCCCAAAAATATTAATATACTGATTTAGTTTGTTGGGGTTTTTTTATTAAGCGAACTACATTCACGTTTATGGCACAAATCTCTCCTCTAAAGCAAAATAAGTATTGATTACAACAGGGATTACTTAGGAATACACTAAAAGTGGAGCACTGATAAAATGCTGTGATGTCCACACAACTATTAACTAACTGCTGGTTCCCTGAATTCACAGATACAGAGAGTTGCCCTTTGTTTCTGATTCTTGACAGCAACTGGACATGTAAACTGAGGTCAACTCCTGCTAGTTTTAACCAGCTGGCACTTCTAATGCTCTTCCAATACATTTTCTGACATATATGAAGTGACTTATGAAATTCACCTCTCTGTTTTGAAGTGCCCTTCTGATAAGGAGCTCAAATTTTGGAAAAATTTAAATGATCAAAAAATTACTTAACAGGTTTGTTTGTTTCTTTGAAAAAGAAACCTTTTACCATGAAACAGAACCATTATAAGGACTTCATTTATTTCGCTAAAAACTTACAGGCCTGCTTAGAGAGTGTGCAAATAGAGGAAGAATACCTTCCTGATATGTAAGAATGAAAATGATACAAGAGTTTCTTCCCTCTCAATGAAGGCAAGACCATGGAGAAACTTAATACTTCAGGAAAGCTTTCACTTGTTTATTTAACACCAGGCATATGGATTGTAAGGCTTTTCTGTTTCTATTCCATAGCTCTGGGCTGCTTTGTTTTAATAAGCTAAAGCTGATCCTGCTCCTGCAAATATTTCTTGAGGTACGATAGCTTTTTGCTCGTGCAAATTTTACTGAACTCCTATGGACATGCCTATGTGTTTCTTGGAGGGCAGCCTGTAAAATGAATTTGGTTTAGACTAGATCTGAATTTAGTTTTCCAACAGTAGTACAGACAATGGCTACACCCAGTTTTGCTTGCTTTTGAACTACTAGGGATACAGTTCATCTGATTAAGTGTTAGAATTGTTTATATGACCAAAAATGTGTAGTGGGAAAAATAATTCTTTTAAAAATGTTTTCCAGGCTACTTATCTCCTATGCAGACAGTACTAGACAAAAAAATAAAGTACAACAGGGAAGAATTGCTGAAATAAAAATAAGTCAAAATTACCAACATCAGAGTCCAAAGTAAGCCCCAATGAAATGACTAGGAATCATTCTACTGACTCCAACAGATTTCAGACAAGCTTCTTAGGAATTCAACTAGAAAATACAGTTATAATCAATAATCGATATACAGTTATAATTACCAAGAATCTTGGTAAAATTATCAAGAGCCTTGGTGCAATTACAGGTACAGTTCACTAGAAAATACATATAGAAATTTGGTCCATCCGTGTTAACACAAGACTAATAGAGTGGTCTATTAGGTATCTGGGAAGGCCAGAATTGGGAGACTATTACCCGCATATTTCGTCCTACATTATATTGATGGGTTTATGTACCACCCACAATCCACCAGCTGAAAAGGTTGGATTGCTGTAAAAATGGTGTCGGTTGTGATAGATGTCAATTGCTTATTATCTTTCTGCCTTGTATGGGCTGCATCCACACATGCAAGCAAGTGCGCTTGCAGTAGCTCAAATAAAAGTGGTGCAAATTTGAGCCAAGGCTTTTTGCCTCAGCACACATACCTCGACATGCACTTTGGTGTGGGGCAAGTTGTGCCAGTTGGGAAAAAATAACCCTGTGTGGCTCCTCCTGGATCTGCAGCCAGGGGGAGCTAGATCCTGTGGCCAGCACCTGGCCCCAGCAGTATAAAAAGATGTCCTGTCCAGCACCTCAGGGCTACTCACTCTCAGGAGCTTCTGAGGTAGCCCCCGTGAAAAGGGGTTACTAGTTAGCTGGGCGGGCTTTAGCCCAAGGTAAGTGAATGGACACATAGACAGAAGCTTCCAGGGCCCAGCCAAGTGGTATCTGGGGACATTAGCCCCTTGTGCCAGCTGGACTGCTGCAGCAGCATCCCAAATCCGCCTTTTAAAAATACCCCAAAAGCCATGTTCTTCTACAATTAGAACAAAAGACCACTATACATATACACAGAGAGGGAGAAATGGATCAGTTGGGCAATGTTCTATTGATAAATTTACAATGTTAAAGCAATTTGGAAGCCTACCACTGTTTCTAGCATCAAATTAAAATAAAATATAAATATCTATTTGTGTTGATGTGTGCTTTTGGTTTTCTTCTCACCCAATGGGTGTGTGATAAAGGGACATAGGGTTTGCAGGAGGAGGGTGGGAAGCAGTGTAGGGGGATGTGGGTGGATATGGTGGGATGTTGAGGGATGTGGGTCGGTGTGTGGATAAGTGTGGGGGGATTATGAGGGGAATGTAGGTGGGAGCAGCTGCTGAGGAAGGGTGGGTACCCTGCCCCCCACAGGTTGCAGCCCCCCACACAGCACATGGACTACCCCCCTGCAGAGTCCCAGCCCCCACCCCCGCAGGGTCACAGACAACCCCCCAAACACACAGGGCCCACAATGCAGCAGCAGCAGCAGCAGGAGTGGGGTACTGAGGGCCCTCTGCTGCCAGTTACCCTGCCCAATGGCATGGCACAGCACAGCCGCAAGCTGCTCAGAGCTGGCACCACTTGTGCCGCTTGGCACCAGACCAGCACGGCTTGCCACAGTGCTGCGCGCCCTCCTGCAGTCCAGGGGCTGCTTGTGCTGTCACCTGGGGGCTGGCACCACTCACAGGGACAGCCTGTCACTCCAAGCTGGGTCCTGCCAGCACAGGGACTGCTGCCACTGCCAGGCCAGGCCACTTCCGTAGTGGCAGGAGCTGATTTGAAGCGACACACCGTCCCTGCATGCCAGCCAGGGCCTGCCTCTGGCGGCAGTGCTGCCAGACCCAGAGTCTGTGTGGAAAGGAGATGCATGGTGGGACCTGGCATGGCACAGATCTATAGCATGGTTTTGGACCAGACCAGGAGGCGCAGCTCTGGGATGCGTGGCTCCTGCTAACTGTGCAGCCTGGGCTGAGTGGTGCTGGTGTGTTTTTCATGAGGCTCAGGGAGCAATGTGCCATGACCTCTTATAGGCACAGTGCCATGCCCATACATCACAGCCTGAGTCCCATGGAAAATGCACCTGGCATGACCCGACCTGGGCTGCACAGCTAACAGGAGTCACGCATCCCAGAGCTGCACCTCCTGGTCTGGTCTAAAGCTGAGTTAGCAAGTCATACTGGGCCAGGTCGCATTGCATGCTTTGTGAAGGGCCTCTAGTGGGAGCCACCACATGCTCTAGTGGGAGCCACCACACACCCCACCCCCCCGGCCCACTCTCCGCAGTACCAGCAGCATCAGGCAGTGCAGCTGTTTTCTGGCCACGGCCACAACAGGCAGCAACACAGCGCTGCAGGACCTGGGAACCCACCTGCTCATTGCCATGTGGCTGACTCCAGCCCCTCCACCAGCAGAGCAAGCAGAAGGGTGAGATCAGCGCTGCCTGCATGGCTCGCAGCTCTGTGAAGGGCAAGGAATCAGCTGCCACCGCTGGCAACAAAAGAGGGGAGGGGGGACAGAGAGACAAGCCGGCATCACCAGCTCTCTGAGTCTGTGTCTGCTGCTGATTCCATCTCCTGTCCATAGCTGCTTGCCTGGCAGGGCTGGAAGTAGAAAGCTCCTTCACCCCTCCCTCCCTCTTCCATCCAGACCGCTGGGAGGAAGGGGGAGCTGCAGCACTGGTGAAACAGAGGTCTGCCTGCCACTCACTCTCATGCTGCTCAAGCATGGCAGGGGAATGTGCATGGATAGAAGAGCGAGAGGGGGTGAAGGAGCTCACTACTCCAAGCCAGGCCAGGCAAGCAGGTATGGACAGGAGAGGGAATTAGCAGCAGACAGACTCCAAGAGCTGCTGATGCCAGTTCAGCTTTATGTCCCCCCTCCCTTCTCTTCTTGCCGGTGGTGGCAGCTGATTCTCTGCCCTTCACAGAGCTGCAACCCAGGCAGGCAGCACTGATCTCACCCTTCCCTTGCTCTTCCGGTGGAGGGGCTAGGCTCAGGAACCAGCCTCTCTTTCTTGGAGGACAGATTCCCAGGTTGCCTTGGGACACAGTCTGGGATCATGCTCTGCCCTGCTTTTTTCACCCAGGGTATTTTTTGACCCCCGGATAACTCTGCCCCGTGCTGCAAATCTGCAGTGCAGGGAACATTTTTTTATTCCCACATGTGCCTCTTGCAGCATCTCAAATGGGTTGGAGATGCTGGAACACACACATGCATGCTCGTCCATATGCACCCTATTTATGTAAACTGGGGAGTTTTATCTTGGATGCTACTTTTAATGGCAGATGACCTTATAGGGCAGGGATGGGCAAGTCCAGCCCACAGGCCAGATCCAGTTGGCAGTGGACTTTATTTCCCAGGTGCCCCCGCACATGGCTGTGCGGTCTTTGCAGAGACCCCAGCTGCATCTGTGCTGTGAAAGCATAAAGCTGGGGTTGCCATGGAGATGAGCCTTAGCCATGCTGGCAGGGCATGCAGCAGAGCAAAGCAGAACAGGGGGCTGCTCTGGAGCCACTGGCATATTGTGATAGGGAGAGTTTGCTCTGGAGCCAGGGCAGAGCCCTGATCTGCAGCCTGCAGGCTCCAGGCAGAGATGTTCAGGCAGGGAATGCAGCTCTGTCATGGCTCCTTGCAGCAGTGACAGCTTGGTCTGGAGCAGGGGCAGAGCTGCAATCCCTGCCTCTTCATAAGACCAGTAATTAGGGGGAAATAGATCATATAAAAGGAATGACTAAAATCATTTCTGCCCATTCACTTAATATTATCCTCCTCCAGGAATATCACACTCCCTGAACATACTTCTGTAGAAGATGTGAGTTTGAATAACAGGAACCCCTCCACCCTCTCTGTATTTGATAGTTATGCCAAGACCAGAAGCTGAGATACCAAAATACCCCTGAGAAAGTTATTTTCATGATCGGTCTAGTTTGACAGAAACCAGGAAGTACAAGAAATCTCAACAGAAAGCCTCTTCTCATGGGATTTCCAAACTGATTTATCACACAACAAAGGTCAAACAAGTATTCTAACATTTGAATAATCTGTATGAAGCATCCAAACCCTTGAAGGTTCTCCTAAATGAATGACAAATCAGACAATCAAGTCTACTGCTCTCATTAGACCCTGTAATGTATTACAACTTCCAAGCTGTATCATAATCACTACTGACTTAAAATCTGAATATAAATTCAAAGAATATATTTCAAAAGTTATAGGACTCTGTTCCCAGTAAGTTTGGTCTACATATAATCATACATTTTTTTCTTGCCCAATCAGTGTTGACTTGGCAGAATAAAAGTCTTTGATTCAAGCAAAAAAAAATTCCAAACAACCTGAATCTTGCAACTGCCCCTCTTAGGGTCATTTATTGTGCACATTCTTCAGCGGTATGTGTCTGAAATAAATACTGCCTCTACTCAAAGCAACAGGAGGTCACATTATAATTAGAATGCAAGCAGCAGAATTGGTTATGACTTGGTTTTCTTTCTGAAATGACAATCTATGCCACATCTGCCATTACATTAATATTTTCTGCATTACTAAAAGAAAAATAAGCTTTTCCACTGAGAAGCTGATATAATTATCTTTAACTAAAAGATCACATGAGCTAATCAAGATCCAAATAGTTCACCTTTAAAATACCCAAACCATCTGGCTGCCTGTCCCATGATAAATCTCAATGATAAATGTCTTCGTTTTGATGTTACAAAGGAACCACAGACCTGCTCAGTTTTGGCACAGCTGAAAACACACTGGCAACTGTAGAATAGAACTCAGATGTCAAAAAATATAGAAGTAAATCATTTTGATCTGGAGGGCGTAATATATTTAGAGGAAACCTGATTGTAATAAAAAAAAAGTTTGGATTCATCATAATCGCCCTCTAGAGAGGAGATGTTTTTTTTTGTTTTTTTTTTTTTTAAGTATTTCTTTACTACACTTTGCCAGAGACACAGCTTCAAAACCATTTCTAACAGTGGAGTTCTAAAATCTTAAGTCATCCTCTAAGAAGACTGCAGATGATGATATTTTTCATTTGCCTCCACTCTTCTCTGTCAAATGATAAAGTATAAAGTTTTGAATTGTACATGATCAGAATGAATTACATCTTTTGACAGCAAAGCCCCTGTCTACATGCTACATGTACTATGCAATTACCTGGTTAATTGTAGCATTAATTTAGACTGGCTACATTTGAAAACTTTATAGCTACCTGGGCTACACTAGTTCCTTAAAAAAGTCCAACTAAAAAGTTATTGCTGGAAGATGTGTAATAACTACTTTTGGTGAGCCTCCATGGCTCACCAAAAGCATCCGGGAATGTCTCCTTGCTAAAAGGGTGGTGTACACCCAATGGAAAGAAGGGGACAACTATACTGCAGTCGCTCGGGGATGTAGGAGGGTGGTCAGGAAGGTGAAGGCAGAGATGGAATTAGGGCTAGCTTCCCAGATTAAGGACAATAAGAAGTCCTTCTTTAAATGCATAGGGGGTAAAAAAAAAAGGTTCCGGGTAATGTGGGACCCCTGTGGGACACGTTGGGAAATTTGGTCATCACACCAGATGACAAAGCTAACATGTTTAACGATTTCTTTGCCTCCATCTTCCTAAGTAGGGACCAGAACAGCCACCTCCCTGCTGGGCCCCCCCTCGGGCCCCCAGGGGAAGCACACCTGGGCCAAGGGTTAGTGAGGAACTAGTTAGGGAGCTTCTGGAGGG
>NW_017728951.1:44113194-44139982 GCF_001723895.1 Crocodylus porosus | reverse complement strand
GGTCACAAGCTGGCAGAGGGTAGGTTTAGGTTAGATATCAGGAGGCGCTACTTCACAGTCATTTGACCCCAGTACTCTTTCCTGCCATGGCAGGGGGTCGGACTAGATGATCTACTCAGGTCCCTTCCGACCCTAGAAACTATGAAATATAGCTGGATTTGCATGGCCTGTGACGTCATGGCCCATGTCTGCTTACTTTCTTCTTTTTCTGTATGAATGTAACTACTTCTATTTTTCTTTGTAATCTAACTGCATCAGCAGTTATGAGTTGTTCAGTTCTATTTGGGTTCTTTACCTTGGTCCTGATAAGCTCAGTGGGAAGTATAAAAGTATAGCCACTTGGATAGTTGATTTTCCCACTTTGTACCTTACACGTACTGTAGCCTGGGAACTATGCCCAACAGAAGGTGCAAGAGAAATGGATCACATCTCTTTCATTGTTTGATTTAAATTTCATAGTGTATGCCATGCGGGTAAATGCCTAACATCTCCAGAAAACTACAATAGGATAACTCCTTCGGGAGATTAAGTCATTACTCTGTTCCAGTGATTACAGCATGCCTGTGAAAGCTGTAACCCAAAGAAGATGACACTTTTTAGCCAGCAATTACTAGACTATAAGACAGGGATCAATGTTTATACTGGTGCTTTTCATAAAACTTACATATTTATGGGTTTCATCATCCAATCAAACCAATCTTTAATACTAAATTCAGGATTTTTTTATAGACAGACATCTAAGTTGATCGTTGCAGTATGTTCAATTTATTAATTTTATTACTATTACAGTTGAAAAGTAGGAGAAATTATTAGTGATAAAGTGTAAAGTGCTCCATCCTTTTGGAGCTAAGTACAGCTATTGCCAGGACTAATACCATATTTGATCTCTTCGAATTCAATCAATTAATCCAAAAGTTATGAAAAATGATTGAATTGTTAGCCAGGAGAAAAAGTTAAAAATCAGATTCAATAAATTAATTAGGAAAACAACATGTACATATCCTTTTCATGGGTTTTTCCTTCAGCTTTCCAGTATTTGAATAATAACCTGGAAGTATCCAGCAATTCTTTTTAGCTGGAGTAGTAGAATTAGACACATTGGCTAAATAGATATTTTAAGTAGAATTTCTCCACCCAATCCTGTTTGAGTGAATATAGCAGAAAGTAAACGAACTGACTGTGGCACTGAGCTTCAGATCAAGCCTTATTCCTAGTGGAAGGGCAGCCTGGGATCACAATCCTGGGCTCCCTTTGCTCTGTCAAGTAGCAAACTCCCACAGCTGGGGAAGCTCTGTCAGCTGATCTGGGCTCTCAGGTGTGGGGGTGGACGCTGTAGCTGGCTGCCCCAGTCAGGTCACATTAATGGCATGAGAGGAACCAGCTGCAAAGTTATTGCACATTTTTTGTATAATAAATGTAGTTTTTTGGTTGTTTTATCACACCATTAATTGTCTTAATGTGTGGCTAGCTAACAACTTCAAACGCTTTAAACTAATCACATCTTGGGCATTTTTACACATGTTCAAGGAGGGGGTGGCTCTAAGACCTGCTCTAATGAAAGCCCCACAGTATCTCATGCTCCAAAATGGTGGTGGGGGTGCTTTAACTGAAGCTCATCGAACAAGCTTCAGTTAAGGTGACCCCACCACCATTTCGAAATACGGGGACACTGATACATAGAGATGCGGTGGCTGGTTGAAGTACCCTGAAGCAGACACAATTAAGCACCCTGCAGCAGACTCAAGTCTGCTCCAACGTTCTGTAATTACAGTGCATCAGAGCAGCTTCCTGGCATGTCTGCAAGCAACCCTTGAGTATATATGTGCCAAGGGCCTAAAAGCAGATTTATTAATGGCAACATTCTGCTCGTAATGCTCAACATGATATACTATTATTTCTCTTTTAAATTCTTAGCTATGGTATCTCAAATTTTGTTTTATTCAGTTAAAAATATGCCTTCATTATAGTTTTTGGGTAGGTTTGGAATTATTATTTTGAAGATTAGTTTTAATCTAGTTTATAATTTTCTGTTACCTGTATGGTCTCATGAAATTAAATTTACCTAGATATAGCTGGCAGTGACATAGATGATCAATATTTTACTTCCTGTATATTCTATCCCACAGGCTGTTAAGCTGAAGGGAAACATGTCTATGTCACTGATGAAGGAAATCTTCCCCTCTATGAAGCTGATGAAAACATATAAAATGTGCTAATAAAGAACAGAATAACATAAAGACCCTTTGAACTATACAAATATGATGGTTAAGGGACTCCCCTGCTACATATTATAAAGCAACCAAAACACTGGCTTGCATCCATAGATGCTTCTCAAGCAAATCCCGGGACGTCATTTTCCCCTTGTACTCGGCCTTGGTGAGGCCACAGCTGGAGTACTGCATCCAGGTTTGGGCTCCACAATTCAAAAAGGATGTGGAGAAGCTTGAGAGTCCAGAGAAGACCTATGCGCATAATCAGAAGTCAGGAAAATAGATCTTATGATGGACGACAGGCTGAGATCCGTGGGCCTCTTTAGCCTGGAAAGGCGCAGGCTCAGGGGTGATCTGATGGCCACCTATAAGTTTATCAGGGGTGACCATCAGTATCAGAGCACCCCAAGGGATAACGAGGTTGAACAGCCATAAACTACTGCAAGACCATTTCAGGCTGGACATAAGGAAGAATTTCTTTACTGTCCAAGCCTCCAAGGTCTGGAAGAGCCTGCCATCGGAGATGGTTCAAGCACCTACATTGAGCACCTTCAAGAGTAAATTGGATGCTTATCTTGCTGGGATCCTATGACCCCAGCTGACTTCCTGCCCTTCGGGCGGGGGGCCAGACTCAATGATCTTCCAAGGTCCCTTCCAGCCCTAATGTCTATGATATCTATATTGGGTTTTAGAGAGAATGAATTTGTTACCAAAACAGTAAAGTAAAAATTAGGTTTTATCTTTTGGATGCTGTACTTTCCTCACTACTAAATAGCTTACATTGTTATATAAGCAGAAAACTATCCTGGAAGTGGCCAGAATTCAGATTGGTCAACCTGGCTTCAGCACAGAACCTGAGGCAGCATAAGGAAATACATGCAACTTAAATATTCCTCTGATCCAAGGATCCTAATTCAAATCTCAGTACAGCTTACAGCAATCTGAGACTATTCTGAATTGCCCTTACCTGCATACAGCCCTAAATGCAATACAGTGATCCAGTAGCCACATCCTTTCTTGAACAGACAAACCCCTACTTATAACCTTAGGTCAGGAATGCAGAGCCAAAAAAAATCCCCAGAGGGCTGATTAAGGCAGAGTTACAACTCTGTTTGCTATAGTAGTTTAAAAGGAACAGAAGCTCAAGAGCCTGGGCCTAGCTCTACATCACAGCTGGACATAAAACAGTTTTGCCATCCTAGGAAAATTCTGTAGAGGACATCTCACTGACATCCATGATATGCATGGTTTCCTCGGTGCCATCAAAGCCAGTTGTGGTCTGAGCACTCAGGGACACACCCTTTGAGATCTCAGGGTGGAACACACCTGATCAAGGAAAGAGGAGCCATCAATGCCCATTGGAGCATTTTGAAGACCTCAATTAAGATTCTGCTGTTGACAAGAGTGTTCTCAACTCCATCCCACAACATCCAATCAGAAATGATCTCAGAATACCTTCAACCCTTGACAAGGTGAGGAAAGTCATCTAGCAGATGAAGAATGACAAAACATCTGGAGCAGATGAAATCCCCACAGAAAACTTCAAGCAGCAGGGGGAGAAGCTCACATCACAGCTTCATCTTGAGGATCTAGAATAATGAGGAAATCCCAGATGACCTAAGGTGTGACAGCTGAAAATTATGCCTGTGTGATAAAGGTGTTTGCTGAAGGCTCTATGAAGATTAGACCAAGTGTTTTTCTGTCATTTGTTTAGATATTAAGCTATATGTTGCTGCTAAGAGCCTAATTAAAGTTTAAGATGTAGTAAGGCCTTGTATAAAGTAAGGCATAGCAAATTTAGTAAAGCCTTGAAGTAGTAAGGCTCTGTGGTGTACTTAAAATTTACCTTATCAAAAGAATGCAAGGCTTGTAGTGCTACTAGTCAGTCTAAGGACAGTTGAAATAAAAAGAATCTGAATGGCTGTAACTTATCAGCATAGCTCAGAAATTATAAATTGGCTGGCACATCCGGAAATCATTTAGAAGGAAGATGTTGCTCTTTGAAAGAAGTACCAATTTAAGATTAGCTGCTGGCCTGGATCAGTGGGCCTGTGGACCTCGAGAAGCCCAAGGACTGAATACTAGGGTCCTTCCCAGTACCCCTCGGACAGCACCGATCGGGGACACCTAACTTCGCTGAGCTTTGTGGAAGAGAAACTTGTGGTACATCAGGCATCAGAGGGAACTGCCGATAAGTTGCTGATGCAAATTATTATTGTCTGTCTGTTGTTTTGTTATCTGTGCATAGTCGTGTTTTTGTTAAGTCAATACACCTTTCTTACCTTTCTACCCTCGACCTCACTCTCAACCCTGAACCCTCCGCAGGCAGTTGGGACACTCAGGGATGCCATGATTGTAGCAATCTTCAATAAAGGGGACAAATCTGACTGGAAACTACAGAGGGATTGCCTCATTGTCCACCACAGGAAATATCATTGCAGGAATCTCCTGAACTGTCTCCTTCGGCTTGCTGAAGAGCTCTTCCCAGAATTTTAGTGTGGGTTTAGGGCATCGAGAGACAACTGACATGGCCTTCACAGCTTACCAGCTGCAAGAGAAATGTCAAGAACAGCATAAATGGCCTCTCTACATGCCTTTCTTTGACTTCACAATACCTTTTGACTTTGTCAGCCGAGAACGTTTGTGGAGGATCCTTCTGAAGTACAGATGCCCACTGAAATATGTCACCATTCTCTGCCTGCTCTATGATGGTATGTAAGCGGTGGTTCCCAGTAATGGATTTACCATAGATCCCTTTGAGCTTAAAATGGAAGTTAAGCAAGGCTGCATCATCACTCTGACACTCTTCTCAATATTCCTTGCCATAATACTACATCTGATTACCAACAAGCTTCCAATTAGAGTGGAGCTAAATTAACAAATGGATGGTAAGGATAGATGGCTAAACCACAGTTGACTCTGAGCCAAAACCAAGACCACCTGACTTCAGTCAGCTCCAGTACACTGAAGATGCTGTAGCATGTGCTTATAGGAAACAGACCTTCAGGCAATTGTTGATGTCTTTAATGAGGCATATCAGAAAATGGGACTGATGCTTAACATTCAGAAGACTAAGGTCCTCTACCAACAAGCTCCTAATGAACAGTCACCAACTCTGGTAATCCAGACCTATGCTGAAACTCTGGAGAACACTGAATATTTCCCATACCTTGGAAGCCATCTCTCACAGAAGGCTGACATTGACAAAGAAATCCAACATTGCCTCAAATGTGCAAGTGCAGCCTTTGGATGCCTACAGAAATTGATGTTTAAAGACTCCAACACCAGATCCGAAACCAAGCCCATGGTTTCTCAAGCAGTAGGGCTGTGCAAAACAGAAACATTCTGCTTTGATGTCTGGTTCAACATTTTGACATTTCGACAGAACAGTGTTTCATTTCAAGTTTTGCTTCATTTTCAAAGCACTGTTCCGTTTTGTTTTGTTGAAATCGTTTTGCTGTTTCAATGCTGTTTTGACATTTCTCCCACCCAGTACTGGGAAAATTAGTGCTGCTGCTGGCCCCAGCTACAGCACTGATCTTCCCGGCACTAGGTGCAGCCTGCACCCAGCGCCGGTCCCAGTTGTTAGCAGTAGCCTCCTGACATCTGGCAGGCAGATCAGGGGCCCACACCCCAGGGAGGAGTCTGGCACAGCCCCACAGCCCTCCTCGGGGTGTGGGCAGGCCCCAATCTGCCTGCTGGATTATGTGAGGCTGCTGCTGCCAGCTGGGACTGGCACTATAGCTAAGGACACCTGGCTTCGAAACTTGAAACGTTTCAAAACTTTTGAAATGTTTTGAGTGCCCTTGTTTCATTTCAAAGCCTTTTGTTTCATTTTGATTTTGCTGTTTTGAGCTTAAAATGCTTTGATACAGCTTCAAAATGAAACATGGGATGAAATTTCACACAGCCCAATCAAGCAGTTTTGATTCCCACCCTGTTGTACAGAGCTGAGATGTGGACACCATACAGGAGGCATTTAAAGTTTCTGAAGTACCATCAACACTGCCTGTGGTAGATCCTTCAAATCCAGTGGGAAAACATATGAACCCTTCAGCATCTTTCTGCAAGCAAACACCATGAGTACTGAGGTGATGATGATCATCCAACATCAACTTCGTCAGGCTGGCCATATCATCCAGATGTCCAACTCCAGGGTCCCGAAGCAAGGTCAGTCAAGAGTGGGGCCAGAGAAAGCACTTCAGAGACATCCTCAGGCTAACTTGGAAAAATGCAACATCAACATCAACTCATGGGAGACTATTACTCAGGACTTCCCTGGATGGAGGAACAATCTGCTGCAGGGATCTTGGTAGTTTGAAACAGCATGACAACAACAAGAGATGGAAAAGTGGGTGTGGCAGAAACAGCATGTCACGGACCAAATCAAGAATCCATTGCCACCAACTCCACATGGAAAAACATGTCCAAGCTGCAACAGAACTGTAGTAGAGTCTGTTGGTCCCAGATAGGCCTCATCAATCATCTTTGGACATGCAGGTAAGACAATCATGGAAAATAATCATTCTCAACTGCGAGGGTGGTTAATGTTGTTTTTATTTAGCTTGGTCTCTGACTTACTACTGGTTACTGGCAATGTATCACCTCTGAAAACCTATGTCTTCATTCAGTTGGCCTTCTGGTGGTTCAGAGCTCATTCCTTTCTCACTTCCCAATGGAAAAGATGTAGTAAAACTTGAAGCTGAAGATTCAACCTGGATACTTTTTTGAGAAAGAGAGAAAGGGCAACTGTCCTTCTTCCTTATATTCAAGCAGAAGAGAGACAGAGAAAATCCTTCTAGGAATGCAGCACTTAATATTTGTTTTGGGTGTGATAATCTATCAGTTCTAAAGCGATTGGCATTGTAATACTGACTCATAGTGGAATACAAATCTACTGCAGTGGAAATTACATTTCTCTATAAAATCAATGTAAGTTCACCAAACAAGCACTGAAGTGACTTGGATTTTTTTACTTCCCTCTGCCCATGTTTGCTATATACGTGTACCCAAATATAAATTATTATTATAGAAGAGTTGTTTCCTGTGCTGCCAACATGATTTACAGGATCAAAGTTTCTGTATTTCATATACAGTTCAGCAATCTCTTAACCCCTGGAAGCCAATGATGAAAATAAATATGAATCACAAATGTATGCTGGTAAATTTAACTGCATCTATACACCAATTTGTATATCTTATTACATATAACAAATTCCCTATTAACTTTAACAACCCTCTCTCTCATTCCAGCAGTTGGACAGAGCTGCCAAAGACAGCTATGGTATGAAAATTGAGATGATATCTATTAGTCATGAGAGAATTTTTAGTGTGGGGATAAAATTATCAAAATGATAATGATACCCAAAATGATGTAAACAGAAGAAGCAACCAAGGCAGAGGCTCAATACTGGGTGCTTTGAAAGACCCTGCTAAAATTGGTTATCCCCAGGAGTGCCTCAGGGAGAAACTTTACAAACTCCCTAATGATCTTGATACCACTGACACAGGGAGAGCCTCAAGAAAGGCATCCATGAAGCATGCAAAAAATCTCTAGTCTTCTCCTAATAGAATATCAAGACTGTTTTGATAAGAATGATAGGGAAATACAATATGTCACTGAAAGAAAAAGGAAAGCCTTCAGAAGCTTGGTAGAGTAACGTCAACTCTCAACATAAGCAAGATACTTATCACCAGGGATCTGGGTTTTCTGTTTCCTACAGAAAAAATGGAGTAAACCACAGATTTTACTTTTTACCAGAGGCAAATGCAGATTTCTCATTTTACCACACAAATCCATGGATTTCGCAACTTTTCAATTAGATGGCTGCAGGCCGGCAGAGTTCCAGCCTGCAGGAAGCAGGAGGTGGTGAGACAGGGGGTGCCACATGCATGTACATGCACATGGCCCCAGGCAGCCTGCAGAGCAGTTCCAGCAGGTGAGTTGGGGGGAAAAAGGAAGATTGAAGCCTCTGTAGGCTGGGAGGGAGCGAGCTAGGCAGGGCTGGAGCTGCTGCCCAGCTGGGTGGTTCTTGGGTCTTAGGGCCTGGGGCCGCAATGTGCAGCTGCAGGGCCCCAGCAGGAAGCAGAATAGGGCCACTGATGGCTTGAGGGCAGGGGGAGGGATGGCTCCTCACTGCTGTGCACACTACTGAGGGGCAGAAGGGGCCCGTGTCCCCCAGATCTGTACATGAGGCAGGTGCAGGCTGCGGGCTCCCTCCATGTTTCCCTTCCCCGAGGCCTCTGCAGCCCAGCTGGCACAACCTGGCATAGCTAGGAATGGTAGGGCTTCATGGTGATCTCCTTAACACTGCAAGCTCTGCGCTGCTCTGGCAACACACCTCCTGCATGTGCCGCTGCTTTGAGGGGTGCAACCCCACGCTGCTGCTCTCACTGCAGCCTCATATGCAGGAGATGTATTGCCAGGGCAGTGCAGAGATTGCAGCAGTGAGCAGCTTCTCTGTATAACTCCACTACTCCCTGCCACGCTGGGCATTGGAAGACCCAGGGGAGGGAAGCAGGGCAGCAAGGAACAGTGGGCCCACATGGAGAAGGGGCTTGTCACTGAGAACTCCACGCTGCTTCCCTCCCCCAGGGATGCGCAGCCCAGCAGGCATGATCCAGCACAGCATGCAGCAGCGGGCCCACACAGAGAGCTGCTTGCCACTGTGAGATCCACGCTGCCCTGATGTGGCTCTGCACGTGCCATTTCTTTGAGGGGTGAAACCCAGCGCTGCTGCTTTCACTGCAGCCCCATGCACAGGAGGCATAGTGCCAGGGCCGTGCAGAGCTTTTAGCAGTGAGGAGATCCCTGCATAGCCCCACTGTTCCCTGCTGCACCAGGTCATGCCCCTGGGCTGTCAAGGCCCTGGGGGAGGGAAGCAGAGCAGTAACCTGAGCCCACAGATTAAGAATAACAACGTATATAAACCTTGAAGAAAAATCAGCTGAAATTTATAAGCAAGGTTAAAAAATACTCTCTCACCAAATACACATAGTTATTATGAAAATCTGGAGAAATGAACAGATTCCCTGTGAACAAAGAGATGCCAGAATCATTGCCATACTCAAAAAAGAAGACTGATCAAATTGCAAAAATTACCAGGCAACTGCATTCCTGTCCACAGCTTGGAAGATCCTTCCCACATTTTCCTGTATAGGCTCATTTTCCTTGCCAAGGAGATTTTACCTGATCCCAAAGTGATTTCCAAACACTCTGAGGTATGCCATATATGATCTTTGTTGCTAGATTGCTACAGAACAACACAGAGATCTATACAGAGCCTTGACTGGCCTAAAGCCTTTGAGTCAATAAACAGAGAGGCTCTATGCAAGATCCTGATGATATTTGGATGCCTGCCAAAATTTGCCACTATTATCAGACTCCATCATGACAATAATGATGGCAACTGTCCTAAGCAACAGCTCAGAAATGGACCCCTTCCTTAGTAAAAAGAGCTATCCAGGGACAGAAAATATTTAGGACACTAATTGATTCACAGGTGCATCTTTCTTAGAAAAAGGAACTGGTTAATTTTCTATGAGGATCCAGATCCATGGGCAGTTCCTGATCACTGATGGGTGGAATACACTGTCTTGCATGGAGTGAATTGTCTTACAGAAAAATCCTCTCTTTGCTTCCTTTATATTTCCTGATGTTACAAATATTTCTCTAGTGCCTATCTTAACCTCTTCCTTGAATGAGGAACAAGGAAAGAAGATGCATTTCAGATGAAAAAGAAATGATGTGCCCTGGAAAGCCAAGTGATTTGGGAAAAGCAAAGCTATAACATTACTACACACAGCAAGCAAGCAGCTTTGGTCCACAGTGAAAACAGAATACTCTAGACATTGGTGGAAGACTCTAAACTCTGGTGTAAGAAAAGGAGTGGGCGGAAGGCAGCAGTAGCATAACTGGAATGGGATGACCAACAGCTCTGGATCCCATCTTTGTGGGGTGTGCAAAAATAGCCACTACTTCCACCAGCAGTGCAGCCACCACTGCTATCATGTGTGTCACAGCTCCTGGGACACAGCACTACCCTGTTACATCTCTGGAAGGTAGGATTTCAATCCTGGGGTTGGGAGAAGATAAAGGTGTGGAAACTTGTCTTCCATCACACTAGGATAAACCCTGACAATGAGTGATTTGTCTTTATTACTCTAAGGCTAGGAACAGAAGTTATATGTAAACTGGTTTAAGTAATCAGAAACTGGTTTAAACCTGTAACAGAACAGAAGAAAGCTCAGTGCACATAAACCAGATTCAAAATGGCTGAAACTGGTTTAAGATAAACCTGGTTGAACGAGATATCAGACGTAACTGATTTGGGTCAAACCAGTTTATGAAACTTCTGTCCCAGACCCCTTCCTGGTTTAAGTTAAATCAGAGTCTCTCAGCATCCCAGCATGCTTTCCAGCCCTGGGCTGGGCTGTGCTGTCTGCTCCAGCAGAGAAGTGGGGAGGGAAGGGGGGAGGCAGGGGCTGTCCCCCACCCTCCCCAGGTAATATCTGGCTGGGGATGGGGTCTGGAACCAGGGAGGGGGGCTAAATCCCCCTTCACCTGAGTACAGAGCTGCCCTGGCCTGCTAAACTTACTGACAGTTACTGCTGGCTGTGACTGTAGACTACAAATCCCAGAGGCACCTGGAAGCAGGAAGAGGAAGTAATGAGCAACCCTGCAGAGTTCTGCTTATGTGATTCTGGACCACAAATCCCAGGGACCTTGGAGACAGCAGAAAGAGGAAGTGAATACACCGCCCATGCTGGCTACATGCCAGAGAACCATGCTGCATTTGCTGAATCAAAAGTAAATGTGTGTCCAGTTGTTGCTCAATTTAATCTGTGTAGTTTAGATTAACCTGCAAAGACTGAATTGATTCAGCCTCAGGCTTTTTGACTATTTGGACTTAGCCTAAGGGTTTAGTTTTTTAAAAGTACTCTTGTAACAGTAACAGCAATCTCTTAAGAGATGCCTCTTTGCAAAAGACTATCTGCCACACCACTTATTGCATTACCCAAATACAAGGTGACCTTAAATTTAAGACGATTCCCAATAATCAGAAACTGTACATGGAAAATGTCTGAATTTATTATAATTTTCCATGTATGAAATCTAATTATTGTAGGATCATCTTAAATTTGTCTCCTCCCACTACTCCAGTTGGCAGGGGGGTGGGGGGAAGAGGTGATAAGAAGGGCAGTAATGAGGTAGGCAGTGGGAGGACTGACAGTGGGGGAGGTGGTAGAGGACACGTGATAAGGCAGGGAGTGGGGATACAGGCAGCAGAGAGACAGATGGTAGGGCAGGTAGTGGGTGACATGCAGTAGCGGGACATGTGGCAGGACAGATTGCAAGGGCGTGCTGGGGGGTGGGGGGGATTGGCCATCCCAAAATTTGCCTGTAGCCACTCTTTCCACCCATCCAATGCAGCTAAGCCTGCAGAGAACTGGCACCATAAGTGGGTATTGTTAAAAAAACAAGTAAGTAGGTTTGGCCAGAAGATGGCCAGATGATGGCACAGCCCCTGCAATTTTCTGTCAAGCCTACCTCAGGCCCCCCCAATGAGAAGAGGCTGAAACCACCCTGGCACACGGGGGGCAGTAAGGAGGCAGGCAGTGGAGAGAGCAGTGGGGGGGACAGGCAGTAGGGGATAGGCAGTGTGAAGGCAGTGGGGCAGGCAGAGAGGGAGGCAGGCAGCTTGCCCCCTGCTCCGCACACTTAACCCCTATTGTCCCTTTCCCCTACAGTCTCAGGTCCCTGATCCCTCTTCCCCCATCTCCTCACTCTAATCCCCTCCATGCCACTTATACCCCCCCCAGTCTCATGTCTCTACCTCCGCTTCCTCCCATCTCCCACCCCTTATGTCTCTACCCCATGCCTGACTCTCCACCCAGCTTAACTTCACTCCATACCAGCAGACTTCATCCCTGCTTCAGCTTGAACCAAAACAAGAGGCCCTGGTGTGAACCCTTGAATTCTGGATGACAGTACAAGCATGCTACAGTGGTGAGGCTATGGCTATTACAAGTAGTAATAGTAAACATTTACAGTACATCAGTACCAAAAGGCCTCAATAGGTGATGGACCTCACAGCACCGGATACTGCTCAAAAGACAAAGAAATTACTCGCCACTAAAATTTTTAGAAACTAAAGTTTAATTGGGCTTTGTCACTTTCTACCCCATAAAAAGTAGCTAAAAATTTACATATGTATTAGTCTGAAAACTACAGTAATACTCTGTTATTTCTTGTATAATACACTGAAATGAATTTTAAAGTTAAGATGAAAGAAAAACTGTAGATAAACTGAAATAACATACTTGGGGATATTATTTCTCTCTTTACATATTAACAATATGGTTTACTATTTCCTGAACTTGTTAATGGAGCCTCACATGTTCAAAATATTAGACAGTTTAAACCCATAATTTTCTCTAATGTCCCAAATTGGTTGGCTACTATTTCTTTATATAGATTATTAATGCATCTCCTGTTGGCATTTTGCCTTGCACCATTTTTCTTTGAGATCTTATTCCAAATTCAATTTTTGCTGGATTTCAGTAATATAAAACTTCCAAAAAGCATTAACTCTTATTCCATAAATAACTCTTGATTCAGTAAATCCCTTAGCCATATGCCTACACCCACCCACCCCTCCAGCTGATAAATGCTCTGTTATCGAGGGAGGGGGGAACCCTTCCCTAATCACAGTCCTGCTAGGGCCTGGCCACACCTCCCCGCCCCCAGCTCAGTCCTGTGCAAGGGAAGGGAGGGCTGTTCTAGCACCCCCTGGCTTCTACCCTGAGCCACTGCAGGCATGTGCCTGCATTTCTGGGATCTCTCTGGTTACAAAACTGATTTAGCCTAGCCAGGTTAAACTAACCTGCAAAGACTGGATCAACTGAGGCTCAGGTTTTTTTAATATCTGTCCCTAGCCCAAATGTCATATACACCATCACCTTTTGCAGTGCCCCTCTGCTGTCTATATTGGACATACTGGATGATCCCTACATTACAGGATGAATGAACACTGCTCTGACATAAGCTGCAGAAAGACATGCAAACTTGTGGCAGAACACTTTAGCCTCTCTGGGCACTCCATTGCTGACCTGAGGGTAGCTGTTCCCAGACAGTAAATTTTTTAAAAAAGGATTTAAATGGGAAATTGCAGAACAAGAAATCAGTCATCAACTGGAGTGTGCCACGTATAGTTTACATACAGACTACAGATTCTTATGCCATTACCTGAGTTAGACTCGGTAACCACTTGTACCCACCAGTTAGATGTTTGTTTGCCTCTCTCTCTCTCTTTCCCACCCCACCCCTACCTCCAGCCAGTCCCTTTTCTTTTGTATCTTATTTTCCTCTCTTTCTTATGCTTTCCTTTTGTATGTCCTTTCACAGTATCTGATTAAATGAACTACAGCTCACAAAAACTTGTGCTATATATGAATTTCTACTTACAGTAATCTAAAAGGTGCAAACCTACCCTACATTCTACTTGACTTCAGATTAACATGGCTAACTACATCTCTCTTTATCTTACCAATAATACATAGGCGTTGGCACATCTGAGGGCATGTCTACATGTCACCATACAGTAACATTGCTATGGAGCCATTTTTTGGTACTTCCTTTTGGAAGTAGTAAAGCGCAGTACAGTACGGGCAATAACTGCACCGTGCGTACAGTGCAGTTAGATTTTTCCATTAAGTTGGTGTAGTGATGCACTATAACATGGGGGAGAGGGGGTACAGCAATCACATATAGACCCACATGATCTCTGACCCACAATCTGTATATTGCCGTAGCACTCCATACGGCACATAGGGTGATGTGTAGACACACCCTAGGAGTACTAACATTGAACAGCACTTGAGTGAATAGTTTCAGAGTTGCTTCAGGATTGCAGAGTAATCCCTGGCTAAGAACCACTGTTTAAAGAAAGTTTTTTGCTCATATCTTAAAAATGTCTATGTATAATGTAAAGTGAACATTTGCTCAAATGATTTAATATACAAAAAAGGCTTGCACATAAAATGTTTTAAACCAGTGGTTCTCAACCTTTTTTGTACCAAGACCAATTTGTAAACATGAATGGCCAGTCCCAACCCAGTGCCCCCCATTCCCAACCTACTTCCCCCCATCCCGAGGATCCATCCCTCACAGTGTGTGGGGTGAGGTGGGAAGTGTAGGGCATCAGGAGCCCCAAGCAGGCTGGAACTCTGTCAGTCTGCAAGGGAAAAGCCACGGTTTCCCGTTTTTCTCCTTTAATGGACAAACCTTTTTTTAAAGTTTGCTGATCCATTTTTAAAGTTTGTTCACAACCCTTTCATATGTCTGGTACTTCCCAGTTATTATCATAAATTAAAGGTTATTACTAGAATACAAAATGTCAATCTTTATTACTACTGTAGTACTAGTATTTCTTATGGACAAAGAATCAGCATTTTCATTGCCATATACAATCAATTGAAGAAGTGAGACCTCAGTGGGTAATTTTTCTAACAAGCAAGTATTCTATTAATGCAATCTTAAATGTACAGCTAATACAGCCTTTTGCCTAAAGAGTTATAAAGTTTTCTAGATCATTAAAAGTCAATGGCAATCAACAGGGATGGATGTTTATTTTTCATTTAAATACATCTGAATAGTAAAGCAAATTGACGTAATCAGTTGGGCTAGCTCATATTACTAAATAATCAGAAAACCAGTCCTTTTCCCAGTGAAAAGTACCAAGGTTGTTAATGAAGAATTTGCTTTAATATAGTTATCTAATAAAGCCACATTGTTGCTTGATCTGCTCCTTCTTTTATAATATTCAGTCTTTGTCAATTAGTTTACTTCTAATCATACATGTTGTAGTACAGAAAAGAAGTTTTATAAGACATAATGTTGATATTTTTCGGTCCAATTTGAATTGTCTTCCATATTTTAAGATACCAATAGAACATTCACAGAGGGGAAATTACTGTGCTAAAAATCTTTCCATGTAGAAGTACAGAGGCAGAAGCATTCCTTCCAGATGTGCAATGAGAAAAGAGAGTCACACTATTCCCTGAGGAAGTAAGAACTCTTAGAATTTCAAAGGCTAATGGCAAGGAGGCCCGCCAGATTCACTTCACAAAAAGATTTGATGAATTACTATGGCGAACATCAGCTTTACAGATAAATGGCTGGAAGTAGACTAGTTTATGTCTCAGTGGAGGAGGATAAATTTCCCATTAGCACTGGGATCGTGAAGTATTGAGAATGTTGTTGACCATTCCACCTTTCACTGTGTTAACAAAATTTTACTAAGAATCTTTTGCTTTCCTAACGTCCTTCCAGTATGTTTCCATAAATTTAGACAGATAGAAGTAGCATGTCCTCAACACTTCTTATGCAATAGCTTGGCAAACAATTTACTGATCTGTAAATTATGAGCGATTATCAAGGTGGAAATAATCACTATGTAATGCTAAATGCCTGGTTAACTCCTGAATTAACTGGATGTAAGGGAGAAAGGAAGGTCATTTAGTTAAGACACTGGACTGGGACCCTGGAGCTGTGTTGCCTTTGCCTCAGACTTTCCACATGACAGTGGACCAGTCTCACTGTGCCTCTTACACCCCAAGAACAATGGAAATAATACTGCTCCCTTTTTCCTATCCTTTTTCTGGATTATCTATCTGGTGAGGTCTTCAGGGTAAGGACTGTCTCTTGCTCTTTGCTTGTATGGCACCTAACACAACTAACCATAATGGTTGCTGGAACATAGAAGCACTACTACAATATAAATAAATGACAATACATAGCCTGAAAATACATGTTAACTTTGGCAAGAATTTAAATACTGACACCTAGATTTCTCTGAGATAAGCTGGAGTGTTGGGTAAGCCCACATAAGACTATTGGCAGCATAGCATCTTACAGTACATCAGCTATAAAAGCTGCTACTTGACTTTTTTTTGGTTACTCAGGAATATGGGAAAAGTTAACCTTCACTTTGTTACTCAAGGTGCCCACATGCATAAGCACAAGTCCCCAAAGAAAGGGAGACAGCAGCAACTGAACATTTTTCTTTTTGACTGACATATTGAAAGGGCAGGGTTAGGGAGAGCTTTCAAGATTGCGACAGGAATTGGCCAGCAATCGTGGCAGTTCATTTCTCACTTCTGAAGTGATCAAAAATGATTTCTTATTGCATAAAACTGAAACAATTATATCCGCCTAGAAAGGATTTCAAGATGGCAATATGAACTCTGAGTCAGGAGCAATGTAAAAAATTATGATCAAGGGCAATCTGAATGTGAAACACTACTCCAAACCGTTCAGGCTTTTTATTACTTTTATCCCCTCTCTCCCCTCACTAGTCCTAAATATTTTCTGGAACTCTTTGATTGCCTTAAAACAAATAAAATCTTGTGTACAAGAAATTCTTTTGGCTAAAAGCACGAGGGCTTATTACCACATTTCTTTACTGGCACAAAATCTAAAAAAAGCCTCAAGGTGCAAATGATCTGCAGTCTATTTAACATCATGGTTATTTATTTTTATGGCCACTCATTATTACTCTTTACCCTAAATTATAGGTACATTCCTGGCTCCATTTCCCACTGTTCTGCAAGCTGTATAATATGGTGGGGTTTTTTAGATTTCCAAATCGTCCTCAATACCTCATCAATCAAAAATGCAATGTAACATCTAATAGTTGTTATACTAGGCAGAGACAGCAAATTGTGGAACACCACAATCTGGACCCTTGATAAGGACCTTGCTCAAGACTGGGATAAATGCCACAAGCCTGGGTAGCATTTGTTATAAAAGCTTGTTTTGCAGTCTCTTAACCAGAGTCTTTGCATACAAACTGATATGCACTGAGAATTAGTGTTTAAATACCACAGTTCCTATTTTATTATGGATTACATGCTGAACTAGTTCTGTCAAGTTTAAAACAGTATGCCATAATTTTGAGTAAGTCTAAGCACATGCATCTCTTTCCATGGAAACAGTACTACAAGTATGCCCATCTCTCCTGTCACACAAAATTTCCATGAATATTTTGATAAACAGCTGTTACGCTATAGTAGTTTATACCCGTAATAGCATCAGCTTCAGCAAAGAAATGACATGGCATCAGAAGCCATCACATAACACTTAATTATTTTTGTGAGCAACTCAGAAAAATACAATGTGAATCATTTCGATTTGGGGGTTTACTAGACAGGAAAAAACTTGTGCTTCAATAAGAAAGCCCTCAGCTTGCTCATTTTCTGCCCACTTCAGCTGAGGTGGGCTGCCTGTCAGTCTCCCTCCAGCATCTTAAGAAGCACAACGGGTTTGAACAGTTTAACTGATGCAGCCTGCTCCTTTCCTGGAAAATGCATTTTGTCATTACTGAAAAGGAAAAGAAATACTGCAAAGAAAGAGGTCTTTTTTTTTCCTTCAAAGGAGGATGTAGCCAACCCACCTATTTAGGAGGAAGTAGCTTATCTTAAAAGGAAAAATCTTATGTCAATAAAAGTTGGTAATCAGTACAGCTGATTTTTTAAAAGGGGTCTAAGTTATTTAGGCCCTTGGCAGACATTCAGTTAAAGGTGCCATGGGATCTGATCTGCAATCCCAACAATCTCATCTGCTGCCAAGCCACCCATGCCCCCTCAGGGCTCTAGTGAGCTCTGGAAACTGGGAGCACTGATCAGCTGACTGGCACTCCCACGCTTGGGAGTGAACTGGAGTCTTGAAGAGCTCTGGTACACTCCTAAGGGTGGGAGAGGCCATGTGTTCAATTTAAGGTGCGATGGAAACCATCCACAAAGTTATTACACAGATTTGGCCCCATCTATCCAAGCAGCTGACCGTGCAGTTGTTAGTGCGCAGTCATTTAGTACTTGGTTAAGTAACTGGAATTACTGTTCAGTCCCATCACCGCACGGTTAGTTTTAGATGCTGCTGCACAGCACCTTGTTACTACTGCACAGTAGCGTTGCTGTCACAGTTCATGCCCAGTGATGCTACAGCGCCATAGTTTTTTGCTACTCCACCATAGCATCTCATGTAGACACTCCCTTTGTAATGTTGTGGATAATTCTATTTTATTGCAACATGAATTGTTTTAACATGTGGCTGGGTTGGATACTACTTAAAACATGATTGGCAGCTTAATCATGTCTTAAATGGAATGTCTGCCTGGGGCGTTAGGAACCCAAGGCTGTTAAGGGGCCTCTGAAAATTCCAGACTACCTGTATGGAAGATCCCAGATCCCAGGTCTGTCACAAAAATAACTGTTTTGTCTCTGGAGTTACCAGTCAGAAGCCAAGTCAGTTCATTTTATTTTGCTTATCAAAAAACTACCTCTACTTTACATCTCAGGGACATTAACTCCTCAAAAAGAAAGGAATCCAAAATGGCATCTGGAGAGATGGCCTGAGACCTTGCTGAAATTCTCATCTGATTCCATGTGAAAGATTACAAACATACACAGAGCTTTTGGGCCACAGAGAAGACCATTCTCAAACACCATGGGAAACTAAGGAGGGGCATACAAACATATTATCATGATGTAAAGGAGGGTGGCATTTTACAGCATGTTGGCTGATCCATGGTAATGGCCACCATACATGCCCACCCTGCAGTAATTAGAAGCTGACCTTCATTTGCTTATCTCTCACTGGAAGAAGGGCAGGCTACCCTCAGCTGGCTTTCACTTGCCACTGGGTAAGTGACTGTGTATGGCTAGCTGCTATGAAGCAGCTGACATGCTATGCTGTAAAACCCCTACCCTTCTGTACCTTGCATTGATTTATGTGCCCAAGTCTTTAGCAACTCTGTAGAAGGACCACATTTTTCTGTCCTATAAGCAACCTGTGTTCATTATTGCTACTATATAAGAAGTAGGTAGGTTTCTGAAATAGACATCAATTAAGAAAAAATACAAGCCTGTAAGCATGCTAGTATTATCAAGTTCCCTCTAGGGTCCAGGGTCCAGGTAGCAAAAGTATGTTACTACTGTGTCCCAGGTACACAGATGGACTCTGCGAGGGACAGCAGGGTGAATTAAGGACAGCAAAAGAATTGCATCTCAGGAACAAGAGTACAGGGGCTTTCACTTGTAAGTTGTGTCGCTGATGAAAGAAAACATAAGAATAGACTTCAGATCAATGCAAAAAGATTCAAGATCACTTCAAACTATTCTGAATTTAGCAAATACCTCCCTCCTTTTTTCCTCAGTTATGACAAAATCTGTAGGTCCTGCTGCTGGGTTTTAATTGTCAAATTATTCTGCATCTAAAATTCTATTTTTATTTTTAATTATTTTTTTTTTCAATGAATCAGCACCCTATCTTACTCTGAGTCCTCACAAGGTGTCATCGAAAAGGTAAATCCTAAGCATTAATCAATAAATTCTTTAAAAGGGAGTAGTGTTTGTTTAAACATTGGAACAAAGTTTTAAAATGGAAGAGTTCTATCCATATTTCATTCCCAAATTCAAGTCTCATTGTTCACAGGCAGAAGGAACCATTTAAGATTTATAATGATAGATTTCAAAGTATTTGATCAATTAAATTACCATATTTTCAGTGTCTTCAATTCAGGGAAAGATAAACTCTAGAATTCTCTAAAAGTAAATAGCTAAATAGGAACACCTAGACATTGGATTTTCTAAAACTGTCTCTCTAGAAAGGATTCAGGTAAGTTTGTATAGGCTCAAGAAGACTGCTATATGACTCAGTTTTTTGTTGGATACTATAAACTAAAGATAAATGTGATCAATGACCGGATGAAAAATTCCTAATGTACAGCTCAGCAACATAGAACATGGTTTAGTTGTTTTTAAGTAACAATGTTCCTCATACATTGGTATAAGTCAAAATTCTAATACAGTGGTTGAAAGGTGACATCAGTGGATTAGATACAAATGAGCCTGTCTTGTTTAGCTGTGATGATTAAAAATTTGTGGCCACTTCAAATAAATATATCCTAAATGTATGGCATGAGGAAGACATTTAAAAGTATTCTACATTGACTTAACTTTTTGCCATCAACATCTGGCTAATTCCTTTTGAAAATCCCATTCTGTGTCCCAGTTTGGTAGCAGAACATATTGCTGTGGAGTGATGAAACCCAAGAAGGACTACGGGTGATGGGTTCTGTCTACATAAACTGTTACACAGACAGGGACCAACATCTTTTACAGGTGATTTTTTTTTTACTGTAGACTCTTACATATATTATTAGATGACTAAAATCAGAAATATATTGAGGTGACTATTATCACTTGCATATAGAATTTATCACTGTCAAAGATGTAAGTGTTATATACAGGATTTGTATCATTTAACTTTGAAATGAACTTTTTTCTGGGGTAAAATAAAGCAGCTACTTAATAGGGTACAACAACATTTATCAAACATTATCTACAGACACCTGTATTTCAGCATTTGGTTTCTCTGCAAGTAGAGACTTGGCTGGATGTCTGAAAACCCTCCTCATACATCCAGGCATATGTGCCTGGCTTAAACACCTGCATTTAGTCAGTTTTAATCATTTCCAAGCATGTGTGTGAATTTTTCTCCCATATTCTGTAGAGCCAGGGAGGGAGGAAAGACTTAAAATCCTCAAAGTATTAACTTACTTGCTTCCAAACAAATATTTCTAACCTCCAGATCAGAGAAATCATTGCAAGAAATGATTGAAAAAGTCTTTTATATTAAACTTATTAAATTTAGGGATCTGCAACAGAACAGAAATCAGATGTCCTTTTTATTATAAAGTAATGGAACAGAGTTTGGAAAAATAAGACCCATCTCCAAATCCACAAATAAATGCAGTCCAAGAAAACTGCAAACTACTATTAAATAACTTGTACTGGAACATGTAAGGAACCTAAGGAATACACCAATAATGAAACAAATTCAAATCGTAATAAAAGGACTTGGAAGAAGTATGTCTTGCATTCAAAAACTTATGTAATGCTTTCCCAAATACACATCTCATTCCATAAAAGATATCACCTTTAGAAATCCTTGCCTCTCATAAAAAACCCCCCAAAACAACACTCATTTTTTAACCTAAGAAAGAGAAATGTTCACTCATAAATCTATAAATTGAGCTGGACCATAACTATTCATGATGACTGGACCTTGCTAGTGTTCATTTTCCTTTTCAAAACATGGGAAACTAGTTAGCATATCAATCCTGAATAGATTTTAAACATCCCAGACAGCATAAAATCAAAATGTTCATACAGACTGGAAAACTGTTTATTTTTACCTGTACAGACCATATTCTGCATGCCCTCACAAACTGACAACATGTATTGGAGGTATGCAGCACTTTTCGAGCTAATTTGGAAATTCTGGCAATCTAACTAATTCTGCAAAGCTTCAAGAAAATGGAAACAAATTCTTCTCTCAAGCACATATGAAGTAAATCCATAACACAGTTGTTTTCAGCCTTTTCAGACTCAAGACATTCCTCCATAGCGGAGGAATTTAGTGGCATGCTAATTTCAAAAATTAATATCAGATCTTTTTGGATTATGAAAAATAGGGAAATTCTCGTGTTGCAAAGAACTCAGGAAGACCACACCAGGTCAGAATGTTTGACTCTACGGATTCGTATTTGGAACTTCTGGATTTATCTTGTGAATCAAGTGCACATGTTTGCACACCTAACAGTGCTAATACTGCAAATACCCCACAGTACCCTGAAAGGATCTTGCCGAGCCCCAGTTGAAAATCACTGCTGTAACAACTTTTCTGACTCTGCCAATAATACAAATTCTAAACACTGTGCAGATTCTGAACATTGTGCACATATCCTATTCTCAGTTAACTTCTATGCCATCGTTCCAGGTTTAGGAAGTTAAAGCAAATCAAAATTTGACTTCTTGGTGAGATATTTTATCTGTTATTAATATTTCAACTCACTTAGTGGTATGATGACAGAGGACACATTTTTCAAGGACAATCATTGCAGTTTCACTGTAGTATTCTATTACTTAAATATCAGTAACTGAAAACAGAATGCATATGCAGCATGAATGATTTGGTGTTACCATGCTTTGCATGGACTGCTTGCATCTTTGGTAACCCTATTAGACCACTGCAAGTAATTTCTGTCTTCAAAATCACCCCCTAACTTGTTCAAGAGTTCTACAAGCAAAGTTGTATTTTACATTACTTTCCACTAAGTGTATTATCTTGCAGTCTGCCCAGCTGAACCCCATATTTAAACCTCTCTGAGATTTTTGTCCTATTTCTTCTTTATTGAGATCCCTAACTTCTCCCAGGTGAATGTCATCTGCAAATGCAATACGCTATTTCAATTTTAAACTTCCTTTTCCAGATGATTAAAGATCTCAGCAGCCCAATTCCCCTCTGATGTTGGCATCAATAAATGTTGAGTAAGGACAGTGGAACAGGAAAACTTAGAGACAACATCAATTCTTTTAGTATGACCCCCTTCTGTAGCATCAGTGTCTCTGAATTCACTTTGAGTGAGATCACTAAATAAATGCCGGAAAACATTGCACTAATTTTTTGAGGCCACATTTTCAAATGAAGGCTGAGTTAAGCAAGCAACTGCTACCTAACTTTATTACTTAACTTTCCTTATTGAAGGAATTACTTTTCATAATGGGAGGAGTTTCCTTTCCTATGTTCCTGTGGTCGCTATCCAATGATAGAGCAAAAATAAACTTTTCATCTATGTTTTGAGGCTAAAATGGGTACATTTCCAGATTGTTTTGCTGTAATTCCCTCCTCACTTTCTTTTATTTACTTAATGCATCAAATACCTGACATCCATAATGCCTGGCATTACTCCTTACTAAATTGCTTCTGACTGGTTTGATTTATCTAATGGTATATATTTAATATATATTAAATAAAGTTGCTCCATTGTCCCCACTGAATTTATCATACCCTGACTTTAAACAGAATTCTGGTTACGGGGCTTTAACCTCTGCTACACAGATTCTATTTTGATAATAAATGAAAGTTATTTTTTCAATCTCATCTTAAGTACAATTTCTCTATAACTAAAGATCACGGTTGCTAGTCATTATGTGTTTGACGGAGATGAACAACATCCCTGAATCCTTCCATCTCCCACCAGGGGCGCTGTGTGAGGATCACAATGGTGCTCAGTTATTAAGTAGACAGCACAAAGGCCCCCTGCTTCTTCCTCCACACAACACACCTGTATAAGGACCAGGCACATATTTGACCCTTTATTTGTTAACTTTAATGGTTTCCAGCATACTGTGCTAAATATCATCATTACATTTGCTGGGCAATCTAACAGAACTGCAATACAAATCGGTTTCACTTGAGAAGTAAAGTTTATGGTTCCTTAGGTTTTATAACATGGAGCTTAGCACAAATTTACTGAATTTTTCCAGTGCTTCCCTATGTGATTTTAGGAGTCTATTTTCCCCAGTGACACGTAAGTACTAAAATTGCATTGCATTGCATTTTGTTCTCAGTAGGTGGGAAAGTGCATAGTCAATGCGTTATTTTCCATTCTTTATTTCAGATTTATGCAGGCACAGGTGGTGTGTGTGTGGGGGGGTCTTTCGAGTGGTTTCTGATGTTTACTAGATAGTTTAGAAACTATACTTGGGCTTCTTAAAAGGACCTTGCAAAATACACCTATGCTGTCAATCATGTCATACCAGAGTTTCATCACAAGTTTACACAAGCTCTTTTAAAACAAAATATACCATATTCACAGCTTTCCAACCATTTGTCTTGTGTGTCTCACTCTTAAAGTATACAAGTCATGCTGATACCCCTGAAATCCTTTTGTTGATTTCTCCATTCTATGGAGTACAACACTACAGGAGGGTGCTAATGTATCTGCCCACCAAGATTATTAAGAAACACAAAATATATTCCAAAACTGAAAGAGGGAACTTGTCACCTGGTAGTGTTTAAGGTTTGCATTTGAGCTTTGAAGGGAACTTTGATCAGCAAACATATAATTAGATCATGAATGCAGACATTCATTTCTTATAAAACATTGACAGCTTTCTCTTCTTGCAGAGGAACATGCAACGAAACATTAAAAAGATACCTCCCCACTTTCCTGAAGGCAGAATTACGGCTGGAGGAGAGGGAAAGGGAGACCCCACACACATACACACATGCTCTAAACAAGAACAAAGAAATACATCGCATCTTTTTGACTGCTCTTGGGTTGGGAGAAATGTAGCAAGATGTATGTGCCATAAAGAACCAACACACAAGGAATAAAATAGTTTTATTACTTTTATGCAGATGGCTGCCCTCCGGACTGAAGGAAATTTCTTTCTTTTTTCTTTTAATTTACAATAGACTTCTGCATGCATTCACCATGTGGGAATTGGTATTTTGTTTCTAATGACACTCACCCTCCCCTTCACTCAGCTAAGAAACCTATTTGCCATGGGGATAAGGCGGCAGAGGTCACATTAGAATCCTGCTGGCAAGCATGAACCAGAATCTTGATCCCACAGAGGAAAGCAGCTCAGAATGGAAAATTCCAATTAATTTTAATTTCAAAATGAAATCCTCAGCAATGTTAAGATGCGTAAGTACTTTTAAGGCTAACACATAGAAGGTCAGATGTTTAAAAATGCATGGGACATGTGAATCCAGAACAGTATAATTATCCATGACATCATCGTAAAATCTGACACTAGTAAATTCAAAATGGACAATTAGTTACCTAAAAGCATTTTTTCACAGGAAACTATGCATTACTACACAGAGTTCAAGGTTTTTAGGGGCCTACCTGTAACAGCCATCTCTACATCACTAGCCCTTACTAAGAGACTTTATCTGTCATAGGTATTGAAGCTTTCCTAAATTTATGCTCATGGAAATCTTCAGGTTTTAAGGAAGCTATAATCAAATTTACATAATTGCTTCCACTAATTTCAGTACAAGAATCTCCATTTCTGCATTTCCCAGCTTTGATGCATGGACTTTTCCTTGGGTAGATTTCTGCAAAAAAAGACCTCCTCTGATATTGCCACCTGCTTATTTGACAATAAAAGAAATATGTAATAGGGTGCTCTACTGCAGATGAGAGATGCAATTTTTCCATTACTAGTATTTAGGTTACACTTTCTCAGTATTACACAATTGTACTATTTTAGATATTGCAACACTAGTCTTGTATTATTAAAAACTAACATAAAAATTGCACCCTAGTTTCAATTCTATGGAAATAAGAGTTACAATCCACGCTCTAAACACTTGTTAGTGCCTAAGAATCAAAATGGAGGAGAGGGGGGCCTGTAGCAGGTGTCTACATCTATGAATTTCAATACACTATAAAATTGTCTGTATCCAACAGCTTCATCATTTGTCCTTTCTGAGCTTGGAGACAGGCAATTTTTCATGATTTTACCATTTTGGCCAAACAAAAACTTTTTAATTAAATAAACCAGATGATTCCAGATGTTTGTTTATTTGTTCCAACGAGGCTGTAAAAATGCCTGCATGATAAAATTGGAGGACTTCTGCAAAAATAGGCTAGACTGGAGTGATAACTAAACAAGGGACCTCTCAGGAGCATGTCTGTACACAGCAGAGCTTACTCTGAAGCATACTCATCTGGAAGGGCTGTAATATCATGGGTAAACAATATGACTGGATTTCTTTATTCTAAAAAGGTTACTTACTATACAGCCAAGTGGTTGGTTTACTGGCCAATTTTTTTGACTGCCAGTTGTATACAGACTGAATTTCTAATGCCTCTTTACACCTAAAGAGGATTCCAATATAGGTTTACTTTTTTCATGTCAACCTTCCAGACATCTTGCTGCCAGCGTTTAGTTTTCTTGCTGGAAGCCCGAAAATTCTCCCAATTTTTTAATACTTGTGTGGCAAAATGAGCTAAGTACTGAAAAATGTGAATCATTAATCACTTTTGAACTGATTTGATCTTTTCCTCGGGATGAGCAGTGCCATTGGTTATCAATTAGTTATGGTAAATTTGGGGAAAGTTGTGATACAAGCTCAGTAGTTATAATAAGTGTGGACAATATGTTAGAAGTCATACATATTAAGTTGTTAGGACAGAATTTGGCAAAGCATCATAAACATCCTACAAGACCCAAGACTTTTAGCCACACAAAAGTTACTTTTGCATGGCTTAATAAACAGGTCAACCTGTTCACAGTAAGCCTGTGCGAAGCGGCTAGTATTTGCTTTGGATTCAGATTCGGCCGATTCAGGGGACAGCAATTCGATTGGGTGATTTGAATCGCTGTCCTGAATCAATTCGGATGAATCTGATTTGGAGATTTGGCTGCTGCCTAATATCCGAATCACCCAAGAACATTCCCCGCCTGCTCTCCCAGCCCAGCAATGGCTACCCCACCCACCCAGATCCTGGTACTTTGAAAAAACAAAGGCCCCACTCAATGGGTGCTGCCCGGTGGAAGACAATCCCTACTGCCCCCCCCAACTGCCCACCTCTCTTTCGGGGGCTCTGCCATGAGCCCCTGGACTCCTGCCCAGTCCCCCAGCCCTCCCATAACTGCCTTGCCTGGCCCAGCTCCGGCCCTTTAAGAAAAAACAAAACCAAAAAACTACA
>NW_017728951.1:44019487-44113043 GCF_001723895.1 Crocodylus porosus | reverse complement strand
CATGCAGCGTGGGGCAGTGGGGATCACCCCCACACTGGGCAGCACCCGGTGAGTGGGGGCTTTTTTTTTTTTTAAAGTACCTAGAGCTGGGGCGGGCAGGGCAGCCATAGAGGGGGCTGGAGGAGTAGGCAGAGGTCAGGGGCACTTGAGTGGGTGGGGGAGCAGGCAGGGGATGGGCATGGCAGGGGTCCCTCTATGGTCCCCTCCCCCCTTCTCCAGGCCCCGCTATCCTGCCCTCTACTTACCAGCTCCAAGTCCGGCTCCAGCAGCCTGCTGTAGCAGGCAGGGACTGCCAAATCATTGAAGCTCTCTGAATCTTTTCTGAAGATTTGGAGAGCTTTGAATTGATTCAGACCTTTTTATTGGTTCCCTGATTCAATTCAGATTTGGAGATTCGACCACCGAATCAGATCAAACCTCCTCCAAATTGAATCAGCACCTGAAGCTTCGCATAGCCCTAGTTCACAGCACACAAACAGTCCTTCCTGCCCAGCAGTGCTGAGCTTCAAGTTCTAACTACCAAATGCTGAAGAGATTCACAGCTTAAAATAGGAAGCACTCACCTCCACAATTTCTAAGTTTTCCTCCAAGATTTTAACATAGTTTTAAGTTATTTTATTCACACAATTGACCCATCCCCAGTTTCACATGACTAGTTGTTCTCATCATTTTAATATACAAGATAACGGTATACTTTTTGCTGAGGTTTTAATAATCTACAGTATCCTGATTCAAATCCAATACTCCCTTTGAGCACAAACAAAAATTTGTTGACTGTGTAAGTGACAAATCATAAATTCAATGAACCAAAAATGTATTTATTGAACCACCATTTATTGTATTTATTAGCCAGGGTCAAAATCAAAACCAACTTCAACTTATTCCACGTGTGGTAGTCTTCAAGCTTTAGAGGAAAAAACAGACAGCTGTTTAAAAGGGTTCTCACTACTGAACTAGTATGGTGAAGCAACACATGGAAGGCCATTGCTGTTCCCATAAAGTCTCTATTCCATGGCAGCACTGAGGGTAGGAGAAGTAGTCAGTTTAGTGTCACCTTCTCATGACATCCCTAGTAACAAGCAACTCTTTAGTATAGATCAGCTAGGTCACTAGAACTATATGAATAACAACTGTTGTGGAAACAACCACCGTGTCCTCTTAAAGGCCCTGATTTGCTCCAGAAAAGACCCTCTGAAACAGGAGGAGATTGGGTACACAACGTTCCTGCTAGATGGATTTTGTTTTTTAATCCATGACATCTTTTTCCATCAGTTACAGTTCAAGTGGCTTACCAGTATAAGTAAGCCATTTACTGCTCACACCACTCGCACTTAGGTCTCCATTCCTTTTCACCATCACTTTGTCTCCATCCAAATGACTAGAACTGCCATGTTGTGTATGAATATATTCAGTGCAAAATAGCAGAAACTGAATCATTTTCATTTTAGCTGCTTATTCTAGCTGTGCCAAACAACAAGACTTCTCTGATTGCTGTTGGGAGATAATTCTGGAATATAGTATTTCCTGATACTCAACAAAAAAAGTTGATAATTTATCCACAAGTGTTCTCCTTTTTGGTTGCTGTTTCCCCTGACAGCTCCCAGATCTATGCTATGATTACTGTATTTTTTTAGCACACAAACTGTACCTTTTCTCCCAAAATCAGCTGAAGGAAATATGGATGCTCATTATATTTGAGAAAATATGGTAAGAGCAGGTTCTGCGCCTCAGTGCTGAAAAGAGCCTAGGGGGTTCCGCCTGGGTCCAGAAATCTGATGGTAGGGGAGTGGTGACAGCACTCAGCAATTAACGCTACCAGCACTCCCTTGCTTGCCAATTTCTAGACCTTTGGGAAGCCCCCCAAGCAGGTAATATGACCCTGAATGACAGACTGGGCTGATGCATGGGGTCAGTCCACAGCCAGATCTGCCTCATGGGGTCAGAGTTGGCACATGGTCCCAGACCTGATACAAAAGTTGGACCCAGCATGTGGGATCAGACTGGGTGTACATCCCTGGACCTGATGTGCAGGGTTGGCAGCAAGACTGGGAGCAGGCTTGGCTCCCTAGCTGCTGCTACTCATTTACTACAATGGATAACTCATTTTTTCATGCTGCCTTTCAAAAAAACAAGATGCATATTATCTGTGGGGTGTTTTGTATGCAAGAAAATATGATATTTTACACATATCATAATAGTCACTCAGGTCTTTTCCAGTATGTATAGATCTACGGAAATTTGGGCTGGAATGGACCTCAGGAGGTCATCCAGTCCAACCCTCTGCTGAAAGCAGGATCATGCTTATCTAAACCATCCTAGATAAGTGATCATCTAACCTATTAAAAACTTTACAAAAAACCCCTTCTTGTACAAGTACCAGGCATAATGGTGAAAATATCAACAATATCCTCTAACTTGCCACAGGTAAAACAGGGGAATGAAGGCACTGCCAATGCCTTTTCACTGCAGACAGGAAACAGTTGTCAAAATATTCGCAGGAGAGCCCTCCATTACAAAGGAAGGCAAGAAAAGCCACAGTCCATGCTGATATGATGCATCTCATTGGGCCTCATTGTGGCTGGTACCTTGTAACATACTATTTAACCTCAAATAGTGGTACAAATCACAGTATATGATACTTGACAGCATAAAAACAGAATTAGGGGATTCCCTATAAAGGTTTTCATAAAGGTAATATTAAAAACTTCAGTCTACCTTCAATGTCTTTGTTTGGAATATAAATATCAGAAAATGTAAACACTTATATTTCCTTCTTGTTCATCAAACCCTGGCTTATTAAGTGATTTAAAGCAAATACTTCCTATTGACAGCTTCTGTTGAAACTTATTTTAGAATTCCTTGGGTTAACTAAATGATAAAAAAAAACTACACAGAGATTTTTTATTTATTTTTTGAATAGTCCACATTAGGCTGCTTCATCCAGAAATACAGAAAAATCAATTGCTAAGCATAAAGTGCAGTTCACATTAAGGAAACTGCAAACTATAACTAATTATGATAAGTTGCTATGTAAATTACTCTCTGACTTTCCCAGCAATCAATTTCAAACTCCAGCTAAGCCTTTGGCTGGAAAATGGGATAAGCACCTAACAACTGTGTCAATAATAATAACAGAGAAGATTGCTGTGATAATATAAACAGGATAATTATCTTTCTGGAACCAAGTATTCATGCAAACTGATTTCCTGTTCTTTTTTTTCTGCCTATGAATTAAAAGAGATTGTGATTTTTCCAGTGAGTACATATATCCAACTGGAAATGCTCATACCTTCATGCATTTTTATGACAATAGTATTTTAGGACCTAGGCCCTGATCATTCAAACATGCACACATGTGCTCAACTTTACTCACCTGGATAGACCTGTCTGAAGTCAAACAACTTGAAAATTCTTATTCAATTATAAAATAAGCTTATACAGAGCTAGGCAGAGTTACCCATGAAAGGTATCATCCCAACTAAAAATCACAGATGTTCAAAACATATATCACCATCTCTAATTCCCCAGAAAATCCAACTTTTTCCTGTAATGCCAAAGTTGTCATTGTCAGTCACGCCTTCATCTCTTCTAGGATAAATTATTGTTTGTTTCTAATTAGGTTTTCCCTGAAATTGATCCAGAAACTGCAACAGTTGCTGACTCCTTCTTGGGATAGCAGTGAGGGAATCAATAACTCCCACCTCCCTGTGATCTGTTCTGGTTGCTGGTAAAACAATACATTTAATTAAAGGACTTACTGATGGAATAACCATTAATATTCTAGTCCAAGGTGACTTTCTTTTATAGTTCTGTTAATTACAGATATAAACAAAAATCTAGATTACAGGCTTTAATCTAGGTCTCAACAACTGTCTTTCCTCCAATTCCCTTCAAATTATTTTGCCCAGTATCTGAGGTTTTTTAGCTCTAGCCATTGACAAATTAGCAACCTCAGAACGGATACCTTTTCTGAATAAGTGCATAGGCCTACCACATTTCTTCAAAACTAAGTCCACCAACTTTATATTGAAGTTAGTTCAACTGACAAAGTACAGTTGTGTTTTCTTTGTTGCCACTTCAAAACTTGGGGTTTAATTTAGCTACTAAACCAGTAGCAGTTAAACTTTGATAAGCACCGAGATACTTGGGGATAGTTTATTTTTTAAATACATACATAACATTTTTTTGATCAATCAAAATATAAATACTGGCATTTCTGCATGACAAGATGACTGCAATGTAATCAAAATGAATGTTATTACAAGAGATACCCTTCAGTCAATTACAATAAACATCCCATGATGCACCTATCATCTGAGTTGAAACTGTTGTACACCACAGCAGTCTGAGAACAGAAGACAATGGTGTGGACACCATGTTTGTCCAGTAAGTTCCTTCTAACCAGGGATCCTGGCTTTCCCTTTTAAAAAATCCCAAACTCTCTGATTAACAAACCCCAAATCCATGTTTTTCCATGATTAAAATGAAACACCACTAAAAATATAGTGCTGCACTGCCATGGCCATCAAATTGAGGCACTGAGGTGGTGTAGAGTTGTACCCCCACTGCTGCTTTCAGGCAGGCTGGCAGGGGGTGCCTCACCGTGGTGGCTGTCTGAGCAGTGCTCCTGGTACTAGCAGCAGCAGTGAGCTGCTCTGCTCTCCTGCACCAGGTCCCTCCTGCTGGGCCATGGAGGTGGCTCCTGCCAAGTGCTGGTCTGGCCAGGTTGCAGCCCCAAGCCCTGTTTTGGCTGCAGAAATCTGGGGGGGGGGGCATACATGCCCCCATGGTTTCCTCATACATCACCTATGTACCTCATATACACTTATTATCTACAGAGAGCTGTGGGAGCTGCTCTCCACCATGCTATTTGGCTAAACTGCCATCCACGTGTACATGTGCCCCCTGTCTCTGACCACCCTCTTCCTACTCCCACCAGCCCCAAGCAGCCCCTTGCAGGCTGGAATTCTGCCATCCCACATGGGGAAACCTGCAGCTTCTCAGGTGTTTCTCTTTTAAAGGGGAAAATACATGCTTTTCTGCAGGAAATGTTTACTTAGATCTAGAATGAAGCACAGTAATGGCTGTTTAAATTAATGCAATGTTGGTTATTGCAAAGTGGGAAGTGTTTGTTTTTGTTTTGTTTTTTTAACTCCATAACCCAGTAAGGGATAGAATAATCACACTTGCTCCCAGGACCAAGATGGCAAGAAAAGAAGTATTTTGTAAAACTTTACTGGAGATGAAATGACATAGACAGATATAAATGGGATCTCATTTCAACCAGGTAGCAGATGATGATGCATCTCATCTATCTATTTATATATAAGACATTCAGTATTTCTGTTGCATGAGAAAAACAGACTACTTTGATACTCATGAATTAGTAATTGTGCTTCTCATAGAATGGAATAATAAATCACTAATTTTCTCACCAAGTAGAAAATATCTCTCACTTTAGACGCACTATGAATTCATAAGTGCACATTTAACCCAGGAAACAGATTAACACATGGAGGAACACACATTTTATTTTAGATTAATAATAAATAAAAAGATAGTTGAAAGAAAAATTTGATTAAATTATTATAACCTTACAATTGTATTATTAGTATTTTGCTGTATCAATTCTAATTATGATTTTAAAAAAACAGTATTTAGGTATTTTCCAGGAATTCAGTTATTAACTCTAGTTGGGAAGGAAATGGAAGATAGGCCCCCTCAACACAGGAAGATAAATGCATGATGGGATCTAATGAGCAATTCACACAATTGTGTATTAGAACCCATCACACCTTATTGCCTGTGCAGGAGGAACCCAATCCCAGGCTCCCTCTGCACTGGCAGGCTCCTGCACCTGGAAGGCCCATGTGCCCCAGGTGAGGGATTCCCAACCATGGGGGCACCCCAGGCACCCTGGGGCTGGAGGATTGCCACTGTGGTGATCTCCCTGCCCTCGAGGTGCTGAGGTGGGAGTCACTGTAACATCACACAGATACACCCATTGAAAGGTAAGTTTATAGCCGGTTGGAGCTTTTTATTGTGTGATAGTTTGTACATATAGCTGATCTCCAGGTAATAACACAATTAACCAATTAATTTTGCAATACCTATATTGCGTAGAGAGGACCACAAAAACATCACATGCATGACTCAGGTCAGAAATACTTTGGTTGTTTGGCATTTTATGCTATACTTATATGTTTAAAAATAATACTGTTTCCATTGTTTTTTTCTTGGGAGAAACAGATTTTCTTACCAATAATGTCAAAGCATTTCAATGCATTTCCTTCATGCTCAGTTACATGGATTTCTTAGAGACCAGGTAGAAACAAAGGATTTGCTTTGTTTTTCCAGCAAAAATCTACAAATTTCCATGATATAAAAGAGAGAGAGATGACAAATGCCTCCTATTTTTCAGACTTAGTAAATTTTCATTAGCTTTAAAGGCTGCTCATGTTTCACAGAGCATAGAGGAATACTGAATATTTGCATAAATAAAAGTATTAAGACCTAAAAGACTGGCTTAACATAGCCAAACAGTCCATCTGAAGTACTTAAGATCACATTTCTGGAATCAATAAAAGGGCTTGAGTGTAGGATTACCACCACAGAAAATATGTCCACCCCTGCAACATGTTACCTATATTATGTAATTAACTGGTAAATCACACAATAAATTTAGACCAGCCCCACACGTGCAAAATACGACTGGCCACAAATTCAAAGCAATTATCACACAACTAACTGGTTAATTGCACAATAAATTTAGACCAGCCACATGTGCAAAGTAATTATCAGATGATAAAAATGACTATCCATCTATAAAAAGAGCCAGCCAGCTATAAAGTTAGTGCTTGAAACTGTTTAACAACTCTATAGCTGGTTTCAGCCTGGCTTTAATTTAAACATGTAGTAGGATCCATAGAAGATAACAAATTTGGTTCCTATCTGATGTTGGTGAGGTGTGACGAAGAGGGAAGAGCTCTTCAAACACTGGAACTCAACTATGGCCAACCAGAATATGAGGGGATCGGAACCTCACTCAGGAGTGGAGGGAACCAGGGTTCAAGGGCATGGACACGCGGCATGTTAATCATGCTTAACAGATGACTAGTTATCCTAGGGTAGCTACTGCAGTAGACAAAAGTACAGTACCTTTCCATTAGATGTAGGCAAAACAGATAAGACGCTTATTTACATTGAGCAGATGGCTACCTCAAGATAACTGCAGATACACTGGTATAACTTATATTAACTTAATTTTATAGCCATTTGTCCCCCAGGGTAGCTGTATTAGGAAACAGGGTGGACACTAGGGGTGTGTAAAATGGGCTGTATTTGATTCAGATTTGGATTTGGCCTAAATCAGGGACAGTGATTCAACCAGTTGAATTCAGATCAGTGTCCCTGATTCAATTCAGCTGAATCCGAAAATTCAATACCGATTCAGAGATTCAGCAATTTGGACATAGGCACAGCTTTAAACATTTTTTCTACATACCTTGAGGTACCAGGCGTAGCATGTGAATGCTGAAATACTGGGGAGGCTGGAGCATCCCACAGGGCTGAGGTGGGGGGGCCCTCTGCATGCCTGGCAGCGAACTCAGAAGGGGACCGGAAGTACTGCCAGTCCACTTCCAGGTCTGCCTCCGAGCGCGCAAGGTGTCCCCCCCCTACCCACCCACAACCCCGCCGAGTCAATGATTGGCCATGGGGGGACCCCACCCAAAGCCAGGAGGCACCAGTTGCCAAACTGTGGGAGCATGGGGGGGGCCCAGAGTGCCCCCCAGTGGACCCGGAAGTGGACTAGAACTACTTCTGGCCCACTTCCAGGTCTGCTGGTCAGCACACTGGGAACCCCCTCCCCACACTTCTGTGGGATGCTCCATCTGCCCCAGCATCTCAGCATTCACAAGCTGCCTGCTACCTTGAGGTATGTAGAAAAACATTTAAAGGTATGTCTATGTCTGAATCGTCAAACCTTTCCAAATCTCTCTGAATCAATTTTTGGACAGTTCCGATTCAATTCAGAGAAATTAAAGGGTCTCCTGATTTGATTCGGATTCTGAGATTCAGCCACTGAATTGGGCCGAAACTCCATCGAATTGAATCAGGGACTGTAGCTTCGCACAGCCCTAGTGGACACCAACTATTTTCTCCATCATCCATCACAATGCTTTGATAATCAGTATAACCACACCAATTATTCCCACAATATTTTAATGTGGCATTTTGGAGAGTTCTATAACGTGCCTTGTAAAATCTCTGAAAGTAGTGTGTGCAAGCCAAGGGATGGATGATTCCCAAAAGATGAGGAAATACTCTAAAACGCAAAGATGATGAGGTAAATGGCAAAGGATGAACACAACTAGATGCCTTTGCTTCCCAGTGAGAAATAAAATAGTTAAACAAAGTGAAACTTGTTAAAATAAAACTTCCAGTCAAATGCATTTGACTTGCTGCTGTTACTGCTCCTCCCAGTCTCCAAAAAGACTTAATTTACAGCTGCACTACACTGTTTGCCAGCGATTCATGGTCCAGTAAACAAGTCCCTCCAAGGACAAATAAACTCACAAACTCATGGCCGATCTCTTTTTCAGTTTGGGTTGAAAGCAGCCAATACTTACATGTGCAACAGAGGATTTCATCATTTTATGAGAAACTAAGAGCATTCAGGGAGAGAAACACTTTGGGAGTCCAGACCCCAAAATGACATGTTTACGTGTTTGATTCTTTTCCTGGAAGTTTCTCTGTTGATTCCAATTAAGCCTTCTTTAGATTACAGACTTGGAAATCTTTTTCTTTGTTTTAAAGAACCAGTTGATTGGCTGGGTAAACCCTGCCAGCAGGTTGTTCCAAGCTTTATTTATAGCACCTGGATTTCCGGAAAGCTTTTTTAATCATTTCCTTGAGAATACCTACACACTGTTTGTTGAAGAAAGACAATGTCTTTCCAGGGCCAATTTCACCTGGTTTTATATGCTCTGCCCACCTGCTCCAAACACATAAATGCATAATTATCAAGGAAAACAGCAGGATGTACTTACGCAAATTTTTTGAAAATAGGGAACAAAGGAAATGACAAAGAATTGCATAACATTGCATGTGTTAGGTTCCACAATCAAAATAGCCCAAAAGTACCAGTGAAGAGCTTATTGTGTTTATTTCTAATTGCAGAATTCTTCCACCTATCTATTTCAGAATGTCCAGAGAGAAAGAGCAAAGGGGAAAAATAAGAGATATGCACTGCTCAAGCATCTTCAAATTCTATTAATGGTAATGGGACTCAACAAGCTGTTGATGTAGCTCTAAATATACATTACGTTAAGACATACTCTGGCTGCCAGATACTGCTGCAAGGAAGCACTGCATTGCCTGAGAAATCTATCCATAATCTAGGGACATGCTTCTGCTGCTCAATACCACTAGCTGCTTTCTGACAATAAAGAATAGATTCTCAGGTCAGTCATGACTCAGGCCTGTAATCCATTATCATTTGCATTACCCATGCTTGACTGCATTGATCCAGTTTAAAATAACTGTTTAAGGTCCTAAGCACTTTTTATGTACTTTTCAGACCAGACCTTACCTCATCTTATCCAATAGAATTCCATTCTGAAAATGGTCACATTTACTTAGAAATTAGGTTTCAAACGGTATTTATATGATTTTTTAACAGCCCCAAAGTGTAAAGAACTGGGTTTCATAGTTTTTCTATTAGAAATATTATTTATAACAGAACATGCGTGACAAGAAGTGTTGGCGTTCATTGTTTTCTCTATACCTCAATTGCAGCATTTCTTACTGATCACCCTGGAGATCAGAAGCAGATGGATATCACTGGCCAAGTTCATGGAAGTTCCTTCAAATATTTTGAAAGCATCAAGTTGTATTAGACAGTGTAAACCCTTCTGGGTCTCAAAAATCATTAAAAGAGGTCGAGTCTGTTTCAGCACACCAAGGAGGATTGGAAGCCAACTCACTACTAGTGTCTGAGCATAAGACTGGCTTGAACTAAGCTATCATTGAGAAAGTATGATTGTCTTGTAACTATAGAATGCATGTGCATTACATGACTACAAAAGGGAAAACACTTTTAATATTAAAACTAAATGGAATCAAATGAGGGACTATGAAAATATAGAGAGAAATTGCTGTTCCGATTTCTAGATGAAAAGTGATACAAATTTTATAAAGCTTCTTTCTGAAACAGTGAAATGACTGGTAATGCTTTCCCTATAGTAGCTACAATCCTTCACTTGCTTTCTGAACTTTGTGTTCCACAGGCATGCAGAAGGAATCTGCGAATTTGCCCAAGGAGTTTAACTTCTAAAGATCAGTATTAAAGGAAATTGAACACTGATCCCCCTCTAATGTAGTAAAACAGGGCTGAACCCTCATTTATTACAATCTAAATGTGTACTAAAATTTTGAAATTATAGCTCTAAATTGTTAAATTACAAAATAACTCTCTCCTCATAAATAATAGAAAGTTTACAAATTCTCCAAAAATTACTAATGCTGCATATAAGCACCTACTTAGCAACATATAAGTACTCAAATTTCTTTATGATAAAAAAGGAAAACATTTTTATGCCATAGATTTGTTTGCTTTCCCAGTAGACTACCTCTAAATCTTGTTTAATATGAGTTAAAATCTGTAGTCTTGACAGGTGTGGTTTTCTAATCAACCATTTGAAAGGCACAGTTTTTTTTCTAAAGTGCCAGTGAAGAGTAATGAGTAGAGAAGGCCTTACAGCAAAGTTTACCACCATGTAGCAGTTCCTAGCAATAAAAACTCAGTTCATACCTCTGTGATTAGTGAGGTCCCTGGATCCTGAAGGCAGAGGAGTATAGTGCATCTCTGGAGCGATGGAAGCAGCATCACTGGGGGCCTGTATAATAAAATAAATATTCTCAGTATTCTAAATAAAACACAATGAGTAAACAAAGATAGCACATCTGCATGAGGAATCGTGATGCATTTATAGATGAACAAAGAGTTACTAGTCATAGCGGAATGCAGACAACTATTCGGGTGAAAAAAATTATATTTTATGTTGTTTCTAGTCCTTAAAAAGCAGCAGCATCCATATTTGTTTCCCCACAGCGATCTTAGGATAACATCACTCGAAGAAATTTTATTAACCTATTGTAGTTTAGGGAACGACATTTTCAACAAATAAAGTTTAGACACAAGTAACTAGGAAAGTGCAATGATCTCACTTTGCAAGCCATCAGCAGTTAGCAAATAAGAAAATAGAGGGAAATGGGTGGCAGGGTTAAGAAAGCAGAACAGTCACTTCCATTTTGAAATTAAGAGCAAACATACTTTGTGTTACATGTTGTTGCTTTGGCAAAATGAAGGGTTTTCTTGCAAATGAGAGAGAGCATGAGGACAAAGTAGTTAAATACTATATAAAGTTGAAAGAAAATATAAATGTATAAAATATTTGAGTTCTATTTGACTAAAACCATGTATTCAGTATTCCTAAAAGCAAAACAGGGACAGAAAGATCTTACTCAATACAAGTGAAATCTTTCCTAAAATAAAAAAATAATCATAGAAAATTAAGGTTGGAAGGAACCTCAGGAGAATCTCATATCTTATTTATTTGTTTGCTATAAAAAGGAAATATGATGTTTGAAGTCATAGCTTGTTGTACTTTATCCACCGGGAGAAGATTGTGTCCAAAAGGAAGAACATTAAGACTCAGACAAAATCTATTTACTATCATTCCTTGAGATTACAGGATGGCAATGCTATGGTGCTTAGGAGGAGATGGAAAGGAAAGGACAGGTCTTATTTGAGAATACATTTTATTTTGTATATAAGTAATACAAATACATATAATACAAATATAGTAGCACATTCTGTAAAAGTATTTTTATAGATTAGTTTGGCCTGGCAATACAGTAGAAGTTTACAGTGTTCACAGGCAGGGAGCGATTTTCTGGCCTCTCATGCCCAACTTCTGTTACTGCATATTGCATAGATGAAACACTTAAGTTTCAAAGGAGAGTATAAGTCACATTATTTCTCTTTGTGTTGTAACACATGGAAGAATTTTATTCTACTTACAAACCTATGGGTGCATCCAGACATGCAAGCACGTGCACTTGCAGCAGCTCATGTGGAAGCAGTGCAAATTTGAGCCGGGGCTTTTTGCCTCAGCACATATGCCCGAACATGCACTTTGTGGAGCAAATTGTGCCACTAAAGGCAAAATAACTTTGCCTGACTCCTCCTGGATCTATAGCCAAAGGGAGCTAGAGCCTGGGACCAGCACCTGTGCTGGGCCCAGCAGCATAAAAAACCTGCCCTGGCTAGCATCTCAGAGCTACTTGCCCTCAGGAGCTTCTGGTATCACTGTCCCCCACACATCCCACCCGCACCATACCACTTGGTATCTGGGGGACACTGGTGATGCATAGGGTGTGCATGGGGTTACATCCCCTAACCAGCCACACTTGCCACTTAGGCAATGGGCGGGGGGGGCAAGTGGGAGCGCCAGTGCCCCCCCTGCAAGTGCCAGCTGATTGCTGCACCCACTCCCAGAAGCAGCTGCAGCAATCAGCCACAGTGATCAGCTGTTACAGGATCTTCTGCAGGGGGGGATCCCCCCCACTCTCCAGCCAGCAAGATCAGCCATGGAGGGACCCTCCTCAGTCAGCAGGACTGGTCGCTGCCCCCCCAACACAGCACTAGTCGTCCATGTCTGGGGACACTAGCCCTTTGTGTCAGCTAGACTGCTGAAGCTGCATCCCAAATTCACTCTTTAAAATACCCCAAAATCCATTCTTCTACAATCAGAACAAAACAGAGAGAGAGAGGGATTGATCAGATGGGCAATGTTTTCTTGCTATATTTATAATGTTAAAGCAATTTGGAAGCCTACCAGTGTCTCTAGCATCGTAATAAAATAAATCATAAATATCTGTTTTAATGCTTGCTTTTGGTTTCCTTGTCACATGGTGGGTGTGTGATGGAGGGATGTGGGGTTTGCAGGAGGAGGGTGGGTGTGGAAGGATGCAGGTCACTGTGTGGGTAGGTGTGGGGGGGGGCTGTAGGTGTGGGGGCTGCTTAGGAGGGGTGGGTTCCCTGCCCCCCACAAGGCAGATTCCCCACCCCCACAGCACATTGACTACCCTGCCTGTATGGACTACCCTGCCTCCTCTTTTTTCTCCTAGGGTATTGTTTGACCCCTGGATATCCAGGGGTCTAATTTTGCCCCCATCCTGCGAACTTGCAGTGCGGGAAACATTTTGTTTTTGTTCCCGCACGTGCCTCTTGCAGCATCTCAAAGGAGTTTGAGATGGTGCAAGAGGCATGTGCACACTCATCTGGACACACTCTAGGGCTTCTAGTTTGGTAAAAGAGATAAAAAAAAAAGGGGTGGAAGAAATGCAACAATTATGCAATTTCTTGAAACTAATGACCATGTATAGGATGGCAAAAATAACTATATCCTACTGCATGATGGACCCAAAACTACACATTGGCTTCTGCATGTCCTTTTAAGTCCTCCTAAATGGTTTTATAATTAGTTAGCCATCTCTTTGACATGGATTCTTTAACTAATGTATTACTTAATAAATTTAGAAAATGTATGTTTTAATACAAAATGTGAGTTTACTGTTTTGGATCAGCATACTTTAAAACAGGGGTGGGCAAAATACAGCCCTTGGGCCAGATCCAGCCTGCCAGCTGACTGGATCTGGCCTGCAGGCAGGCATCTACCAAGTAATTGTATCCAGCCCTGACTGAGGCTGCCCCTGCCATGCTCTACATGGGGCTGAGTCCTGCCTGAGGCAGCTCATGCTTCACTCCCAGCCTCCCCTGCTGAAGGGCACCAGCCCAGCCAGCAGACACAGCTTCTGAACAGGGCTGCTGCTGACCCTGCCCAAAGACCTGCTGGGCTCCCCCAGCCTCCAGTGACTGCTCCTCCTGTCCCTGCTGTACCGCTCCAGACAGCAGGCAGCAGGATGGGCTCTGCCTGCAGCTTGCTTTGGTCCTGCTCACGCAGGGCAGGGGAGTATGTGGATATAGGGGGGGAATGTGAAGGAGCTCAGATGCTCACAAAACCCTGCCAGGCAGGCACAGGACAGGCAGGAGGTGGGGAAACAGCAGCAGGAGCCAGCATGCACTTAGTGCAACCCTGCTGGGCAGGCACATGAGATAGAAGCAATAGCTACAAGAGCCAATGCAGGCTTGGCTGCAGCTCTGCTAGGCAGGTGTGCAACAGAGACTAAAAGAACCAGTGGTGCGAGCTCCTTGTCCCCCCTCCCCTCTTGCAGGGTCTTCTCCTGTTGTCCACTGGCGCCAGCTGCTTGCCTTCTGCAGCATACTGAGAGCCAGGCAGGCAGCGCCAATCTTTCAATCCCTCCTGCTGCCCGTGGAGGGGCTGGGCTCAAGCACAGAACAAACAGCAGACAGGGGGTAAGGCCCCCACACATGCACATCCAGCCCACCCATACCCCAGACATCCCTCCAAGCCTCCTCACCACTCCACCCGCACCACACCCACACACACAGCCAACACCCCACCATACACATACATACACCCATAACCTGATCCCCACCATACCCATACCCCAGACCCCTCCCACAAACCTCACCATACCCACAAACACACTCCACACCTCAACAATACACACACCTCACACCCTCACACATATACCCACAACCCACATGCACCTTCCTACACACAACACCCCCTCATTCCCACACACATATACATATACACCCTGCACACAGTCCCCCCCACACACACCCAGCAGCCCCACACACCCCTCCAACATCCCCGCACACCACTCCTGCACCATACCCACACTCCACATACCCCCAACCACATACCACAACCCCTCCTCCCCCCACTCCAAATTTAGGTTCTTTGCCCCTACGATGTGGCTTAGAAGACTATTCAAAACTTGTTTGATAGTAATTTACCTTTTCATTTCCAATCTAAGTCTATCCATAACTTGTTTGTAGCCATCTGATCTTGGGCCAAAAGAGACTAAAAAGTTCTTACCTCTCCCTAATATTCACCCTGCAAAGGTCTTTAAAACAGTAATTACACCCATTCTATTTTTCTAAGTTAAACAAGCCACAGTCCTTTAATCTTTTATAAGACTCTCTTACCCACATTACTGATTGCTTCTTTGAATCACTCCACTTTAAGCTAACCTTTTCAATATTGGCAATCAGAATTGTATGGGGTCTTATCAACGGTACTAATATCTCCTTTTTTATATTTAATATACCCTGTTTAATACACCTGAGGATTATGTTGGCTTTTTTCACAGTCACATAAAGATTTATGATGACTTATGGTCATCCTGATTAATATGTACTTCCAAGATCCTCTCTTCCACAGCAATCTCCAATCTATGTACTTTCATTTTATAAGCAAAGTCCTTTCTCTTAATCCCTAAGTGCATGACTCTGAAATTCTAATGGTTAAACTTCACATTATTTCCCATGTTCCAGTTATCGCTATTTAGCATAAGACCTTTTACCACAAGTTTCTCTAAAAACTCAGATGAAAGGTGATCTCATATTGTACATTCTAGATGTTATCTGTCCATTCAAGTGCTCTAAGCTGGGACTCGATAATAGTGAAGGTTTCTCTTTGGTACTTTTAATCTCAATTTAGACTGTTGACAGTTTGATGATAGCTTTTCCTAAAATTACTGGAAGAAACTTTGCCTTTTCAGCAAATACCACTGACTGAGCAAAATTCAAGAGCTTCTGAGAAGGATATTGGAGTGAAGGGGCAATTTAGCTTTATTTCCAATTTTAGGAAAAGCAAGAACAGGAGGATTTTTATTGTTATTTTGCTACCGTTTTATGTACAGTATATAATTCCCTGTCAAGTATACAACAGTTTCATTACCTTCCTCCTAAGTGTTCAGTTACAACAGCTTTAATTTCATGGAAGATCATCGAGGGTTAGGACTGTTTTGCACAATGTCAACTGCATGGAAGCTCTAAATAAGCTTTTTGGGCAAGCTTGAACACCACCGAAAAGAAACCACCAATTCTGTTCTTGCTGTTTATCAACATTGGGTCCAAAGCTATTTTCTAAACTGAGTTGTATGGATTTTATTATTAATAGTCACAACAATATTTTGACAGCAACAACATTTACATATGACAGTTATGTCTTCAGATAGTTCTGACATTTGTATCTGAAGTTCCAGTTCCAGTACAAAAGTAACTTAAAGTTAGCTTAAAGGAAAAAATGGGTAAAGAGATTAGATTTTCTATCTGCTAAAAGATGTGTCAAGTCATTCAGTAAGAACGTTCCAGTAGATTATAGGGGTATTTCTATGGGAGAAGCATGACTTCTCCACCGCCTTTATAGCTATCTGAATTTAGCAAGATACTGGTATAGAACACAAGTGTAAAACACAAGGGTAGTCCCATTGATGTAAATGCAAATACTTCCATTTTTCCCATTATGCATGCTCAACAATCTTAATAAGAAAGAAGTGCAAAACTTGACCATAAAAAAAGAGAAAACCAAAAGTCTACAAAGCTTTCAAATGAGTCTTTTAAAATTACAAATACTATAAGAGCTTGATGTAGGAGAAAAGCCTAAACTAAAAATATTTTTGATCACTTTGTTTAAATGGCTTTATGAAATGTCATATTCAGTTAAATTATTTGGTCTTGCTTTATATGCTACTATATTACTGCACCCCAATGAGACTGGTTAAAAGTGGGTATTTTTTCCATTTTTAAACATTCCTACCTTCAAATTTCCCTACTTTGTATGTTTTAATATTCACCCTTAGTATGTGAAAGATTGTCCTCTTTTCTATGACACATCATAAATTCTTCTCACATGTACATGCACATGCAGACACCAATAGCTGTAATAGTTACTAATATATCATACCTGACAAGTTTTATAACACAGGAAGAAGAGCAGCAAGTTGGCATCCTTTCTGAAAGAGGCTCAATGGATACACAGAGCACTTACAAAAAGACACAGGAAGTAAGATCATTTTCACTAACTGCATAATCCTTTTCCCCCACCCACCCACCACCACCAGCTTCCGCAGCTGACTATATTAAACAGAAGAATATTTACACTGGATGCCATTGACAGAAATGTTACTTTGAAGAGGCAGTTTCTGAACATTACCAGTTCAGACCTGACACAGAGATGGTACAGGATGTTGACATGTTTAGAAATAAGATGAGGAAGCTATGAAATTATTCCCCGCAAAATACCCAGAAACTCTAAATCTAACAATGCACTTAAACAAATGCTTTCAAAGACAACAATTCAATGGTGTATTCACAGTCATTCAGTTTAGACTGTGTGCTTATGCCACACTTGCTCATTCTTAAATCAGACACTGTATACAGCGGACAAAAGTTGAACAGAGTGTTGTCTCATTCCAGCAGCATGTACCTTTTTGTTTCATTAAGGGTGAAGAGGTGTATAAAAGCTAGCCATTATTGTTTCTTAAGAAGTAAATGAAAGCTGACATAAATCTTGCCATGTTAATAGATTGTAATATCTCCCTATAGATAGATCTCAGTATCTCTCTCCCTCCCATATACTCAGAAATACACACACACATGCACATGCGCATGCACACAGAGGGTGATAAACCTGAACAAAACTATGCGTCAATAATATTTGTCCATCCAGGTGTATACCTAGCAAAGAGTAAGAAAAATAAATTGCTACTTATCAGTAACAAAACAGGGAAAGATTGGAAAAATTAAAAATTAACTCCGCAGGAGTTTGGCTGCTGCCCTGGCTGGGACCTGGGCAGAGCGAGGGGTCAAAAGCACTGAGCTTCCCACTGCTGTCAGGCCAGCTCCTCTAACACCCTCTTCCCAGCACAGCCTGACTGGCAGAGTCCCTAGCTCCTGCAGCAGCCACTGTGTGTGTGTGGCACCAGGGTGGGGATTTCCTTACCTCATTCCTCCATCCCAGATTTTTTTTTCTTTTACATCTCCTTTATGTAAATTTCTGTGATTACCAATGGAAATATTTTTCTGTTGCTCTGCGAGTTTCAGGTGAAATCAATTTTTAACAATGTATATCAATAAATATCAAATTCTGCCAAGCCTATATGTGACCCATCTTTCAAAAGTAAAAAAAAGCATTCCATTAACATTAAAACTTGTTGTCACATACATTATTATGCATATGTGTACACGCACACGCGCGCACACAGACACACACTTACTTCCAGAACCTTCTTATATCAGAAAATTCACTTTGAAGGAAGTTAAATCCAAAATTCAATTCCTGTTATAATTTTGAAAACCTAGTAAACCTAAAATTTCAAAGTTAAGGTTAAGTTTCCATCGCTGACATTTACTACCACTTTTCCCCCTCTCCATTTAGTAGGAAAATGTGTTTAATGAGAGTTTCCTATATGTTCCACAAGTAATGTAATAGGAGCGCAGAACTATTTGTTTTTAAAGTTTACACAGCTTTTGATACAACAGAGTAACTGTTCACTACCAGACTTTCACATCAGCAATACTTCCTAGGAAAACTGAAGAATTGCTTTAAAAAAAATTTAATATTGATACAGTATGTTTAGCACAGAGGAAACACAGGCCATTTATAAATAGAATTCGGCATAAATTCCTGAGACATGCCTAAAGAAGGAAACAGCAACTCTATCCGTACCATATTTTTTGCACACCACCAAGCAGAAAAACTCTAAGCTCAATAGAGGAACCCCTTGGTGCTACCACAATTTTAAAAAAATGTAACAACAGTATTTTGAGGAAATACACCAAGGTATCCATACAACAGGATTCCATTGTATCAACTCCATACAGTAGGAGAATAGAAATGTTTTGAAACTGATAGGTCTTTTAATATCAATTTAATATTAAATCAAAAATCTACTGATTAATGGTTAGTAATACCTTATTTCTCTTTCTGAAAGAAGGGGAAAGAAAGACTAGAAAAACCAGTGAGGCAAGACATGCAGGAACTACAAGTCTAAAGACAAGCTACAAAAGCTCTTGCTTTCCATCACCTATTATGCAGTAGGTTAGAGGTCAGAAAAGGGTCAGGCTGCTGTCATGAGTGATACCAAGATCCTGTTATGTTTCAGAGGAGCCAACAGGTGGCACGGCATGATTGTACAGGGAAGTTTGTCGTGCTTAAATGACATTGGGATTTTTTTTCCCTAATACTGAACATAGTAACCGCAGATCCCACTTTGGGGAATTTCTGTTAGTAAACTTGCAGCATAAATTAAAGTCATTTTAATTAGAGCGAAATACCAGCTGTGTGGTGTTATCACAAGTTGCCTGATCTTTACAGGCTTAATGAGATGATCTACTCACCCCACATAAAAATAGTGACTTGTTTTAAAATCTGGTTTTAGACATTTGACCATGGAACTGAACAAACAGGAGATGAAAAATTATATTGACTATTTTATAAAACCATAGGATGGCTTGCATCCTAAACAAACTGTGCTTTTGAGATTTTGCTAAATGTCAACTAAAAATCAAGATTTTTAACCTGATCCTTGTAAACAGTTTTCCTTTAGAGTAAAAAATAGCGACTATGAAAAACTGTTAGAGAAACAAATGAACTCTGATTACTCTTAACTAGTAAATCATGTTAGTCTATCTATAATTAGAAAAATATGACATTACTAAGAATTAAACTGCAAGAAAAAATGTTACCAAGTTGATCATTTTATTTCTAATAATGAGCAGAATCACTGAAACGAGAAAGAAACTTCAGGGAACATTTAAACAGGATAAGCATTTTATTGGTTCAAATTATTCCTAACAGTTTAAAACTCTAAATAAAAAAGCTACATCATCAGCAGGAGTCAATACCATTTTAGATTCTACGGTGAACATAAAGTCACTTCTACAATGATGTGGAGAAATTGTTATCGTCTACACAAGAACTGAGGCGAAGTAAAGCATAAAACAAACATATAGAAGTGTCACTTTTGCACCAGAGAAGAGATAATGGGGTGAACTGTGCCTTGTCACATGCTGTTGAAGAACTTCAGCACTTCATTAAACTAAAACTCAATTTAGACATACTTGTGTTTATTTCCTGAATTCCTTATGTACAGTGGTAAAACCAAGATTTGGATTGCACTGTATAATGTACATCCCATGCAGTTGCAAGAATATTTGTGCATCTGCTATGCAACCCCATTTTCAGGGTCCAATGGTTAAAGAAAATACAAATGGCCTTGTTATTTTTGGAGGCCAACCATATTCCCTAAAATGCTTTCATCCTCTAATGGAAGAAAAGGAAGGACTGTAATTCAGGTCAGCCAACCTCCTCTGAACCATAGTTTGAAAAATACCAAGACATGAATGGTTCTGCATTCCAAATTAAATATCTCTACTGGATTTTTTCTTCCTTTGTAAACCTGAATGCCAGAGTAATTAAACATTTATCCAATATTTATATCAAAGTTAGAAGAACATACTGAAACATTTCAGACATTCTTCCATCTAATGAATAGCATCAGTGTTTCGTTTATAATTAAAAGTGTGACTTTGAACTTGGACGCTATTCCTTCTGGACAAGTTTACTGGGTTATTTTCCTATCTGCTGCTGTTAATAGATTTGGGCTGGATCATAATGGAAGTGGGAAGACAAGGAGAATGGTGATGTGTTTTGGTTGGCATCAGAGCCCTGATGACCTTTAACTAGAAAAATGCAACTTTATTTAACTTCGTTATAAAAGGTACTATTCTTAATAAAATATAAATCATCAAAAAGATATTTCCCACATGTTTGTGGAAGGTAGAATATCACTTATATAAAATATCTTAATTTGCTATAATTTGAGTTATATAAAATTGCAAGGTTGATGGTTGGGTATAACTGGATCTAAAATGTAAATGAACATAAGAGAATTCTTACTCATTTAGGCTTAATTGAGTGTAATCAATATGTCTGGTGAGCAGCCAAATCGAACTATTGTGAATAGCGTCTAATGTATGGACATTACTTTTGGACTACTGAATGCCAGAAAATAATGAGCTGGCATTCAGCTTTGGTGAATCAGACCCTGAATTTTCATCTAAAAGCAGTTTTGAATTATTACTAGAGATAAGGTGTAAATGTGCAAAGGAATTTTTCCCATGTTTCTACCATGAATCATAAATGAGGGAAAAAATTACAGTCTAAATTGCACTTAAAAGGAATAAAGTATTTCCATGTCATACATGATTTATCAAAATGATCTCATTTTAAGGGTATTGTGGTATATCTTGATTAATAACATTAGTAAGCATGATGAATAGCCTCTTTAATGGTAACAGAGAATTTACTGGCAAAATCCGTACTTCTACCAAAAATGGTAGAAAGTAAAATATACAGTGGATAGTTAGTTACTTGCAGATATGTCTTAAGTAAACATTCTCCAATGCATTTTGCATTTGTACTTTCCTAGGTTATTAATTTGAATGTATGTGTTGGCAATGTACAAACAATTTATTGTCAAGCCCCCTTTCCAGCATGAATAATGACTTTTACCTACCCTGGCAGTTCAAACCACCAAGGAAGTCAACTGGTTACCAATTCATTGCAGTCGAAGTTGAACTCTGAATGGACTGTAAAAGGATGTAGTGTATTAAGGTCTTTAAAGCTACCTCTGGAAACAGGGCATATTGCCTTTCAGGAAAATTGGCCCCATCCCCTTATGACCTATTTCAATATCCTCTTCACATTTTGCTTTAATATCCTAAATGCTTCCCCTCTTCCACTACTCCCTTCCCTCCCCCCCTGTTTTTTAAAGCCTGCTCCAGTCTGCCCTAACTCATTTCCTTTTGGGCTGACAGATCAGAGGCCTTCCTACCACTGTTCCTTTTAGACCTGTGAAGCCCTCCTTGTAATCCTGCTGCTTGTCCACAATTAATCTTTCCAGTTGCCACATTATTAACACTACCACCCACAGACAGAGGATGCCTGAGCACTGCTGGACACTAGCTCCCCACTGGAGCATCAAAGTTGTCAATCACACGCTAGTCAGAAAGTTGCCTGCTGTCAACATCAGAGGTTTTCATCCTCTCCTACCCGCTGATCAAACATTTTTCCTCAGAAGATTAATTCAAAGTCCCCACCCATTTCCTCCCATATCCTCTTTCCCTTTTAGGTTTACTCAATGATCCATCTTCTGTATGAAAAAGGAAGCAGTGAATAATAGAAATCCTTTCAAAACAAAAGTTAGGCAAAAGTAAATTTAAATCCCAGCTGTTATCAACCTTATCCCCACCCCCCATTTAAACACCTTAAAGCAGCCTGGATTAGGCCTAGACTGAAATGCCTTTCTTTGATCAAAGGCCCCAAGACTTTACACAAATATAATCACAGGGCAAAGACTGCTTCCAAGGAGCCTGAATTGATTTGTTTTACTGTAACATAGTACACAGGACATTCATTTCTTTGACTTTCAAGACCTTTTTTCAACTTATAACATGTTATTACTTGAAGCAAAGTATTTTAGGAATTATATTTTGCATTGATTTTTTTAAGCTGTAAGTAAGATGCCAGAAGTAACTGACTTTGTTATGTTGGGGTTAAAGAGTATTTGTTTTTAAGGGGCTTCATAAAATATGCATCTCAAGAGCAGAAGGGGTGGGAGACATTTTGCTACTCAGTTAAAGATGCAGTAAATGGGAAGGAATAGTTTTTGTCTCTGCTCATTTGCCATATTCTATTTTTTTTTACCCATTTTAACTGGAACTTTTCTCCTCGAGCAGTTCAGTACCCTTTAATGTGATGAGTATAAGACTGTAGTGCAGAAGAGCAAGTGCTAGGAGCACAATGTGGTCTGCTGGTAGGAAGGGTTCATACCTGAGAGATTAAATAAAGAAGAATTGTAGAAAGCAGACCCACTTATATAAAACTTTATGGAGTATACCCAGTATAAAACCCAATATTTGAGTTTTTTAAAAAGATAAATAACTTGAATTTGCCCCAAGGGACAGAATGTTACTGGTAAAGCATACTTGCCCACCTGGGAGATAAATTTGAGATCAGAGTAATTATGACACTAACATGCTAGTTCAGCCTCTCAAATTAGCAGTTGTCACTTTTTGGCAAAAGCAACTCAAGTTGTCTGGTTCTTTTCAAATATGTGACAGAGGAACTGGAAACAAACAAATTGTAAGTGTCCTTGGACTCTTAATTCTTCCAGATTGTCATTAGTAACACCAGCGACTAGAGTTTTGTGACCTAACCAAGTACAAAACAGAAATACAAAGCCTGCTGATCTTAAGTTATACCCCCAAAATTTGGGAAAATGTCATCCTAGCAAGAAATGTTTTAAGCATATCAAGATGATTTGTGTGGTCTTATGTCTCATATTGATAGACTGGCATGTTTTTAGAAATGTTCTAGAAATGAGGAAATTCTAGAGAGAATGTAGCTTATGCACAGCATTATTTTAATGAACAGCACACACACACACACACACACACACACAGAAAATACTAGCTGTATATATTAATATATGAGAGAAAAAAAATAGTTAAATAGTACTGTAACTAAACCTTGGTGAACTGTGCAGTTCTTGTCAGAAAACCCAACAGCCTGATATAACTATACCTTGAGGTGTTTTGTAAAGAGAACCACAAATTTACCTCTAGATGAACAGATGCAAATACCTCCCTGGTGCATTAAGCCAAAGATCCCAATTTACTGTTACCTTAATTCCACCATTTATTACATTTTATTCATCATGCAACCCTTTCATAGGAATGAAAGAGCAATGTGAAGTCATTTGAAAAGATTCACCCAAAAAATGGGAAAGAAGCTGTCAAAAAAGATGGGTAAGTCAGCAACGTATCTGTAAATAATTTAATAATGTGTAAGATTTCAGCTTTGCTTCTCTTGTGTGGACATGAATATTTGACCATTGCACCCTTTATCCAATTACGCCAATCTACAGATGACAGACAAAATTCTTCCCTTAAATGTTCTTATGCAATTCTCAGTGAGAGAGATGGGAACGTATCTGAGACAGAATAGGACACCAACACATATTAAGTAATTTACATTAGCACAGCATATAATCCACTAAATAAAATGCTTTTGCAACATTTTCATACTAAAGAAACTAAGTCTAAAATACCTCGTCTTATACTTCATTCTATGTTGCACAATTCAGGCATTATCAAATCACTTCAAACTAACTCTGGGATTTAGTGATCAGTGATAAGTCAGCCAAATCCAATTTTACTTCCTGCATAGAAGTCAGATAGCAGGGACACTTCTGAGACTTACCATGTAATAGTATATAGTGATAGGTACACTAGATATAAAACACATGCACATACACACACATTAGATATATAAAACACATATACACATACATAGTGGAATACTCTATTACTTTCCAGAGAACTTTAATGTATTTGATGATTTGTTACTACCAGCATTGCACTGGACTTCTGTCAGACTACTGAAGTAATCTTAGAGGTTCATTCTATATTAGTATGGAAGGAGTTTCGCTATATTTGAGTTCAGTGTAAGTTAATTTCTTTGGCTAACATAAACATATCACATTTTAGTGAAATGCAGAAGATTCATAACCTCTTCAATTTCCCCTGTCCAACTGACTTCCAAGGTGTCATCAAAAGTCAACTCCGAAACAAAAAGGAAAATTGCTTTCCTGAATAGAAGCCTCTATAGCTACTACACACAAGACAGAATATACACAAAACTATCACTCAAGCAATGGCAGTCTGAGAAGGAGAACACTGAGTATATTGGCTACTAATTTTAAATACAAGAATGCTTTTCAGTTAAACCCCAAATTCTCACTTCTTAAATTAATTACTCTTCCCAACATATGAGTGATAAAAGGTTAATCTACATGAAATGTGAGTTAGATTCTAAAGATTAAAGGTTAATGCTAGTTTTGTAACTATTATTCAATGTTGTTGCTCTCCTTGCCTAATAGACATGAGAATTAGGAGTCTGGAAAGGGTAGAAAATGCTTTTAAGTAGTTTTTGTGCTGTCATGTGAGCAGGAAACTAAGTTGTAACTAAAGCCTCCTGTCACACAGCTTAGTCAGCAGAAGGGGGTGCTGTAGTGTAACCTATTTAAGATGCAAATAAGTAACTTTTGTAACAGCAGATTAAAACTAGCATTTTATTCACTTGGCATACCCACAGTGTACTGAATGTTGGGATCGGGCTTGTCACTGCACACCACAGGCTATTAATAGAGCTCAGAATGGTGTTGCTAAATGTGCAAGTTTAAAAAACAAATAAATAAAAATGGATTTATCTGTGATTTGCTCTCTAAGAGAATTCAGTAAGACCTGCCTTGCATGGAAGATCCATTTATTCAAGATCAATCAAATTCTATTTTTAAGCATTTGATTGACAGCCACCTCCTGTAATCAAATGTTCTTCTGGGATATTTGATCTAAAAAGTTACTGTGACATACAGTAAATAATTAGTTTCAACTTGGACAAACACATTCTAAAAGCAGGGCAACCTGGAGAGAAGCTACAGAATACAATGACTGCTGCCTAATGGTTCCTCTTGGATTCTATTGCTTTGGTAAGCTAGGAGCATGTGAGAAAAGACAAAATATAAGGCTTCAACAGAACCAAATCAACACATTGCACTGTGGCTTTACACTTTATTTTCCTACAGTGTCAGGTGGCAAGTGGATTTTCCTTCTCTACTCAAGCCAATTCCTGTTTTCTTCATTTTGATCTCTCAGAGACTCATCAAAAATGCGATTTAATTACATCTAAAAAAAAAAAGAGTGTAAACATGACTCCTTTTTATCTCCTGATACATCTGGACAAGTAGACAATGTGCTAAAACAAAATAAATCTGCCCTGACAGTCACATCAAAGGGTTCAGCTAGGGGCTTGCAGCTACTTAAGGCACAGGAATGTTGTTGCTAAGCATCGCTCTACAACCTATCAGTCCCTTAAAGAAGAGCTTTTTTCTTTGAGGGAGATGAGGAAAGCTAGAGAGTGGGAACCAGACTGCAAAGGGAGATTGGGGATTTTGGAGGATTTTGAAGCTTAAAGTGAATTGTGCAAAGAAAAGAGTTTTTGTTTTGTTTTGTTTTGCCTCTTGACATACAGTCTACTTTTTTGGGTAGAGAGAAAAGGAGGAGGTAAAACATGTGGATGAAGCTTCTTTTGAATGTTTCCCTTTGAATAAGAATTGGCAACTTCTATGATATCCTCTCTCAAATCCCTGTATTTACTGTATATTCAAAAGCTACAGGACTGGGGAACACAGCTGCTTTTTAATAAAGGGATATTATAAAATGTGTCCCTAACCCTCGTTTCATTCAAACATCAGATAAATATATGTAAACTATAGGGTCCCAGGTAATATGTCAGTGTCTACCCAAAAAAGGAAACTTTTGATGCATCACACAACACAACTGATGCTCAATTTAATAGTAAAATTATCTTTTAAAGGGGATTTTCATTTAAATTCTTTGTCTTTGCAAATGAGTTCTTAAAGACCTGATTTCTGCATATAGTGAGTATCCACAAGTGAAGAGAAAAGTTGAGTATGGAAAAATCAGGCACTAAAACTCACCAAGAATTTTGAATACTACTCTTCTCTTTATCCAATTGGAAAGAGAAACAATCACTGGAAAATAGCATATTCTTCACAGAAAGTGGTCCTTAGGAAATATTTTCATTGGACATTTTCTATTCTGAGAAATAATGGGAATCACCCATGAATAACTTAATTTTCCCCAAAAAACTGATGTGAAAGTCAATAAATTCTACCCAGTACTAAGAGTGGAAGGAACTGAGAGTATTTATTTACTTTAGGCTTTTAGGAACATGGTTTTTTTTTTAGCATTTAAAAGAAGCTGCCTTCTTCTTTTTTATGAATTAAGCAAGAAAATTCTACATGCAGGGTAACTTTCAACAACATGAGCAATTACCAAGCCTGTGATATTGCACAAATAAATAACACTTAGCATTATCTTCAGCACTATCATATTTATTGAACAGTGACTCAGGGCAGCAGTAACCATTTTTATTGTCTTATATAGCTCTTATTTTCTAATTAAACAGAAGGTTATTTCCACTGGTAACACAGCCATTTGTCTTAGTTGAGTATTACATAATATTTTTGCCAGCCGAGCTTGACTATGAAAAGGAACATTCTGTGTGGTGAACTGTGGCCCAACTTGCTTTCCTGTTTGGTAATCATAGAAATGGGCTATTTCGTGGTGTGTTAATAAATAAACTTTTTGCAATTTCTTCTAAAACATGATAAAGCTCATACTTTGTCTTACCCTCTAGCTTCAATACAAGGGCAATGAGCTGTATTATTAAAGATATAGGTCAAGCAAACCTGATGATTTCAATCCTGTGGGATGCTTTAGAAACTGTTGTCATATTACTGAGATCATTCTGCTGCTCCTAATTATTCCTCTTGGTTGCTTCACATTTCAAGTGATTTCTCTCACACTTATGTCAAAATTTATAAGCTGCTCAGTGCAACAACACTACATTATTTCCTCACTTGTTATGGTAATATAGGACAGAGTCTAGGAGAATGCTTTAATCTAGCTGACAAGGATAATGTAGTCTAGAAATGTAATAAACTTCGTATTTTACCAAGGATTTTTTTTTTTAGCCCAAGATGTTTCATATAGATAGACATCTTAAAAAAACTAATTGCTACAATAACTTGAATATCCTCTTACCTCCGTTCCTTTTTATCAACAAAAACATACCTGTGTTCTCTCCGATAGCTTGTGTAACCTCCTTTATTTCCACATGTAATTGCTATTGTGCAACATGCTGTTGACTATACTATAAAACTACTTACTGTAGTGGTAAATGTATTTTCTATGCATTATATGAACAGTGCAAAAATATCTGTTATCTGCAGAAAAACTGGACTGCAGTAATACCTTAGATTTACAGGCACCATATTTAATTTGGACTATCCAGCTCCAGACAAGTCAAATGTAAAATAAATATATACATTAATTTTACCTTCTCTGTTCTCACCCATTGTTTAAAGAATTCTACATTTGGTGGTGAAAGCCAAAGAAAGAAAGCGAAGTTGTTGGAGGTTTTAAATTATAAAAGTAATGGGGTGGGTTACCTTGGGAGTTAAACCAAGGAGACAGGATTTCATTTGGAATATACTTCAATATACTCTTCCTGACAGAAATGTTTTTAACACTGGAAAGAACAGTGGCAGCGGTTTAAGTTAAATGAGTAGCACCATCTTGGTATTTCCAGGGTCACAAGTTTTGCCAGGGCAGTGTGGTGGGTCAAATGCTCTATTTATAGGATGTTTGTGACCTAAAAAGAACTTTCAAGCACAAGCATATTGTCATGTTTTAGTAGAATTACACAAGAAAAGATGTTCTGCCTGACAATGTATTGACATAATTTCTTTGCAATACGACATCTGACTCTGGTACATTCTACATGTGCGCTAACATGGCAGGTATAGGAACATGTATAGATATAGTAGAAGAAACTAGTGCTGGCCAAAATGAAGGGTTTGACATTTAGCATTGGTTTGCATCAGCATTTTGGGCTGTTTTATTTCTTCTGAAGGGACAATTCTGGAAAAAAAATATTTGGAAACCTCAAAAAATGGTGCTTCCAATAAATGTACCCAGTCTGAGTACTGTAGTAACTTCAAATCTTATTTTGAATAGTAGTAGTTTTGGAATTGCTTGGAAATGGTTGCTGAAATGGACTTTGGTGTCTGTCTCTTAAGTTGTTTTCACCAATCACTTTAACATCTTCAAATACACACCCTGGGCACTGGGACAGTTTTGAAGCTATTCTATGAGAACTCAAGAATACTGTACACAGAATAGTTACTGATGTGTATAATGTATGACTGTGTAAGTTTAGCCAAATGTTCTATACTTGTCTGGAAAAACAGGCAAAGAATGGACCAAGATAACTACCTCTCAGGAAACAGTTAAGCATTATTAAGGGATAATTCCATAACTATTAGTTATGAAAATTCTGCCTCTCTCCCCAAAACATCTGCATAACTAGTTTTGACTGGGACAAAAAAAGCTTGCCAGCACAGAACAAAAGAACTCTGCTAAAGTGCAAAATGGAGCATAATGGAAACATGGCTGGCACTGATGTCTCAGGATGTAGGACAGAGGAAGGAAGGAAGGACTTTTAATTACTTTATTCAGGGGTTCAGGGATACAAAAATGGTGGCCACCTACAAAGCGAAAACACAAACAAATTACTACCAAACCAAACCACCAAACCAAACATACCATATCATTGCATCCAACACATCACACCATGACAGACACCTTTGCTACATTTCACGTCGTGTCTTACATGCTAATTATGTGGTCAGAGTGCCAGCCACATGTTCGTAACTATATAGATAAACAATTCATACCTTGCTCCATCCCATCATACATGTAACAAAACCTTCAACTTCCCACACAAAAAGAAAGCAAAAAAGCAGCCTGGTGAGGGCCTAGGACACGGCATGAGCTGGAAGTAGTAGTTCGACACTGAGCCAGTCCAGTCACCCAGACTGGTCGTGACATCAGAGCGCGTATTTGAGACAGCCATCCTCCACATGGCACAGCACTCCCTCAAGGGCCCAGTGTGTCTCAAAGGTGGGCACTGCCTGCTGGAGCACAGCATGCTCAAACTCCACCGAGAGGCGCGCCTGCACCAGGAGACAGAAAAGCCGCACGGCATCATCTGAGCTGGTCCTGGCAAGTCGGTTTCGGCAGCTCTCGAGGACGGCCAACTTGGCCTAACCCAGTAAGAAGCTGGCCAGGCAACTTCTTAGCTGCCTGGTACGGGTAGAAGCACACGCAGGTGGTCTCCAAAAAGCTCCTGCCCAGCACCTGCAGCAGCAGCCCGAGGGTGACAAAGAGCGGCTGCAGGCGGGGACAGTCAAGGAAGGCATGAAAGAGAGTCTCCTCAACAACCCCCAGGAAGAAGGGACAGGCTGTCGAGGCGGCTGGGTCAAAGTGGGACACAAACGTGCCAGTGGCTAGGATGCTGTGCAGCATCTGCCACTGCAGGTCGCCAGTCTTCTTGATGGTTGGCAGCTTATACAATGTGCACCACGCCAGGTGGGCCGGTTGGGAATCTGGCGGCCCCAGGCACCATCACCATGGTGTATTGGGGCGGCCCGCCAGCACTTGGGCATGACAGACACGAACCACCCAGGCATATAAACTTCTACGTGACAGAAAAGCAAAAGGGCAACCCGTGTCACTGTCAGGAGGCACAGGGAGCATCAGCAAGGTGCCAGGGCCACCTGTCAGACTGCTGGCCACAGCTGGGGTGACTGGTAAAGCAGGAAAAGCCTCACTCAGGGCATCCTCAGTGCAGGGCACCTGGCCCGCCCAGAGATGGCCCTCCAGGGTGGCTGCTGCCTCCAATGAGAGGGCAGCCCGGATGTCACACAGGAGACAGCCCATGCTGAGAACGGGGCGCATGCCCAGCCAGCTGGTCAAGGCCTCGGGCGAGAGCCACGCCAACTGAGCGGGGTCAAGGAGATGACTCAGGCAGAGAACACATGCCTGAATGAGAATGGCCGTGAGACTGGCAGAGGCCAGGCTCGGCACAGGGCGCCTCAGCGCTGGGGGCCTCAGCAACTGTGGGAACTGCAGGTGATGGGCCTGGGACTGGAGGTGGAAAGTGGTTTGCCAGGCTCATACTACACCATGGTAAAAAGCCAGAAGCACCACCCAGTTCAAAAGCGTAAGGTCCAACAGGAAGAGCTCCCAGTCGAAGCTGAGGGCCCCCACCCTCTGTAGAAACCAGCATGCCAGGTGTTGCCAAGGTAGGCGCTTCTTGCTGTACAGGAGTCGCTGAAGGGCCTGCAGGCAGAAGGCGACCGCCCTGCCCACAAGGTCAACAGAACTCTGGCCCCCCTCAGTTACAGGTAGATAAAGTACAGGTTGTGGGAGCCACTGGCGCCCATCCCAGAAAAAGTCAACCAGGAGGTGCTGGAGTCTCTCGAGTAGGTCCTCTGGCTCATCAAGTACAGTGCACTGGTGCCACTAGGTTGTTCATGATGAGGACGCATCCACGGTAGGAGAGGCTGGGTAGGCGCCAGTGCTACCTTTGTAGGCGGGCTTCCACTCCTTCCTTGAGGCCATCCCAGTTGTGCACCATGAAGGTCGATGGGCCCAGGAACATGCCCAGGATCTTAAGGCCCTCATGGCGCCAGGTGAGGTCCCTAGGCAAGTCCAGGGTGGTCATGGTGATCCACTCACCAGGCAACAGGGTATCGCTCTTGGCCCAGTTGATACGGGCCAAAGACGTGCATTTGTAAGCTTGCTGGCAGGCTGTCAGGCCCTCCACATCTTCCTGGGTGTTAAGGAAGATGGTCACATCATCTGCATATGCTGATAGCCAGAGCGGAGGGGCAACAGACAGGCCCACGGCTGGTGGCACGGCCACAACACTCAGGTGGCACCGCAGTGCATGCAGCAGTGGCTCAATGGCCAGGGCATAGAGCATGCCCCACAGGGGGCAGCCCTGATGGATGCCTCTGCGTGCAGGGAACAGGGCACAGAGCACCCCATTCACCCTGAGCAGGCTGGAAGCGTCTCAATACAAGACCCGGAAGGCCCTGGTGAAAATGGGCCTAAAGCCAAAGGCCTCTAGGGTCTGAAAGAGGTAGGCGTGGTCCACCCAGTCAAAGGCTTTCTCCTGATCCAGAGAGATAAGGCCAACGTCTAGGCCAAAGCGTTCACTGGCTGTAAGCATGTCGCGCAGCAGAAACAGGTTGTCTTGGGTGGTTCTGCCCAGCTTGCAGTAGCTTTGCTCAGGCCCAGTGACAGAGGCCATGACAGTGCGGAGGTGGATGGCCAGCACTTTGGCCAAAATCTTGTAATCTGCGCACAGCAGGGAGACCAGCCACCAGTTCTTAATGCAGCCAAGGTCTCCTTTCTTGTGCAGCAGCGTGAGCACTGCACGGTGGCAACTGAAGGGGAAGGAAGGAAGGAAGGGTAGATCAAAGAGCTAATGATCTAAGTTCTGCCTCCCACGTAGGCTCTTTGTCACTACTCGTTTTCCCTTGGATAAGGTACTTGGAATGACCTTTCTAGAGTCAATCTTTTTCTCTACCTTAATCTTGTCCATGCTCTTTCCTGAACCCTCTCCAGTTCTCCTTGAACTGCAGAAATGATAAGCAGGTATGATATTCAAATTATGCCAAATAGAGATGTGGAGGAAACTTACCTAAAGCTGGAGAGAGGTGGCAGGACATGGTGCCGGTGGCTGCCAGGAGTGAAAGTGAAGAGCAAAAGGAAAACCCACAGTGGAGCCGGGAGGGGCCAGGAATGACCCCTGCATCTGTGTGGGCGCGCTTTGTAGAAGTGTGCTGGTGCAATTGGCCAAGAGACCACCCCGCACCAGGATAAAAGCCCCGGCAGGAAGGAAGCCGGGGTAACTGGAAGAGGCATTCCCACCCAGCTCAGAGAGGTCGAAGAGGACCAAGGGGCCAGCAGCAGAGGAGACATGGTGGTGCCTTAGAAGGGGAACCATGGGAGTCACCTACGAGGCCAGCATGGGCAGAGGCCAGCAGCAGCAGTGATTGGGACACTGGTGAGGACAACGGAGCCAGAACAAAGATGATGGGCAAGAGGTACTGAACCCGGGGAGGGGGTAACCTGTCAAGAGGACTTGAAGCCCGAGTGGAGGCCGACATCCCATGAATCAGGGAACACCAAAGGGTGGCAGTGGATGCTCAGTGCCTGTACCATCGGTAGCTCACAGCCATAGCCCTTAAGAAAGCAAGCATCAGTAAGGGCCAGAACACTGGCCCCAACAGATAACATCGCGGTTGGCATTAGGCGGGGTGTAGGGGAGGTGGAGCCTCAAGGAACAATAATCACAAGGACGACTAAGGGGGAGTACCAAGGGAGACTGGATTAAACATCTTCCGCCTGCTAAAGAACCAATCATCATCAAAGATGTGGCGGGCAAGACCCCTGGAAAGCTGACCCAAGGCCACTCCCAGTAGCCTGGCCGTGTAAGCCAGAAGGCAGCAGTGAGGTTCAAAGGAGACCCAGACGTGTGACACCCGGGAGGGGAAAAGGCACAGAAAGCTACAAGAGAGAAAATATCACTCCCTACTTCTATTTAGCATACCCCTCTTTAAACATGCAAGGATTGTATTAGTCTTTTTGCACCAGGTGGCATGTTAAGCTGATTGGGGACTGAATTCAATGGTCAAGAAGGCCCTTCCAGTCCAAAATTCCTATTATCCACCATGTCCTTCTCAGCATCACTACTTCCTAGGATAGAGTTTCCAACCCTGAAAGTAGGGCCTGAAGGCGTGGCTCTTAGAACTATGGCCTTAATAAGCATATTGTTTGCTAAAGCACAGTAGGCTATATCAACATCAGGTTAATAAAACAACATGCAAAAAAAATGTTCACACCTTCAGAGAGACAGCGTATCTACCCAGACATTATATAGTTTATGTGAGTTGGATTCCCTTCTCATTGGAAAACAGATGAGAACATTTTGTGAAAATTATGAAAAGTGTCATGGATCACTAAACTTGAGCAAGATGCATATTTTTTCCTATTGACAAGGGGTTCAAAAATAGTTGGAGAAATATTGAAACTAGGACTAAGCAGGGAACTCAGCCAGAACTATTTCAGACAAAATGTAATAGTCATATAAATTAAGTTGCAGAGGAAGACAAGTAAAGCCTAAAGTATACATTAAATGGGTTAAGAGATGCCTACATTTATGCTTAGAGAGGTAACTGGGGGGGTTAAAATTAAGACAATCCCCAAATTAATCCACCATGTTGAAGTAAATGGCCCTTTCCTTCTCCTGAAATGGACTGTCTTCTTGGCTAAGTACAGATCGAGGCTGAATTGATTCAATCTTTGCAGGTTCAATCTTCTAAACATTGTAGATTGAACTAATAAGCAAGTGAACTGACATTCACTTTTGATTCTGGAAATGTAAGCACATGCCAGAAGCCGGAGAATGCAAAAACATGCCTCCTGAGGAGCTGGGGCAGACAGCTTGGCCCAAGGCTAGTTCACCCACACTGCAAAGGGTGGGGATTAAAGAGGAGGTGCAAAACATCTTGGGTTGTGGGGGACTGTGATACTACATCCATCTAGGTTGATCTTAAACTCGTTTCAGCCATTTGAAAGTGGTTTGTGTGTACTGAACTCTGTTAAGTTACGGATTTGAACCGGTTTCTGATCACTTATACCATTTTAGATGTAAATTCTATTCGTAGCCTTGATGGTCAAAGGGGAGGGGAAAAATGTAGGCCAATGCAAGCATACTGTACAAATGTTCAACTCTGCCATCACTAGAGAACAACTGTCAGTGAAATATCAGTCTCAGATATTGTATTATTAATATGAATTGACAGTGGCTCCTTAAAATGGTATGACATTTTCCTATTGAGGTAATATGGTGTTACCATTTCAGGGTATCTTACTTTTGTATTCTTTGGGGGCTTTTGAGTCTAAATGTACTTGGAATCGTATCTAATTTATGTCTGTTCTTAATGTACACTATGTAGGCTGCACACTATGGTTGGTGTGAGTGAAAATTAGAGCAGAAACAGAACCAGTTAACCTAAATGTCTTGAAGTTTGATATTATTTATACAGTGCTTTTGTCAGTGCAGAACCTTGGCCTACATGTCCTCATTTGAAAAAGATTTTGAGTTCTGGATTGTTCTTAAAAACAGTGGGTGCATTTATACCTGTGCTTTATGGCAGAGTTGACCGATTAGCTCTGCAGCAGAACATCACAGTCTACATGTGCAGGGACAGTACTATCTTATGGCAGAGTAATTAAGTGCAATGAAATTCATATGTAGATGATGACAGGGATTGGATGGGTATGAGGGTGCTAGAGCACAGGGGATGCTTACCACCTAGTCTCATGGGTCCGCAGGTTCTGTATCCTTGTGCACTAGCTAGCCCCTCTGCTGCCCAATGCTGCCACCTGGAACCTGGGGCTGACTCCTCCCCGCCTCCTCCCTCCCCCAAGCTTGCTGCCAGCCTGGGGCTTCTTTGCCCTGGCTCAAACTGCTGCTCTCCCTGGCACACATGTAGTTGCTGCACCAAGGAGCAGTTGGCTCCAGTTCAAACAGCTCTGGAGTTTATAGGTTATATTAATTGAACTTGTAGATGTACCCAGTGTGTAACTTCCATTCAGGGAGGAGTTTAAAGGTCATTCATAAAGCTCAGCCTCCTACATTGCAACAGAATGTGCTGACCAGTGATCTGTAGGTCAATACTATCCACAGAAAAAGAGTTTCAGGTTTAAATTGCCTCAGAATAGTCAGTACAAATTAATCTCCCCAAACCAGATTAAAGTATCTCTGACTTGTTTAACGTTCTTTACTTTTATTTTAGACCTGTTGACACAGAAGTAAAGGACATACATGGGGGGAGGGGGGACAGGGGATATCTTATATTCAAATAAGTTTTTCCAGAACTCTGGGTAAATTATGATGAACCTGGAAATTGTGATAGGGACACAGAGAAACTAAGAAATTCTATAATATAATGTAAACTTAAAATAAGGAATAACATTCGCTTTCATGCCCCTGCCTCTTTTGCTGCAGTCATGCATCTTCAGTGACACATGTGCAAAAGAATTAGAAATCCTGTCAGATATCTTAGAGTGTTCAGATTCAACCAATTTTTTCCCCCAGCTAAAACTGGCAGAAGGAAACAGAAAGAAGGATGTTGAAAAACATGATATCATATTTTTTTAGCACTGGTCTTGGATCTCTCCACACTTGCATCTTAGCATGACCATGTTTTTTTAGTATAATGCTAGATTATTTAAGTCTCAAAGATAACATGAAAAGGATTGACATCTTGACTATTCATGTCAAAACTCATTTTCTATTGATCAGATCTTTAGATTAAAAGTATTAACAGACTAGTGCACTGGATGTTTTAGTGTCTACATTTCTTTAAGACAATTATTTGAAAAGTTCAGTTTTAATATGCATTTAATAAACACATGTAATCTTTGCATTTGGTTTTCATTTACTTTTTCTTATGGCATGCATCGTTGTGCTGCAAGGAAAAAGTTCTTTGGTAAATATGACTTTTAGTGCAACGTGTTTTCATTAACAGAAATACCATATTCTTAAAAGGTAGCAGTACTTTGCATTGTAAAATATATTAGTAAACCCCCCATTCATTTAGGCAGCCATAATATGATGGAATTTATCCAAAACATTCTAGTCGATATAGAATATTTTATTCTAGTTTTTATATAGCCCCATCACCATAGTATCTGAGCAGCTTCCAATAGTGCAGCAAGCAATGTGACTAACTTATGCTGTATCTGGTGGTAATTCGTCACAGAAAAAAAAATGCATTGTAAGGTGCAGCTTTTTGTTTTGATTTTTGTTTAACATACCTGCTGCTATAGGCTCAGCTAGAGAAAGAAGAGCTGAAATGCACTTGTCACTTGGAGCTGAAATATACAAGCTAGAATAATTTCATTAATCTCATACCAGAATAAAGGGCTTTCAATGTGCTCTGTTTATTTCGTACTGGATAAGCGCATAATTCACTTATCTACATAACAATGCCAGCCCCAATTTGCTGCCTATTGCTTATCTGCATATAAGCTAAGTGCATAAACTGCTTAACTCCATAGTGTTTTTCAGCTCCACTGCCTACTTTGCAACGTATTTTCACTTTGATATTAGAAGCTTTGAAATGATGGAAACTAATCACTTTAATAGGCTGCTATAAGAAGGCTTGAAAAATGACAGAACGTAGTCAGTTTCAGGGCTGAGAACACCACAGCACTAACAGCACTACGCCCTTAACAAGCATTCCTTTCATTAAGTTTGGATAAATACATACTCCAGTAGTTGCAGAGACTATGTTTTTATGTAGGCCCCATCATATACCCACTTCCATGAAGTATACTATACTTTTATTACTAAGAATTCCTAAAAAGTTGGATCAGATCACCCCCTAAACAGGGAGCTACTCATTTACGTTTACAGTAGATGCACATGCCCTGGAGAAACCAGTGTGGCTCAAGTTGGTGTCTGCAAGATTCCCTTAGTTACGTCTTTTTTTTTTTCCAGCTCCCTTCTCACGCTCTACCTGATGTTCAGTAATTGAAAAGGAAAACCTTTTTTGAAAAGATTCTTTCACATTAATTATCATAATCTTCCTGACTTTTAAACTGCCCTCTACTCCACATGTTACAAACATTTTCCATCCCTTTGTACATCATACCCCTAAGTCATGACTGCTGAATGCCCTGCTGACCAGATTAAGGGGGAAAAAAATGTGGATTTTATTCACAGTACTTTCCACTAATTTATGGATATAAATGAAAGCAGAAAAGAGGGCTGAGTTAACACATTATAGAAATTATTAATCCACGATGAATCAAACCTTTATACAAAACTTGGAATAACTATTCATTCCAATGCCATGTTTTCCAGTACTTTTTCTCACCACACAACTCTCTGAAGGAAATCACCACAGATATCTGAATGTGTCAGCTTCTCCACAGGTGAGAAAGTCTTTTACAGTAAGGAGTATCACCGATGCAGTGCAAACTGTAAGTGCAGGAGGATCTGAACTGGTCAAGAGCTCCTACTGCATGGTGGTTAAAGCATTTAACAAAGAATAGCAGCATGAAACTTCACCTTTGCAGAGGCCTGCCAAAGGTAATTTCCACCACTATTGCCAATCTAAGTAATTTAAGCTAAAAGCCAAAAGGACCACCATTATTCATAAAGAACATCTGTCATCAGGTTCTAATTCAGAAAATTTATAGACACAAGTTAAACCTAACAGAAGGAATTTTATTGAAACACAGCTCTTCCATGTTACAGGGGAGCATGCCTCAGGCCTTTTCTCCCCATACAATTAAATACCAACTATATTGCCTCACACATCCATGTTTTTCCCAGAAGAAGAGAGATCTTTGTAGATGATTGCTTACTTTCACAGACAAAACTGCAAAAGAAAGCATCTGTTCTTTAGATTTTTTTAGTCTGGTATTACAAAATATTGAGATCTAGATACATTTTGGACATTGGCATGTCTGTTCAAATAGAACTGAGGCCTCAAGGTTTGTATATCAATCACTGACAGAGTTCCCAAATCCATTCCTCCAAAAAAATCAAAATGGTTAGAGTCCTGGTAAAAAGCAGTGGTTATCTATGCAGAGCAGCTGCTTTCTAAAATAACTATATTTAGAAAAAAATTAACCAACCAAACGAAAGCAAGCAAAAAATGTTGTGTCCAGATGTTAGACAAACTTCATTATAAAAACAAGCCACTACAAATCAAGTTTTGCATTATAATATTGTGAAAAAAATACAAATTAAATCACATCAACTTATTTTTTTCAGGGAGAAAATGCATGGGGAAAACTAGTGTCAGTAAAGCATCTTAAATTTCATTAAAGCCAAATATGAGGATAAAAATAAAAGATTTATTTTTCCTCAGCTGAGAATCTGAATGCTGATCATTAGGCTAAAAAAAAAAAATGTGTATTTTAGTTTAGAAAATATACATGTTAAGATTAAAAATGGTAGAAATCCTTAAAAGCATACTGAATAAAATGACAAAATATTCAACTGATAATAGAACTTAAGTATTTGCTTAAGTGATGTCCTAAACTAAGGTAGATTTAAGCCTATGCTTTCCTGACTCTAGACCTAATAAAACAATAATATCAAGTACTATTTGTTATAATACGTATGTATCCTAATGTATTAGCTTTCAGAGCAAATGATTTCTGTATAAGCAATTATTTTTGCTAAGGTTAATGGCATTCATCTAATGCCCCATGTTTTGTAATAGATTTTATACTTAATAAATTAATTTAGTATTCTAAAATCTTACTGCTGTACCAAGTGAATCAACTAATAACACTTGCTGAGCTGCTTAGGGAAAAAAGATGTTAGCATGATTTTATACTCAGCAGGAATATTGCTGAGCGAATTTTTAATGATTTACCAGTTCTACTTGACTGAGTTTGCACCCTGTAAATGGATCATATGATCACAAGTTAAACTGCTTTTGTTTCTTGCATGGAACGAACTGAAGGCCTGTTGTACAGTACCAGAGGTTCGTGTGCAGCTCTGTGTAAGACAAGGGAAGGTTACATACAACAGGCAGTTAATAGCTCATACCAGCAAGCCCTCAACTAAATGCTGCACATGAGGTTGAATTTTAAAGAGGTAGCTAACCTTGCAGCTGGGAGCTTTAACTATGTGTTTTTACCTATTTATACCTGGATAAGTAAACACTTACCAAATGCTGAAGGGGCCTGAAAGCACTATTAGCCAGAGGCTAATCCCTATTCTCTGTGGATGAAAGGACTCAAAACACAAAAATGTTTTCTGCCTCTGGTAACACAAAGGTAAAACTGCAATAAAGAGTTCCATTTATTTTAACCTTAACATGCCACACCATCCATATGTAATGAGCTCCCAGAAGTTAATGAACTACTGCACTTTTCTTCTAAGAGTGACCAATATGTCCTAGCCTAGACAGAGATGACTCTATAGGTATCATGATGCTATGGGCAGTGAAAATCAAAACAGTCAGAAATGTCCCTAGTCCTCCTGAAGTCCAGCAGGAACACCTACACCAGCTTCAGTCTGACTTGAATTTGCCATTACTCAAGCACTGGAAGGAACAGTGATCTAGGTCTAGGACTTGGTCCAATTTAAAAATGCATCCAACCGAAGAAGATGAAAAATTAACTGAACCTGGCCTTTATATTCTTATGATGAGGGTGAGAAGGTGTTCTAATGCAAGAGACAAAATGCGTTTCCTGCTGATTCACAGCCTTATCTGTTCATCAAAATGTTTAATGTTTTCCCTAGTACTGTTACAGGAACCAGTGAAAATACTTATTCTAACAAATACCTTGTCAGCGCTATAAGGTAGGGTAGCATACATCAGGATGTTACCCTTCAGTTGCTGACCCACACATTAAGGAACGTTATACAGCAGTTACTGGAGTTTTCTCCTTTTATGTCAAGTGGACATAGCCTGAGCTTTTATTTTTAAAGGCAGAAAGCTCCTTTTGTCTAGAAATTGCATATGCTTAATGCCGTAGTTCTCAACACTTTTTTGACTCAAGGCAGACAAGGTTCTTTGGGTAAATGTGGTATCTTTTATTAGACTAACTAAATAGTTGGAAAAAATGTACTTTGCAAGCTTTCAGACACAAAACCCCTTCCTCAGGCATAGGAAGAGTCTGCTAGTGTTATGTGTTCTCCATGGTTGAATAGAAGCCAGTATGTAAAATGCAGATCTGTGAAAAGGCAAATGTGTGGCAGTGAGGATCAGTGGGGATGTTAGAAAATATATGCTGCTGTTGAGTTTGGCTTTCTTCTTCATGTTGTGAAGCTTCCATTTTTTTGACTCAAGGCATTTGTGTAAATTGAACAGCACCTCACTGCAAAAACTAATTTATTTATTATAGGGGACAGGCAGTGGGGTTGGGGGAGTAGGTAGGCAGAGAGAACCTGAGCCTGTCATTATCTGTTTATCTCCTCACACTTGAGGCCTGAGCCTGCCTTTATCTAGTTACCTCCTCACTTCTCCCTTACCTCCTCACACTTCCTGCAGTACCCTTCAAAGGATGTCATGGCACCCCAAGGTGTCCCGGAGCCCTCACTGAGAATCATTGGCTTAATGTCTTTCACTTTGAAAACTGTTCTATTTGTTTTTTCATAGGTCAAAAACAGTTTAGTGGCTAAAGCCTTCAGGCTCATTTTACAAATTGTTCCCCCATGAATTCTAGCTCATGAGCCTAGTTTAAAAAAAGAACTCTTTGTAGAATCTGTAATTAGTCTGTTATTTCTCCATGAATATTGCAACCTCTATTTTATGTTTTTCAGAAAAGAACCTTAATCACTTCACATATGGAAACCTTATGGTCAATAAATGTTTCACTTCTAAAACTGCAGTTAATACAATATTCTAGTAATAAATAATCTAAAGGTTTGTATAGCAATATTATTTCTAGTCACTCTCTGAAAAATAAAACATATTTTCAAGATTTTTCTCTCCCACACTCCTCTCTTAGAAAAGGCTGAACACTGGGTTGTGGATTACATACCAACCCTAATCTCTCTGGGAAGACGAGTTCTCTCTCTATTTCAAATACAGGCCCTAAACCACAATTTCTGAAATTCCACTTTTCTATGGACTGAAGAATTCAGTACTCAATTAACCTTAGTAGTGTCAATCAGACACTTCAGTCTCCAAACGTAAGCCAGGAAACAACCAATGCTATGCCCCATTCCTGTGAGGGTAGGTGTACCTCTGCTAGGTCTTCTTGACTCATAAAAAAGTGCTCCTTTCCCATATATCCTTCCTAAAACTTATAATGGCTATGTTGCTCAGAGAATCCCCATATACCTGATAAAGGCCAAAGGAATGGATTGTATCATCAGAAAACCAAAACCCAAAGTTTGAATTCATTTGCACAAAAGGAAAGATTTACCTTATACGTAATTTATTTTAATAATAGTTCTTCCTTTGTACCATTCTGTCTGGAGAGGGGTGAGAAGCTTTCTGCCACCATGGGCTACCGCTTACAAGTTAAGTGAAAGTTCAACTGAAAAAGGCATATGGGTACACTTTGTGGTAGCATTTCAGCATTCCCCATGCTAGGTGGAAATGTATGTGCACATGAAAATGTTAGTAAAAACACTGCCTTCAAGAGGCAGGGAAAAGTGAGAGTGTTGCATTTAAATACTGTTGTAGGTATAAGGACCTGAGGCACTGAAGAGAGATGTTGACCTAGGTACCAACTTATTGCTCCAGATAAAACTAAATGGATATTTAAGGGTTACTACTGGGGGTAACTTTTTTCATTGTCTAAAATTGAGATTAGTTGCTATAACTCTAGACAATCAAGGACAATGACTACAGGCTGCAAATCTTCACTGCACCCACACATCCCAGAACACCCAAGCTGCAAACCCCTGCCCCAAACAGCAAAAGAGAGGGGCAAATCGTGTGGCCAGAGTAAGCACAGTTGTGAAAGAGTCAGTGAAGGCTGCAGGGGGGATGTGTACTGCTCATCCTCTGTGCTGCCCTCAGCAGGATTAGACTTCATGGGTTGGATCAAACTTCTTTGAGTGTAAAATTTGGCCGGCAGACTGTAGGTTGCTGACAACCTGTGGCTAAGGCCGTGTGCAGACTAAATGAGAGGCATGTGTGCACGACACTTTAAAGTGGGCTAAATGCTTTTGCACCACTTTAATGGTGTCAGTGTTTGCACGTGTTGGTGGCGTATTGCACAGTAATTCCAGACACTGTAGCAAATTTGGCAGCGTAATGCACCTTTAATGACTTGGGGTGCAGCAAATTAAAACTTGTCCGAAGTGGTTTAGTTTGCTGCCCTACAGCTGAGGAGTGAAGCACCGGGATCCATGCAGCTCCACGGCTCTGCAGGAAGCCTGTGCAGGAAGCCTGGCAGTAGCCCCAGAAGGCATGCTCCGCCCAAAAAAAAAAGCAGCAAGCCTGATCTTTTTCACCCCGCCCCCTGGAGTCTGCCTGCCTGCTTGAACTGCATGGGTGCCCAGTGCTTCCCTCCATGTTTGCAGTGCCCCCCAGGACCATATGAGCTTGTGGGTGGGTGCTGCCTGGGGGGTGGGAATGCCGCTGCTGTGGATGGAAGTACCAGCCCCTCCTCCCCCCTGCAGCCAAGGGACCACTCCGCCCATTGGCAGCTCGCTCTTCCCTCCCCGCCAGATGCAGGTAAGTCAGTGGGGTGTGTACATGACACAGGGGTTTAATCGACCCTAAATTGAAGCAGTGTTTTTTAAAACCCACCATTTCAATTTAGGGCCCCCGTTTCATCTACTCATGCCCTAGGTAAACATTTCTCTCCATTGCCTCAGATTCCTATACCTAAAACACTATTTAAATACAACACTCTCACCTTTTTCCTGCCTCTTGAAGACAATGTGTTCACTTAACATTTTCATGTGCACATACACTTCTACCTAGCATGGGAAATGCTGAAATGCTACCACAAAGTCTAGCCATGTGCCTTTTTCAGTTGAACTCTGTGCATGTAAACTTCTTGATGTGTATTTAAACTAGGCTTGCTGAATACAAAACACCATGTTTTCAAAACTAGAAAAGGATGAACAAATATCTGACTTCACAGGATACTTATAAAACAAAGTGAAATCTCTAAGTTGTATACCTTTGAATTTTGGGATAATTTGGAGACAGGGTCAAGCATTTTGATGAGCCATCTTTTATCTGAACAAAACCACTGAGCTGTTTTAGTTTTTCCTTTCACTGGGTTTATTCTTCATGGGTATATGTGAGAAATGATTAAGATCATGATTAAATAAAGCATTTAACCATGAACTCAAAGTTAAGCACATACTTAACTTGCTGAACAGGGATCCAAGCCACAACATTATCTCATCTCCAATTAATTAAAGTTCGTGAATATGCCTCAAACATGAAAGGTGCTTAGAAAATTACATGGTAGGTACTTAGCATGAGAAAATCTATTTTCATCAAGGAAAATAATGATCATGTGAAAATTACATTAAATTCATTTATTTTATAGCCATTTGCTTTTTTTGCTGTAGTTATATAACTATAAAAGCACACAGCTTATTTTTGACACACTCCACAGTTTTTTAAACTTAAAATATAGATGCAAAAGAGATATTGCCCTAATATTTGTCATTCTAACGTAGCTTAAAAATGTCATGGCAAGGGGAAAATCATTTTGGTTCTAATATACATTTTTAATAAACTTGATTAAATTTACATTGATCCATATGCAAAAATAATTTGTTTACCATTTAAATTGTGACTAAGAAATGAAGCCTAACTCAATAAAGAAGACTTGAAAACAACAGCTGTATGGTTATTAACACATTAACCCATTAAAAATATTAAATGTGTATGTAGTTTGATTTGAAAAAGGAGTCAAATTAGCCCTTTAAATGTGTTTGGACACAAAGGGCCTGATTTTGAAAATGGGAGCATGCAATTGTGGGAGCTGAAATTAGACATATACACATGTTCAATCACAGTCTGTTTGTGCATAAATTAGGGAGTGTATTATTGAGTTCAGCCATCTTGTAACACATTAGAAAAGGCAAGTCTTTCTTGTGCTTAACAGAGGCCTCAGTGTAAGAATGTCTGGGTTCTATTTCTGGCTTACTACAACTTGTAACTCACTGAACTTCTTTCTGCCTTGTTGTATTACTCTGTCTAAAATAGGAATTCTAACACCTCCCTGCCTGGCAGTGCTCTTTCTGGATTATTAATCAGCAGCTGGAAAGTGCTTTGAGATAGAATCACAGAAAGTTAGGGTTAGGAGGGACCTCAGGAGGTCACCTAGTCCAACACCTGCTTAAAGCAGGACCATTCCCAACTAGATCACCCCAGCCAAAGCTTTGTCTATCCGAAGGGGAGAGGGGAATCCCTGCAGGTCCCAAACCCTGGAAACAGACCCCCGGTGAGGGTGACTTACCTCCTGCCAGACAGCCAGAGCAGGAGCCAGGACCACAGCCACATTATGCTGGATGTTTAATCATAGTTTCATAGTTTCTAGGTTCAGAAGGGACCTGAGTAGATCATCTAGTCTGATGCTCTGCCATGGCAGAAAAGAGTACTGGGGTCAGCAAGGTGTACATCCAGCCTTCTCTTAAAGATCCCCAGGGTAGGAGCCAGCACTACTTCTCTTGGAAGTAGGTTCCGGACCCTAGCCGCCCTGACCGTGAAGTAGCGCCTCCTGGTACCTAGCCTAAATCTACACTCTGCCAGCTTGTGACCGTTATTCCTGGTCACTCCTGGCAATGCTCGGGGGAACAGGGACTTCCCCAGTGCCTGCTGGTCCCCTCTGACTAGTTTGTAACAGGCCACTAGATCACTCCTCAGCCTTCTCTTGTGGAGGCTGAACAGGTTCAGGTCCCGCAACCTCTCCTTGTAGGGCCTGCCCTCCTGCCCCCTGTTCATGTGAGTGGCCCCCCTCTGGACCTTCTCCGTGTTGTCCACATCGCTCTTGAAGTGCAGAGCCCAGAACTGGACACAGTACTCCAGCTGTGGCCCGACCAGTGCCGCATAGAGGGGGAGTATCACCTCCTTGGACCTGCTTGAGATACATCTGTGTGGATGCATGCAGGGAACAGCTGGACCAATCGCAGCGGCCGTACCAGCCACCATGGGAAAGCCCTACCAGAACCAGGGTGGAGGAGGAGCTGGGGAGAGAGAGGACTGGTGCACAGCACGCTAGATATGCTGACACTCCAGTGAGGAAGAGGAGCGGCACAGCCTGCACGGCTCCCACAGGCCATGCAGGAGAAACTTTTGAGCCCACTACAGAAGGCAGAGCAGGGGAAGCCCCCCAGTTCCCTGCTGAAGGCTAGCTGAGGGAAGCCTTTAAGCCCCCAGTAGGAAGCAGGGCAGAGGAGCCATTTGAGCCCCCTGGAAGAGGCCAGGGCCAAGGAAGAAGCTCCACAGCCCTCTGCTCCTCAGGGGAGTATTTTGCTCCTCAGGGGAGTATTTCTTCTAAAAAAAATTTTTAAAAGAAAAAAAACAAATCCAAGAGCCGAGAGAAGTCAGGCCATGCTTCTAGGCCAGTTGCAACCACCCCAGGAGGGAGGAGGCAGGAGCGCCCCCAGTTGCATCCATGCCGACATGGGACCTCACCTGGAGCCAGCCGCAGGCAACCCTGCAGGGCGAAGGCCTCCATTCTACGAACACCCATCCGGTTGGCGAGTGGACGGAGTGTAGGGGAGGCAAAGCCCGTGAAACATTGCACCAGACAAGTTGTGAGTACTGGCGTTTGTTGGGAGGCCTTCCCAGGAAGATCTCCACTGAACCCCCTCTATAGATAGTTTAAACATCAAAGTCATGGCAGGAGAGTTGAGGCGCAGGGCTACGGACCCATCAGGCCGCACAACACGTCAGGCCCCAACCATCACACCCCCCAAGGATGGAGCTCTCTGAGTAACCTGTTTCAGTGTTTTACTACCCCCTTAGTGAGAAAATTATTCCTAATATCTAACCTAAACTTCCCTTACTTCAACTTGAGACCATTGCTCCTTGTTCTGTCACTTGCCACCACTAAGAATAACCTAGCTCCATCCTCTTTTGAACCCCTACTTCAGGTAGCTGAGGACTGATATTAAGTCTTCACTCAGTCATCTCTTCTCTAGACTAAATTAACCCAGTTTCCACAGTCTGTCCTCATAAGTCATGTCCCCCCCTCACCATTTTTGTCACCCTCCATTGGACTCTCTCTAATTTGTCCACAGTTTCATAGATTGTAAAGCTGGAAGGGACCTCAGAAGTTCATCAGGTCCAGCCCCCTGCACCAAGCAGGAAGGATAACTAGGGGTCAGGTGACCCTAGCAAGGTGCCTGTCCTGTCCCCTCTTGAAGATTTCCAAGGTAGACAATTGCACCACCTCTGGAAGGGCCTTATTCCACAGATCATTTACTGAATGGCACCACATAGGTATCAGATATTAGAGTTAGCTAACACAGTGGCACTTTGCATTGTACAACTAAAATGAAACCTCACTCAGGGGACATTACAACAATATAAAGAGATATCCTTGTTACTTAACAAGGAGCTAAAATAAATCTTAGGGCCAATATTCATATTTATTGTTAAACTTTTACAGCATAATCACAAATGATTGAATTTAAAGAATATCTTGCATGCACACACACACAGAGCCTACAATGGTTGTTTGAGAAAGAGGCAAACTTTCTACCAGTAAGTGAAGGTATTATGTTATCCATCATTTTCTGCTACCGCAACAAATATTGGTTTTAAATATTTGGTTGCTCTAGAGAGTGGGAAGGGTCTTAGAAAAATGTGCGTGATGTTGATGAGTGTTGGAAATGGAGATAAGAAAACACATCCAGAGATTCATTTTGTAGCTCTGATCAGTCAGTCAGAGCTTCATTTTGTAGCTCTGATCCTACATCTGATCTGTTCAAACACTGAGGCTTTTAAAAAGTGCTGCAGGTTTACCATTAGATCTAAAGGTGTATTCCCCTTCAACTTTAGAGGGTTAGTACAGACAAAAAATATCACAGGAAAGGCTATGAAAACATCTATCATCATTTTACCAGAGCTGCTGTTTAACATTGATTCAGAGGTGAATTTGAAAGAAAACTTGTTAAAGACCGAAGATAAAATTTGTGGAGTTTTGTATCTCATATACTGTACTTTCTTAAGGAGTCATGTGACATCAAAGTTCCCCTTCAAATTCAATATTCCATATTTTAGTCGTTGGAAGCCTGGAGCGGGGAACTGCCTGCACGGGTTGTAAGCTGTGCCTATAAACAGCTGGGGCCGGGTGACGTCATGAGGAGACATCACCCGGCAGAGATTAAAGGACGCCACGAAAGTGCGGGAAGGCTGCTGAGGGCCGGAGGACTGGCAGGGACCCACCGGCCAGGAGGGAACCAGCCGCAGTGGACAGCAGGTGACCGAGGAAGCGGAAGCAGGACTGGCACGGGCACCAGCACCAGCACCGGCACTGGTGCCTGTAGTCATGGCAGAAGCAGCAACGGCAGCCATGACTGTGGCAGCTGCAGATCCGGCACTGGCACTGGCACTGGCACCAGCAGCTGCAGCAGGAGCAGCGATGGCAGCAATGGCTGTAACAGCTATGGAGGCAGCAGGGAGCCCCTGACCTGGAGCAGCCCGATGACGACCGAGGTCACCGGTGGAGAAGCCGGCAGAGGCAGTAGCGTCCAGGGCAGTGAGAGTGGCAGGAGATCCCCGAGCCAGCAGGAAAGCTGGCAGTGGTGGTCACGGCGGCAGGAGTAGTGGGGAGCCCCAAGCCAGAGAAGCCCGGAGAGGCAAAGAGAAAGATTAGAGCTGAGGCAAAGGCACGGGTCCTGACTTGCAGGGTGCCCCAGACAGAAGGCATTGAGGGAACTGAGGCATACAGAGCGCGGAGGGCACTTTATTTTCTTTGGGGTCCTTCCTTCTTTTTCTCCTGTTCGCTCTTCCTTTGGTTGCGCCTCACTAGGAGTCACGATGGAGGGTTTTGCTCAGTTAGGGTCACTATGGGTGTTCTAGGGAAGTGGGGCGAAGTTCTCAGCATCTGGGTTTGGAGTCGCCGCCATCATGAGGCAACGTAGAGGCTTGAGAAAACATTGGAGGGGCGGAGACCACAAACTAGACCTGGAGGCCTGTCTCGCAGAGCTGGTACATGGCCAGGGCGTAGTGGAAGTTGGAGCCCTGTGAGCGCATGCTGAGATGCATGACGACCCTGGAGGCACTGACAAAAGGGACCCCTCCACTGAAGGGTTATTCAAAGTTGTGGCAGATGAGTTAGGAGGTCTCCCAGAAGATGACCGAGACATCCTCTGGGGTCTGTACGCAGGGCCCAGGCATACAAGATCTATTGCCTGGGTGAAGGCGGCGTAGGAACGGACAATAGAGCAGAGATGGGTACAGTCCTAGGACAGATATAATAAAAACAGCTGGGTAGAAAAAAGACAGACTAAGCTAGGGGTAGTCTTTACTGAAAAGGGGAGAGGTGAAGAAGAGAGACCTGAGAAAGTTCATTTGATGCCTGAATGCTTATCCAATAGCTCTCTCAACTATAAAATCAGTCCAATAAAAGATACCACAAAAAATCTTCACCCTTATACATGTCCTGGACCTTCACAGCTATAACACTACTCCAATCTTACTACAACATAAAAAAATTATAAACACCTGAATAGAAGAGAATGGAAAATAGAGGTTCTTCACATACGGGTTGCCTAACTTTGAAAGATTAGCTGCATGTGATAGATAATGAGATGGATGTAAGCATTCCTAAGGAGAAAGACAAGAGTAAGGACAGCATGGGTTCTTTTTATTTTGCAACGTGAAAACTAAAAGCAACTTTAAGAAAGTTACATTACTGTTGGAATTCCAATTTGGGAAAAGGGATTAAATAAATCTAAAGCAGCTCTTACTTAGTATTGGAAGGAAAAAATAAAAGGAGACTGTGCAAAGTTATCATCATAAAGAGGCCTTTTAATATTTATAGAATTACATTTTTGGTATAGAAAATATTGTGACTTTGAATGCATCAGTTTTTCTGAGTGCTTACCCTTTTCCGATTATCAGCCTCTTTAAGGTGCTTCAGGTTGGGCATTCAAAATCATTAGTTATTTATGAAATTTTAGGCCATACGTTTTTCCATCTTTATTTTTTAATTCTGAAAACCTGACCATTTACATAATTCAAGGAACCCCTTTCATTTCAAGCTCAGAAATTCTGAACGGCATTATGTTCAATTCTAGGAAAGAAACAAAAAGGAAAGGGAAAAGGTAACCACAGTGGTGGATCTGAATAGAATCAGGGTCAACTGAATGCAAAAAGAAAACAAAGTTTAAATACTACATTCTAAGGAACTGGTAAACTTTATGTAAAACATGTTTCACTCCATTTTTAAAAACTTATAAATAACTCTATAAGCATAGGACCTGGTTCTCTCACTGTGGAGCAAAGATATGATTCTATCAGGAAGGGAAATTTATTATCATACGATCAAAGACAAACTGGCTTCACTGTGAACCACTCAAAATGAGGAGAGTTAGCAGAGAAAATGAGGGTGGGTGGATGCTATAGCAAGTATCCAATTAGCACCATATTAATGTATCACTAAATGAACAAGTCATTTAACAAAATTGAAGGGCCTGAGACTGTGGGCAAAGAAAAGAGAAAATGGAGGTCGGTTCTGCATTTTTCTTTAAACTACCCCAGTGGAAATAAGTAAATTAATTAAAGGCACAGAAATTTTACACTGTCTGTCAATATTTATAGAAAGGATAAGCCTATATTTGTCATGTATAAATAAACCAAATATATTAATAAAGAGACTGCCCCAATCTCATCTGTCTACAAGAGCCCAGTACGTGAGAAAATTGGTTCTGGAACACCTATAAACATGATGATCCACTCACATTACAAAGTTATGTTTCTTGTATGTAAAAGAATAACCCTCTGAAGTTTTTCAGAGCTCTTAACAAGCTTCTGCATGTGAAGACTACTGTTTAACGTCTCTTCAAAAGAGATATTATGGAGCACAACACATTTCTTTTTCTTACACAACTACTAAAAAAACCAACCAAACAAAAAGAAATAAAACAAGAAATACCCTATGTTTATTCCTGAAGTAATATAAAAAGGTACAACAGGATTTTAAGTGACCCCTCCCTTTACAATTCAAGACTGGTTTATCTCTTGCCTTATTTCTAAACATGGTGGCTACATACTTCCCAGGAGAATGCTGCTCTGTTACTCATCATTCCATACAATTAGCTTTATAATCAAAATGTCCCAGAAGGCCAACTACTTAGAGTAGAAAATGACATGTGACATTCATTTCTATAAAATTATCTGATAACGAATATAAGGAAATGAGTACCACTGAGAGAAAAAAAGAATCTGATGATGAACCATGCAGCATTTCTCCATGAAAAGCAGCGGTTAAAGCTGCCAAAAATTTGACTTAAGCAAGAACATGCAATAAATGCAATTGTAAAATGATACTTTGATACTTGACCCTATGGACCTTCTTATCTGATAAATATTTAAATAACATTTATCCTTATTTTAGTAAAGTCTATTTTCTTTGGAAAAAATATATACATGAAGTTTCTTTGCTAGTATAAATAAATATGAGAGATAGCTTTCTAATGTGCTCATCATAGCTAGATCATACACAGCCTGTGCTTTCTCAGGGTGCAACTAAGAGCTAATTGTCTGAGGTACTAACTGGACAAGTTAGAAATGTTGCAAATGGCTTGTGAGAAAAGGAATGGTTTCTGCTCCTGTAATTACCTAGTTTGATTGACCAAGGGGTTTACCATTTTCAGGTTTTCCTGGACCCAAGTCGAATCGGTCATTTTGAAAGGTAGACCTACTCCTCCTAGACCGTTGTGAACACTCATTTCTGCACCACAGAAACTTGTGGTATTCTGATAGACTGGATTATTGTAATTCAAAACTTCTTTCCACTGAGACTGTATTATACCACTTTTCAGTACCTCAACTGTCTCGTCCCTTCCTTCCAGGTGTGATTCTAAGTGCTGACTTTGATTCACAGAATCACAGAAAATTAGGATTGGACGAGACCTCAGGAGGTCATTTAATTCAATCCTCTGCTCAAAGCAGGACCATTTAATTCAATCCTCTGCTCAAAGCAGGACCATCCCTTGCAGGGTTCTGTTGAGCTGAGCCTTAAAAACCTCCAACAATGGAGGTTATCTATCACCCCTCCAGGTAACCTGCCCCAGTGCTTTCACCACCCTTTTTCCTAATATCCAACCTAAACTTCACTTGCAGGGTTCCTAAAACTCTATAAAGCCGCAGCCAAAGTTATCGAGTGCTTTTCTTTTCTGCCAATGAATGGCTGTGCAGCTGAGGACAGGTCAAGCCAGTTAGCTAAGAGTCCCTGATTTAAAACCTTTGAGGATTTGTGGCAAAGTATGCCCTGTGGTTTTAATTAACTGCATCGCTAGTCCAATTCGACCAGATTCTGTTCCACTAAGTGCATATTATGAGATCTTTATTTCTGTTTTCTACTTCTTCCCATGAGAGATGAGCATCACCATGGACTACTGTGGATTTTTAGGATGTATGTTGATGGATAAAGGCCAGTTAATACATCTAGTCATGCTGAGCCTTGGAAACCCTGATAAAATGCTGTTATTGTTGTCATCAAAACACAGTAGCACACCTTAAAACCTGATCTTAAATCTAAACTGATAAACTATCAAAGCATAATATTTCTAAGTAATATGAGCAAGGAACAAAAGTTACATGTTTATCACTTATACACAACAGTTGAAAATGGACTAACAATGGTGTGATAGCTTTGGACATCAGAAAGTTATATTAGATGCTCTATTAGAAGAAGTGTCCAAATGAGTTTGTATTTCTTGTTTGTTGGTGCACTTGTGTCTAATATACTTACAAGCTAAGTAACTCTGCTTGTGTTATAGATGATCTGAGAAGAAAGCATAGATAATAGGGGGAGAAGAAGAAAGACTATAAAAAGATGCAAGATTCCTCCAGAGGCAGAAGCAAAAACATCAGTTCCTCTTGAATCTTCACAGACTGAAGCTAGAAAGGGCATTTAAAAACCTACTTAGAGTCTTAATCAAACTCTTACATTTAACAGCATTAATGCTAAGTATGCAAACGTTCATCCCACTGATCATTATGGTATCAAGAACTAATTTTCCTCCTTTTAAGAGCTTATATGTCACATCACACCCCTTGGGCCTTCCAGAGATGTATTTAAATGTCTAACGGGGGAAAAGAAAAGCATTCCAGACAGCCAGGTGTTACTGATTCAGCCATTAAAACTTCAGTTATAAAATATCCCACACAATGGTAAAACATTTCAGTCATTAGACGATCATAAATAGATTAAGATGACATTCTAAATTATTATGACTGTATGTGTATAAAATTTACATTGCTCATCACAATACCCCAGGTGTCTGTGGTTCTGATTATCTGAAGTTAAAGATGAAGTGCACGTGTTATTTGTTCTGAGAACTTAAAAAAAATGACAGTACCAGAAATGGAAAATGTAATGTCCCTCCTGAGACAAGAGAGAACTTTACATTTATTTGTAACAACATTCATTTACCATTACATCAGTGAAAATAAGTCCGGTTTCATTTTATTTTTAAATGTAAGTTTTCAGTAGAGGGACACGATAAATGCTAGAAAATATATAGCATTTAAAAAAATTATGCTTCATGAAGTTCCATGTTCAAATGAAGGGAGAGATTCTAGGAAAAGCATTTTCTTTATCACCTTTAATAGTGAACGGCCTTTTTAAATCATACTATTCCGTCACTCTAATTAAATTTTACACATACATTAAATATTCTCTCACACCGAATCACACACCAGCTTCTGCACATCTTTTCTCCTTATCTGCATCACTAAACAAGAATTGAGTTTTATACTGGTATTTTCTGTCTCATATTTTTACTTAGATCTTCTAAAGTCTACACTTAGTTTCTCAACATGTAAATTACATAACGTCTGGCTTGATTACACATTGATGAATGGATATAAGTGAACTGAAGAGAACTTAACAAAGTAATAGCAACATACAATCCAGTGGATTGTACCCTCTGGGGTTTGGATGGGAGTCAAAAGACTAGCACATACTATAGCTTCTATCCTCCTATGTGTGACCATGGGCAAGAGGCTTCACTTGTGCTTCCATTTTCACTCCCATCACTGGTTAGTCTTATCTGTTTTGATTGTCAGTTCTCAGGCTCTGTATGTCTCTAAGCATATATACAGGATTTATTGCAAGAGTCTCCAGGTGATATTGAAATACAAAACAATATTTTTTGTCCCTCTAACTCAACACAGTTACAAGATTTTTATCTCCCCTGGTGCCTCTTTTTCTTTTTAATTTTATGAAGGAAATTCTAGGAGTTTTGACATCAATTTCCAAGGGGACAGGGTTTCACCCTGTGTGTTTTTATTGCTTTTTAACCAGTTTTATGATACCGGTGTCAGAAGTGGAATGGCCAAGTTTGCAGATGACACCAAACTTTGGGATAGAGTGTCCACACCTGAGGATATAGTTGTGACTAGGCTGACTTGTATAGGCTGAAAAAGTAGGCAGACAAATCTGATGACACTCAATACTGACAAATGTAAGGTACTCCACCTTGGGAAAAAAAACCCTGCAGCACGCTCATAGGCTTGGCAGTGCTACGCTTGCTAGCACCAAGGTCGAAAGAGACTTGGGGGTCATGATTGACCACAAGATGAACATGACCCACCAATGCGAAGTTGCAGCTGGTAAAGCAAACCAAACTCTGGCTTGCATCCATAGATGCTTCTCAAGTAAGTCTCAGGATGTTATCCTCCCACTGTACTCGGCCTTGGTGAAGCTGCAGCTGGAGTGCTGCATCCAATTCTGGGCTCCACAATTTAAGAAGGATGTGGGGAAGCTTGAGAGAGTCCAGAGGAGAGCCACGCACATGATCAGAGGACAGGAGAATAGGCCTTATGAAGAGAGGCTTAGAGCTATGGGACTCTTCAGCCTGGAAAAGCACAGGCTCGGGGTACTCTGGTGGCAGCCTATAAGTACATCAGGGGTGTGCATCAGGTACATCTGTTCACCAGAGCGCCCCAAGGGATGACAATGTCATAAACTCCTCCAAGACCATTTTAGGCTGGACATAAGGAAAAACTGTCTGTGCACCAAAGCCTGGAATAGGCTCCCTCCAAAGGTGGTTCAAGCACCTACTCTGGACTCCTTTAAGGAGTGTTTGGATGCTAATCTTCCTGGGATCCTTGGACCCAGCTGAATTCCTGCCCTCGGGGCAGGGAGGTGGACTCAATGATCTCCCAAGGTCCCTTCCAGTCCTAACGTCTATGAAATTTATGAAGTCTATGAAATCTAATTTATGTACAATGAATGCAAAAATAAAATCCAGAATGTTGTTGCCCCCACCAAAGTGATAAAGGCACTTGCAATAAGAAGTCAGTAAAGAGCATAGTATTACCTTGCACAAAGATTTTAGTTTTAAGTTTCCCAAACTTTCTTTTCAAACAGTCATTTTAAAAGTTTGTGTAAATTGACTATTATTCTGTCTACAAAAAAATGTGTTCCAGTTTTCTAGCTAGACAACTAGGGTTGTTTATTTACACGACAGGCAAACAAGCACTCGAAAGGACCTACTTTTCTTGCGTATGCAAAATGCTTGGGATAGGATTTGACCCGTCCTAGCATGCCTTTTTGCCCCACGTATTAGGTTGTTATTAAGAAATGTCAGACGAAGCTAAACTTCAAGGCTAAGTACAGATAGTCAAAAAGCCCAAGTCTGAACCAATTCGGTCTCCACAGGATTGAACCAATAAGAAATTCACGTCTAATTCTGGAAATGCATCCATATGCCTGTCATGGCCCAGGTGCTCCAGCACGCCTTCCTGCTCAGCTAGAGCAGACAGCTTGAGTCAAGGCTAGCTCCCCTCCATGTGAGGAGTGTATGTGTATGTGTTGGTTGCAGGAGAGGGGGGTTGTTTGCAAGGGAGGTGTAAAACATAGTGGGATGCTGGGGGACTGTGAGTAAACTTGAATCTGGAGGGGATCTGGGACAGAAGTTCAATAAAATGATTTAACCTAAATCAGTTAAGTTTTATACTACATCCATCCAGGTTTATCTTAAACCAGTTTTGGGTATTTTGCAAGTCTTTTATGTGCACTGAATTTCTGTTGTGTTACAGATTTGAACCAGTTTCCAATACTTATACTGATTTATATGTAATTTCTGTCTCTAGCCTAAAAGACCAAAAATCTACACTGTTTTTATAATCTGGGTTTTAAGTGTTCTTGTGCACCCTTTTCTCATAGTTCTCACAGCTCTGTCATTCTGTTTAAATGTTTTCTTTCCAATGATATGCCATGCTCAGCCTACCACCCACTTCACAGGCCATCGAACAGAACCAAGATAGCTCTAGGATAGTCCAGTGAACTGGCTGTCATTGTCCCTCTGCTTTACTTGTGGCAGGTAAGGCTGCTATGCCTTGTGGTTGTGTGTCAAGGTTGACTGTGTACTTTTAGTAATAGATTTCAAAGAATATTCTTTCTTTCTGTCTGTCTATATTTTATATATTCCTTTCTATGATATACAATAGATCTACTGCAGATCCCAATGAATATTTCTTTCTAAATATTTTTTTTATTTTGAAATTTACTTAAAAATTTAGAAAGAAAAATGTTACATGATCAACAGCTTAAAAATAAAGTGATCTTTTTATTTGGTCCAGAAAGAACATGCAGTATCTATAGGCAGCTGCAAAATGGCTTCAGTTTATATCACTCCACCAATTACCTCAACAGAGGTGGGATGATAAATGATTCTGTCTGAGTGCAAGGTCAGCCTGAGTATCAATAGCTAAGATTTTAGAATATGCCTATTTGAACTGAATTGTATTTAGTAGTTTAGAATATCTAACATTTCTAGAGGGATTTTAACATTACAGAAAATGTGTATTCCTCTTTCATGGATCTTATATAATGTTTGCATTGGCTTGTTATCAAGCAATTTAAAGAATAATATTCTCCTGAAATTCAGACTTTACCTGGCATTTGATCCCCTATGGGGTGACAGCATCTATTTATGACATAGAAATTAATTTCAAGAGATGGAAAGGCAGAAACAGAAGTTTGACTTCATTGCTGTTCTGAAATCAAGCTGTCCCAGTCATCCTTCCCTAAGTAAATCTAATCCTGGGCCCAATTCCTCAAGACTGTGAGACCTCTCCAAAGCAAGTAGTGGGACAGGTGGGCTCAGAACCCCAAAGGAGACTCCAAGTCTTAAAAGATTAGGCCCTTTGTTAGCAAAGGGAACAAAGAAAATACCTGGATCAATAACTGTATTGTTTATTCTACTTTTCCCTTGTAATGCTTATGTCAGTGAAAGTCTCTCTGTGGCAACAGTTGAAATGGTTCAGTTTTATTGGGGATTTCATGCTGGATTTCAACCTGATCTCAAGTCAAAAGACTAATAAAACCTTCCATCTAAACCAACAGTATCATAAACATTTGTGATTATATTTTTAAAGTACTCAACCTTGCAAATTATAGTTTAATATAAGTGCAAACCCCTTCATTACAATATGAAGCAAGACCTGATATTAAAGCACAGTCAAGACACCTCTGCTGTTGAATTTCCATTTAAACCTGAAGCAGGCTGAAGTTGCAAGAATGAATTGTTTAATACTGCCTAAAAAAATCCATGTAAAAATAGTTAGCTATAAATTACATCACGCATTGTATTTAAACTGCTCTTGGTTGCTACTCTGTTTTACAACTGCCCTTAAAACTTAAGTGTCTCTGTATGATTAGAAATTTCCTAAAACGAGATGTGTGACTGACTTTGAACATGAAGCAAAAATCAAAAAAAGAGAGTAGAAAGCAGTCCAAAACCAGTGTGAACCAGTAAAGCCCTCCCTGAAATACCTCTAAGCATTTTATAAGTGAACACAGAAGACAGGAAGAACATCACTGACTTCAGTCTTCGGCCTTCTAACCAAGGAAGGACTTGTGAAGGTGAATGGTTTGCAGACGAAGGGGATATAAAAGAGACAAAACCAGGATAAAAATTAAATAAAAAGTAGCTGTCTTAAACTGTAATTGCACTCCTCTGCTGAGCATGCTTTCAGATATATAAATGTGATTTACCATCAGCTTGCAACTACAAATCAGGTCTTAAGAAACACTTGTGCTATGAAATTGTTTAATCTCATCAAGCTCTGCTTTCACAGCAAGCCATAAATCACAAAGTCTTTGTTATCATAGACCTCCATGAGCGCCTCTCAGGCAGGCAATGGATCGTGGGTATATATAATCCTGACTGCACAAACAGTGGGGTCGTCGCAGGCTGAAATACTTTCATAATAGCCACTGTGCAGCTGGTGGAACACAAGCCTATGATGGATATCTCATTTCCTACAGTCGGCATCTATTTCGAGCAAATTATTACCACATAAATTTCTTGTCAACAGAAACGGCCAATTAATTAAGTTAAAAATTTACTCGTGATCACATCTACAAACCAAATAGAACTGCAAGGCAATTTTCCAGTTACTGAATATACTGCAGGTCAGTTTAATGAATAATTTTTAACTTTGTCATAAACTCAAAGACAGGCTAATATCTTGAGGAACCTGAATGGAGAGCAGCTGCTGACAGATTTACACGAAATATATTTATGCGGATTTTGATTGCTGACATCTGGGGACAGAAATAAACTGTATACAATTACAGAAGCATCTTTGCAGGAATATGAAATATTTTTCCTTCAAAAATATGCAAGTTCTTCGCTAAAATGCTGTATTTAAATGTGAAGAGTGCTTAAAAGGATACGGAATTGGTCCTAGGAAAAAAATAATTGCATTAAACTCTTAAGCTACTGAATGGCTCATAATGAAAGCTGAGAACTATAATAGGTAAAACACTGTCTATTATGCTTACTTTTAAAATTACTTTACTTTCAAGCTTCTAATAGTACATTTTACACTAATATCTATCTCCCTTCCTCTCTCTCACAGACAAACACTCACCCGCACACACTTTAAATAGTCATTGCAATTAACAGGCGGAGATCATTGGGAGTTCTCTCACCTCATAACAATGAATAAAAATGGTCCTTTGCTTAGTGTCTTCATGCTGTTTTAGATATTTCCAGCACTGCAAAGCAAAAAAAAATTTAGAACCATGTCCTCCATACAAGTCAAAGTGGGCAGATTGACACAGGCATGAATACATCTACTTACTTCAGTTATTACAGACATAAAACTGGTCTGCATGAAAACAAGCCTATTTGAGGGCACTTCATAATTTTTACTTTAACCTTCCTCCACCCCCTTCCTGGAGTGAAAGCAAATACATTTCTCAGTCACACCAAGCTCTGTGATAAAATGTTTTTTTCCAACTGATAAAAAGCTGGGGACTGGTAATGGGATAAGAAGTCTTTCACCTCTAAGTTGATGGTACAGATTTATCCCAGGTAAGTAGTGACCAAAAGTAATTAATTGCCTTCTGAAGTTTTGCAGAGCCAGTGGCTTAGAATAACTCAATTTACTTTTTCTTCTTTTTTAAGCCTTTGTTTTTTAAATTCATACCAAATATATAGATGTGGCCAAATTGAGCTTTATGTGCCTTTGATTAGAAATTAACAATGCCATTACATATAGATAAAAGTATATCATGCTAAGAAAAAAGACTACACATTGTGAAGACCAGCTCATTACTATGCTTGTTCCTCCCCAAGAACATAGGTAAACAGATGGGCTTGCAAAGACCCCTTCAAGTTAATCAGCTGTGGCAGGGGCAGACCAAGGCAAGGAGTAAGCTCCAGAGATTAGAGCCATAATTCTCAACCAGAGTGCCACAGCACCAATGCTTGCAGCACATACTGTTAAAAACTTCCTGACCTGTTGTGGTCTTTCTGAGTTCTTTGCAACAGAAGAATGACTCTATTATTTTTTTTTTGTAGTAAAAAAATGGGTGAAAGATAAGAGCTGGCATTTTGTAAGTCCAGCAAGGGGTGCCTTTAGTTTAATGAGGGCGAGACCCACTGGTTTAGGTTAGGTCCCCTTCTGGAAACTCATCTGTATAGAGGGAACTCCAACCTCAGTTCCTGAAATAATCACAATTGTAACAATCCTGGAAGGAAAGGAAGTGGTCACTCCAGTCAGCAGTTATCCAAGCCATTTGGGGCTTAAATTATCTTGTCAACCCATGTGTATGTATATATATTGAACAAGACAGAAGCCTCATGAAAACCACGTGAGAACTTTCCTGAACCTGAGGACTGTTGAAAGACTAGGGCAGTTGGCCAAAACTATCTTTTGGAATGTCTGAGAGACACATGAATGAAGCCACAGAAGGGTGACTTTCCACCTACTAGGATTCACAACCAGAAGTATACACTGCATAACTTCTCCTTTAACCAGAACTGTAATATAAACTGTAAGTCTTCCTGGTTTTTGTTTTTGTTTTAAATGCTACAAAGCTGAACTCTAACCTTTCACTACAGATCTAATGATCAAAGTAGGTCATTTTCTTCTATTGTTTTTAGAAGAGTTGGTAGAGATTCTTTTAGACTTTTTTTCTATTAGTTATTTTTGCTTGGTCTATATTGTGATCCCACAGGGTGGAGACAGATGTCACCTTTCCTCACCTTTGTGTCACCCTAAACATTTTATGGTGGCATAAAGGTATAGCAAACAGACATCCATACCCCTTCTTGCACCATAAGGTACTCAAAACTGTGGTGCAACAAACGTGTTAATAGATTGCACTGTAATTTTGAGGTGGACGTCTGTTTGCTTGATGGCAGGAGAGAGTAAGTATCTGGAGCTGCCCATGCTCTCCAGCCACACTGGTCAGGTGCTACAGAGACCTGAGGGAACCAATCCTGCACACTCCAGGAATTCCCTGGGCATGGGCAGGTCCCTCAAGCACCTGGAGCATCTGCTTGGCTTTCCCCTCTTACAGAGACCCACCCTAGAGAACCTCAGGGTATGTTTCAGTAAGTTGGGAAAGCCAGGGTTTTCCTGCTAAGAGGGACACACCCCCAGACCACTCCGGCACATCTCCTTGAGCAGGGAATCCCAGGCTTTTCCTGCTAAGGGATACACACCCAGGAACCAGAGAATTACCAGTGTCCTGGGATCCCTGCTGGGACCTGCTCTGATCTGTTTCATGAAGAAGCATGGGTCAGCCTGGGGCAGTGCACAGGCTCAAGGTGGCCTAGGCGCTGTCAAGGCAGTGCAAGTCAGTGAGGGAGGTGGGGGATTCCCTGGCAAGAGAACACATTACCCCTTGTCAAGTGTCCTAGCCCTGTGGCAGGGCACAGCCTGCCACAGCTGATTTGTGATGTCTGTTTCTACCTTCTGAGTACTGCTTCTCAAGATGTTTTCTTTCATGCTAAAAAGGGAAATAGCTGGTTTGTTGTGTTTGATGGCATCAACAAGTACACATTGGGCTCATTAAAAACTTTTTGTTATTATAAGCCCTGTTTAAGTGAAAACATGCAGTTTATATTTATATTCATCCTCCTTCAACAAAGCACGTAAGCATTTTCTTCAAGTATGTGGAACATAAGCTCATGCCTGAACACTGTGGTGTAACTAGGGTGGGAAGGGCCAATTGCCCCAGGCACCGATAAGGATGGGGATGGGCAAAAAAAAGAAACCAGCATTTGCACAACTGCCAGCACAGACAGCAGCAACCAGAAGTCACCGTGGCACTGTGTGTGACAGCAACCCTAGGTGCCCAATCAAATTCTTACACTGTTGCCTCAACATACTAAAATAAACATGTGCTTTCCTAAAATGAGGCCACTACTAAGACAGTATTTCTAATAATGATTTTTCAAGCTCTTCAAAAATGTTAAACAGGTTTTGTGAAAATATGTATTATTGACATTTTTTAGAAAAAAATGAATTATTTGGCAATATGAAGGCAAGCCAGAAATAAAGTTTCTCATTTCCCCTGTACCTTATTCTTCAGTGGCTAAATGGGAAAAGAGAAAGGAAGTGGAGGAAGGGAAAGCGGGAGAGGAACCAAAGAATGATTAATTTTCAACTTCTCATTTTTTATTTAAAACTTACAAAACATTCAAAAACAATCATTTTTTTCATATAAAATGAAAAGCTGATCAGCAGGAATCCTGGTTTTCTGTGATAAAAAAATCAAATTCTCTGATAAAAATCCCAAAATCCATGGCTAAAATTAAATGCCCCCCACAGCCCTGCTGGTGTCACTCACTCTCCAGCCCTGCTTGTTCCCCTTGCCCCACCAGTCCTGCCAGAGGGGGCCCCAGCTGCCAGGGACCCAGGTCCACAGTCCCCTGCCCCCAACAGAAGGCAGTGGCTGCTACACCAGGAGCATGCACTGACTCCCCCACTGCTGCCTGCTTGCTTTGGGCTCAGACAGGGCCAGCTCTCACCAGTGCGCATTCCTGGGAGCCAGGGGGGACCTGCACCCCCCCAGATCTGTGTGGGGGATGGGGGCAGGGCAGATGTGTGCTGCGGGCTCATGCTCCCCACCCTGCTGCCCTGCTCCAGGCCCTCCAGAGCACAGCGTGTGCAACCTGATGCTGCAGGGCACAGGGAGGATGCACACAAAAGCTGCCTGCCACTGTGACCTCTGCCCTGCCCTGGCCATGCTTCCCCTGCACGCGGGGACACCAGCAAGGGGCACAGCCCTGCACTGTCGCTGTACATACAGAGGAAGCGTGGCCAAGGCAGTGCAGAGCTTGCAGCAGCAGGCAGCTTCCATGCATGGCCCTGCTGTGCCTTGCCATGCCAGTCACACATGCTGCACTCCAGAGGGTCTGGGGCAGGGCAACAGGGTGGGGGAGCACAGTGTTTGTGACTCAGGGTTTGCAGCTGGCTGGGCACTCCAGTTGGGCTGGGAGGTGGGGGTTGCACCCTCCCACTCCTGGCTGGAGTGCCTGGCCAGCTGCAAACCCACCTCCTGGCCAGAGAGTGCCCAAGCAGGCTTGAGGGGTAAGGGGGCAGGGGAGGCTGCAATTCCCTCCCCCCTCCCGGCTGGAGTACCCAGCCGGCTGCACACCTCCCTGCTCCCTCCGCCCCCAGCCAGCTTGGGTACTCCCTGATTGGGCACTCCAGCCAGAAGGCAGGGTTTGCAGCTGGCCGGGACCAGTGCAGCCAGCCAAGCACTCCAGTCAGTAGTGGGGGGCTGCAAACCCCCTCCTGGCTGGAGTGCCCAGCTGGCTGCAAACCTTCCCACTAGCCAGCTTCCCACCTCAGCCCTGCCCCTGAACCCCAAGCCCACCTACCTCCAGCAAGAAGAATAAGCCTAAAGCAGCCTCTGGTAAGTGTGAGCATCGGGCCCCACCCTTCCCCCTCTCCCTTCCCTTCTGGGCAGGGTTGAAGGTTTCCTCACCACTTTTGCAAACACCTCTTGTAGGCTGGAACTCAGCCAGCCTGCAGAGCTCTTTGCAAATGGGGAAAATCCACAGTTTTATCTTCTAAAAGGGAAAAACCATGTTTTCTCTGATAAAAATGGGAATTCTGTGGTTTTCTCTGTTTTTCCGTCCGAAATGGAAAACCCGGATCCCTGCTGATCCATTATATTGACCTTTGAGAATACATCTTCTGGTTAGAATGGGAATGTTTATGCATAATTAAAAGGGCCCTCTCCCAGAGCCAGAACTAAACAGCTTGGTAGTTTATGGTGACATAGTCTATTCCAGGTCATGGAATAGGCTGCCTAGGGAAGTTGTGGAATCTCTGTCACTGGAGGTGTTCAAAAACCTGCCAACTCTAGGTTTAATGGACAAGATTTTCTTTCAGTACTTCTGAATCTTGCAACCTTTTTAGCATGCAAGTGAATTGAATACATTATTACTACAGATACAACAATACAGCAATGACATAAAAGTACTTTCTCTGCTATGTCTATGCATTGAGCATGGAGTTTTCATTTCATGCATCATTTACAACTTGCTACAACATTCCCACAAAGTCAGTGGACTCTGGGATCTTTGGGTCTGATCCTGAGAAGGGCCAAAGCACCCCAAACTTCCATGGAACTAAAAAACACTTCAGACTTTACAGAATGCCATGGGATTAAGTTCTTAAAATTATATCAAAAAGTCTGTAATAATAATATTTAGGATTAAGCTGAGGTGCTTAAGAAGCTGGGAAACTAGCATCATTTTGAACAAACCTGCGTGGATCATCCTTAAGCATCCAATTACTTGAAGCTGCAGGAACGTAGATTTAGATTGGATATCAGGAAAAAACTTCTTCACTGTTAGAACAGTAAGGCCATGGAATAGGCTGTGTAGGGAAGTTGTGGAAACTCTATCACTGAAGGTGTTCAAGACAAAGTTGGACAGGCATTGGTCATGGGTGACCTTGGCATACCTATGCCAGTATTCTACTATGGGTAGAACATATTTCTGGGCTTTGCTTGTTGCTGCATGGGGCTGGGAGGAGATTTTTCCCCATCCTACCGCTGCATGTGTCAGGGGTTTTTTTTAAGCTTTCTTCAGAGGCACTGGGTATTGGCTGCAATCCAAGACTGGAGTGTGCTAGTACTCCTGCTGGGACTAGTTTCTGGCCAGAAGGTCTTGCCCCTCTGCTTAGGGTCAGACCAATAGCCATATTTAGGGTCAGGAAGGAATCTTAATCCACAGTCAAACTGGTATGAACTGTGGGGGGTCTGCCTTCCTCCGTAGTTTGGAGCATGGCCTTCTTGCTTGGATCTCTTGAGCATATTTTTACAGCAGCAGGATGTTGGCTGTTGTGGTCCCCCGGATTTACCTGTGGCAGATTAAAGTGTCATGTCTTGTGTTGTGTCACGGTTAACTGTGTAGTTTTGCTACGAGTTTAAATAATGGATTTGTTTGGGTTGGTTTGGACAGGGGGGATCCTGCCTCAGGCAGGGGGTTGTACTAGATGACCTCTCAAGGTCCCTGCCAGCCCTACTTCTCTGTTCCTGAAAAATGGATGTTTTCATGTTTTGTTTCATACTTCTCAGGTCTTTCATTTTACTAAATTGGTTACATAACTTGGCGTAGCAATATTTTTCCAGAATAAAACAATTTAACTGAAATCTCATTAAATTATATTATGCTTATTCATATATATCATAGGAGACATCCTAAATATTTCTCAAAATTATAATGCTGCCATGCACAGATTCGCCCCAAAATCATAAAGGTAAAACTTCTACAACAATCTTTTGTGGTACTACAAATACCAGACAACTTTAACTTAGAAGGATCTCTCCTAAGAATGAGATGGTGATTGAATGTCTAACACTGAACTGCTCTTGGCCTGACCCAGTCTTGATGCTCAGGCCAAGCATCAAGCATGCATTCTGAAAGCATATCCTTCTGTAAAAATGTGAAAGCTCATCAAGACATTTCATTTAGTCAGTAGACCAGACTCAGAAGACAGCTGCTTCCATTCATAAATGCTCTAATTCTGTAACATTTCCCTGAAACACCCCCTCATTCACCACGCTGCTGCTTCTTAAAAGTCCACCTCTTGGCTGTTATACTATAGGCCACACATTGAATACAGACTAACAATTTTTACTGAAATTCCTTATACTTAAGTTTGGGACCTTTAAAAGTCATTCCATATTTTGAGGAACAAAAGATGGATCAGGTTTACTTAACAACTATGGTACTTTATGGAAAGAAATCTTCCTATAAAGTGTCACCTAATGTTAAGAAATCAAATCGTAATAATATTAATAAGTTGCCCTAACTGTTTAGAACCTTACTAGTGATGCTAACAGCAATAGCAGTAGTGAAACCCTTTCTGATGGAATTGGAAAAAGGATGGGGAGTGTAGAAAACATTCAGAGATTCAGTTTGGGAAGAAGGCAGGGCAGACTAACATGGCAAACTGCATCTCAGTTCAGTTCAGACAGGCTTTGAAAAGTTCAAGTGACCCATATCCAAATATCTGGAAACCTCTTTTTCCCTTAATTTTCTCTTTCTAAACAATCCATTCTTTTTCCAAACTTCATGTCTCCAACAGTACAGTAGAAGGCATTTAACTCTGGAACTTTTGCATTAGCAACAAAGGGACAAGGCATCATATAGTATTTCCTGACTTACTGTCCCATTTAAATTCCACGTGCTCAGGGAATTCTCCAAGTCAGAGGGGCTTCAGAATTCAATGGTGCTCCTGACCAAGTGCAATGCTACGGAAGCCCAATAATTTGTGACATGCGAAGATAGCAAATGATTTTGCCGGTAGGAATTAAGATAAGGGACAGTACAGAGAACTTGTCTTATCTTCTTGGAGCCACAAAAAGCTGATTCTGATTTTTCCAAAAACTGGTGGCCAATCTTTAAATGTATAACTTCTCAAGGCTTGTGCTACATCTACACATTAGTGTATTTTGAGGTAATATGTGAGAAACTTCCCTGATGCAAGATAAAAGGTCATTTTACCATTCAGTTTCCTGTATGTAAAACAGATTTAATACTAGCCCCCTACCCAGTTCTAGGCATAGTTTCTAACCTGGTATTAAATTTTTGGATAATGGCATATTAGTCTAAGATTAATTAAGGTGTATTCAAATGGTTCCCACAATAATAGAAGACACTCAGCACACCCACAACATGACAAGTATCCTACCTGCAATGAACTGATGCTATCAAAATAGATATTTTCTATATATATATAATGCACATTTTTTTTTTACAAACTTTATTTTTTAGATTAATTATTGTAATGTTAAATTTAGACTTAAATTCTGCAATTAATAACTCAAGGTTTCTGTGCCCTTGGAAAAATCAGAGGGATAGAGAGTGTGCTCATCTGTATGCAGATATATTTGCAAAATTGGAGAAATAAACATACCAGCTATACTCAACTAATCTTCAACATCTCCATTTTTACTTGGATAGTTGACCAAATGGCCATGGAAAATATTTACTTTAAAAGTGCTTTGAAAGAAGTAAGGGAAGCATCCTCATATTTCTCAATTATTATATTTTACAACTAATTGCTAACAGGTACATCAGTATATTTCTGTCCAATGTGATCAGTGAAAAGCAAGGAGACTGTAAACTGTACACACATTACCATCAAACTGAATACCCTTTTTCAAACTGTTAATCCAAAACATATGCATCTTTTACATAACACTTTTTTTCAATTAAAAAATGTAGATTAGGTAGGCTTAGGGAAAATAGCCTCATTTTTGTCATATTAGACAACAGTTATGCCTAAATATGGCAGTATTTTCATTCTGGATAGCAGTGGTTCAAATCAGGAAATTTAATCAAAAGGACTTAATTAATTCTACCAAATTGGTAAAACCAGTAACAGAAACTTACACAGGAGAATAGTATAGCTAACAAAAAGCAAAATCCATTCTTGTTCTGAAAAGAATGTCACTATTTTTAATGAGGCATCCTGCAGAGAGGTCACATAATCATTTATATTACTTGTGGTATCACCAAGAAGTGCCATCAACTATAAATACTCTCATTTACAACATGCTGTACAGAGTCACAACAGAATATGGCTTTGTTCCAAAGAGTTTACAGGTTAAAGCTTCAATAAGAAGCATAGTTCTGTCTATGCAGAAGTTGCTGAATGAGAATCAAAGACAATGGGTAACTGAACAGGGAATTAGTGACCAGAATCAAACCAAGAAACACTGGACACCAATGTTGGCAGCACTGAGAAAAACCACAGCATATGAAAAAAAAATCATGCTTTCTCTTTCTGGATCAAAAATATTGAAGATCCCTTATATATCCCTAGTGTATTAATCCCTCAGGTAAAAATATGCCATGGATATAAGTAATACACACCTGTATAAAGGACTAAAAAATGTTGACATATATCTACTAGCAGCCATGCTTATACAAGATGTTTATAAAGTCCTTGTGCAACTTAAAACTTTAATAACTTTGGATGTACACATGATAGAAGCAAACTATAAGTGTCAATTGAAAGCATAATTTATTAAGTTTTAACACAATACTGTAGGGCTGTGCAAAATTTCGGTCCCTGATTCAATTAGACAGAGATTCGGCCTCATTCGGTGGCTGAATCTCTGAAGGGGAGTCCCAAGGAAAGGGACTACACCCCCACCTGCTACACCCACGGCCATTAGGGTGGGGCTGGGGAGCCAGGCCAGTTCCCTCCCACACAGGAGGGCCATGGAGCTTCTATAGCATAGTAAGAGGGGCCTCAGGAAGAAAAAGGTTGAGAACCCCTGGAATAAAGTATTATGATGCTTTCTTGGCATGAAGACCATACTCAGCCACTTGTAAATTGTTTCTGCTAGAAGCAGGCATAACCTGCTAAATTGAGTAGTGCAGAGACAGCTTTATGTAAATGTCCTTCAATAACTCCAATCACTTAAGCCTTGTGAAGTAGATTCTTTAAATTTTTCAGATAATGCTAAACAGGCATTCTAACAGATAGTAGCATATGGCTAAAGCCAGAATTGTAGGGAGGGGAAGACTGGTGAAAATAAAATTAAAACAGAAAATTAAAACTTTTGAAAATAGCCCTACATTGTTCTATCATTGGTACTTCACATGTACAAGAACTTTGCCTCTTATATACTAGGACAATAAGCGTCTGTAATACATTATGCTACTGACAATTATGAATGATAGAAGCATTCAGTCTGTTGACATTAACAAAATATTATCTGAAAAATCTGTTTACATTTGACAGGTTAGTAAAATGTAATCCCAAGCATCTGATTATCCATGTATGTACTTAAAAATGCTATATTAAAATTTATAACTGGGATCAACAAGGTGCATGTAACTTAAGGCATGCACAGGCAGAAAGTAAGCTGCAAATTTCTTTGGTTTTTGCTTCAAATATCATGACCCTATATAATACAGTGCAAACTACTTTATGCTCAGTATTGTTCTGTGACTATCAATTACTTGTCAAGTTTCTGGATTCATCAAAGAGCTTGAAATCTATGCACTGACCAGGGGAAGACACGTCAAGAAACTTCTACCGTGGAAAGTATTTAAAGCAAATTCTATGCGCAAAGAGAAGCCCTATACACACTTTCAGTTTCTTCTAGGAGAGTCACTGCTCTCCCAGAGGAAACCATGAGTTCAGGTTTTTTCTCTGAAAGAAAAAGTGGCTCCTCCACGAAAAATAATACCCTAGGAACAAACTGAATTAAATCACTCCCAGAAGAGTTTCTCCCAGGACCTCGGAGAATGTGTTGTTTGCTGGATTCTGCTGCCCGGCAGAACATGCCCTTTCACAATTCCCACATTGTGTTTCAGGGAAATGCAGGCTGAGCATGGGCAGTCTCGGTCAGCCAAACACGACTGCACAGTGTACTGCTGCTGTCTGTTGCCAGGCAGACTAAAGGAGCTTGCAGAGCACACTGAGATGCATGCACAGGGAGCGCCCATGGCTAGAGTATCAGCACTGCAAACTCTCCACTATTCAGGGCCTCAGCATACAAATGTCTGTACTATCACATGTCGCTCTGGGTAATTTTTTCTATCAAGAGAACAAACCTGAGATAATTCTTCCAGATTATTTGAATGTGCATATACAGCCTTTATTTTTTAGCACAATATGAACCAGACCAGATAAGCCTCAAGATATTTAAGTCATCTGAAAAAACAATTTTCTAAAAGACCAGTAAATGCCTCCCAAGGAAAGAAATACATAGAATAAACCTCTACTCTCCTATTATATTCTATTATAATACTCTACTACACCAAAAACATTTTTAAAAACTGATCCAAAGCATATTGAATCCTATCCATTTATGTTAAGGGACTTTGGATGAAACCTTTAGACATTTATCCTGCAGTTGCAGGATGGGATCAGGGCCCTAAGTTATGTGGAAAGTTTAGGGTAATGTTTATGAAGTTTTACTCTCTTTATTCACTAGAAAATTACTTCTAAATTATTTTAATATTATCTATGAAAAATTTTATTATGGAATCATATATATATAAAAACATATAGAGGGAGTCTAATACCTAATATATACAATGAAGTGTAATTAATAAAATTGAACACTGGACCAGATGTAGCAGGAGGCAGGTAGCAGATAAGCTCCAACTCCAAACCTAAACCGAACCCTGGATCAGGGATCCAGCAGCTACCTGTACACCCACTTCCTTGTACCCAAATCCAAGGTGAGGGGCCTTCTCCCCATATTAGATTAGGATTTCCACCTTGTCTTGGATTCTAGTAAGTATGGTACATCCTACAATGATCATATTCCTGATACATTTCAAGTCAACATGAGCTACCCACCACTTTCTTCTTCTTTTCTCACATCCATGCAATGCAGACTATAGTATTAATTAATGTTAGACATGCTACCAAGATTTTTTGTATATACTGTATGTTTGTTGAATCTCAGATTTTGATTCAGAAGTAAAAAGTCATGCAGTATTAATGTGGAATACTTAGTTTATCCCTTATAGTGGTCTCCCATTTGACCAAAATTCATAACAATAGAAAATGCCAAAATAAGACCCCACATTCAGGACTTCAATAGATTTAAATTTTATCTTCATTTCATATGAGATCCCTGTTATAAATAGTTGACACAGCAAAATATTTTAAATTGGTAATATAGGTAGAAATCTACACATATAAAATGCATTGGATGTATGCAAGTTGCAGAGGATGCAAGCTTGCCCAAAGATAAATGAGTGGCTCAAGTGACCACAGGCCAGATTACAGCTAAAATTAAATACTGCAAATCTAAAAACTAAGTGTGATGTATACTGTCCTACCATTAAAGATCTCTTGAAATGTTACTCTCTATAGGCTGTAAACACATTGGGCATCTTCACACAGATACTGTAGATGCAGCAGGAGGCAGGTAGCAGATAAGCCTGAAGGCCAAAACTGACCCCAACCCTGGATCAGGGCTGAAGGGTGGGGCACTTTAATTACAGCAGTTCTCAAGAGCAGTTCTAATTAAAGTGCCTGCAGTGTCTCCTGTACTCAGCATCTGGCATTTCAAAATGGCAGAGGGGGTACTTTAACTAAAGCTTGTTCGATGAGCTTTAGTTAAAGCACCCCTGCCACACATTTGAAGCACAGGGACAGTGAATACATGCAACACCGAAGCTGCTGGAGTGTGCTAATTTACATGCTCCAGCAGACTTGATTACTTGATTAATTGAGTCTGTTCCAATGTATTTTAATTGGAATGCATCGTAGCAGGTGTTGGACACGTAGATAGGTGCCCATTAATTCTGATCTCTGAGGCCAGGGAAATAACATGATCAGAAAGTGAGAAATCAAAATAAAAGTGTGTGGTCCTACTGCCCATTCATACTATAATATATGTTCCTGCCTACCTAATACATGAATGTAAATCCAAGGTCTCTGGGAGACTAGAAGCTATCAAAGTCTCATTTAATAATTTCTGACAGAGTCTAAGCAGTGGCAAGCAATAAAACCTACAGTTACTAGCAAATACTGTAAACAATAAATAGGCTGGAAATAAGTATGATGCAGTATCTAAACAAAATAAACATCACGTATGAGAGTGAGAGAGAAAGAATGAATAACCAGGCTTCAATCCACAAAGTCAGAGATTTCACTGATGCAATGAAGGTTTAAGGACGCTGTTGATTTACTCTGTGACAGGTTGACATTCCTGTAAGCATAACGCTCAAAAGCTCATTTCAGCAGCTTCAGGTTGCATGGCATTTTTTCCTGATTTATGGCCATTTTATGGTAGTTGGAAATGGACACAGTCGAGGTGTCCACAGTTCTAAATGAAGTTAAGTGATGTCCTTGATGCAGACCAAGATAAAATATAACTTAAAAATGAAAACCATTATCAAAGACTTTTATAATTCAATTTAATAAAAGAAGTATTTACAGTAAAAATTAAGAAAATATTCCCTATGCTAAGTAATCCAGGAATTATAGCATCTAATCACAAATCAATTATGTCAGAGAAAATCAAGCTACATAGGAATAATTTAATCAGAAACTTCATATTTTAGATATATTTTCTGTTGGGTCTTATTGCATCCCCCCATTATTTCTCATTTTATCTTGCCACAGTTCCATAAATTAGAAATGCAGGACAATAACTCCAATTTTTTGGAATCGCTTACATTTGCACACCATCATCTCAATGCAGGTTTTAAAATCTAGAAAAATAGCATAACTTAGTTTATAACATAAATGTTTATGGGCATCAAATAAAAGAGTAAAAGAAGCATGATCCAAATCCCACTGAAGTCACGCATTAAAGGGCTGTAAATTAAGATAAATATTAAGCCAAAACATCAATTTTTGGTCTGCTAGTTTTCTTTGCTATCTTGTATTTGCCAAGAGCCTACAGAAGAAATTAGCTGAAAGCTTGCACTGGAACTAACAGCTGGTGGATCCTACCTAGAATGTCAGTTTGATATCATCCTATAAATCCCATTTAAACCAGAATGATTTAAATATCATAAGAATCCCGATTGAAACAACAACAACATTATAAGATTGACTCAAAGTGTCATTAAATGAACTGGTAATGACTTAATCTAAAAATATTTTTTAATAAAAAATATTCTTGAGATAAAAAAATATCCCTAATGTATGTATTTGAGTTAGAAAAATCACAATCACCACACGAAAGCTGTGAAAGTTGAAAAGTGTGCAACTGCCTGAAGTGACTTAAGGGATAACTGTCATTGGAATTAATATGGTTTGAATGTTTAAAAATTGCAACAGATTCCTTCACTTCTTGAAGGGTGTCTGATTCCTGCTGTGAAAGCTTAATGTCTTCCCGCTTGATGGAAGGTTGAGGCTGTTTCAACGTACAGTTGCCTAATGCTTATTTAATGGATTGGAATGGTCAACAAAGAATGACAGAGATACAAGCACACCAGGTTAACTTAGGAGCAGGGTGTTCTTTCTTCTGTTGTAATCTGGGCAATGTTACCCCTGAAAGAAAACTATGAAGGGTAATGAGATGAGACCGTTAAGAATTTGATATATGGAAAGTGAGAATTAGATAAAAGATAATGCAAGAAGGAAACTGAAAAGGCATCTTTACAGACAAACAGAGAGGCACAGCTTGAGCTCTCAGCTATTCCACTCTTATAACAATTGCTTCTCAGAACAATTTGTGAGGGTGCAGACACGCATTTACTTGAAGTGGTTGCAGACCATTGGAATTTTGTGACGTATTAAATTTAAGACATATTAAAGTTAGGTTACATAGTCACTTGCAACAGCTGCAAATCACTGGAATACTGTGACATATTCAAGCTAGTATGTATTAAATATATATATATGTTAAATAATCATTGTCTAAAAGGGAGCAAGTCATACTAAAGTGCTTGAACGTGCATTTGCTCATATTTAGACTCCACTTAATAAGCATAAAATTCAATAAGGACACCACCCGGACTCTTCTCTAGAAATCACCATGAGTTTTGTCACCTATTGTCACAACATAAGTTTTGCCACTAAAGTATCCAGGGAGTAAAAATATTAAACCAGTTCTTAGTAAATTGTATGAGAAGGCAGAAACTTGGTATCAGGGCCAACATCCCTTTAAGACAACCTTCTAGTAGCATCCTCATCAGTGCAACACAGAACTAGCACGTAGTAATAAACTAATGACTACAACATGTTTCTACTAGAAAGAGGGAAACTGTATGGAACAATACTAAACAGAACAGAAGTGAGTTGTGTCACTTTGAACTTTTTCCCGTTGCTACTGCTGTCTCTCCCTCTCCTAGTCTCCCTCTCATGCTAATTTACTTAGCCCTTGATTCTTCAATAACTGGATTTCTTCCAGGATGGGCAGATAGGGAAGTAACTAAGGATATGTTTCTGCCTGGAGTGGGCAAATGTTTCTTGGCTAATAGGAAAATCTATCAAAAACATTTCAATCTTCTTAAAACTATTTGCAGGTTCAAGTTGAATTTAACAAAGAGTGTTGTCAGGATTTTCTATATACAAACATTCACTGGAGCTGGAACTGGGTATCATAGTTCCCTTGTGGGTGAACTAACCACCAGCCTAGAGAATAATTTTTTTCATTTGCTCTGTCTCAATAACTATTTAAGTAATTATACAAAAGTGAACCAGTTCCTACAAGAAGCACTTAGAGCATCCTTCCCAGAATACCCTGTAAGGCCAGAGGACAGGGAATTCTCCTGAAAAGTTGGAGTTTTGAGTCCAGGTGTTCTTAGGCATAAAAGAACTGACCCTGGGTTGAGCCCAGCTCATGCCCAAAAGAGACAGTACCTTAGTTGGATCCAGCTCACCCAACATCTGTATAGATCAGGTGCTTTAGTGAGACTTTCTTGGTGCTTTTATCTAATAGCTGAGTCAGTCATTAATGTCTGCAAGCAGCCATGCTGAACAAGTTTCTGAAGCACCAAGCTATGGGGTAAAAAAAGGTGCCCCCCTTCCTGTGTAGAATGAAACACTGTTTTTTGTGTCCATTTTGCTTTGTTTTCTCTTTTTGGTAAAAAACCCCAAAACATTTAATTTGATCCAAACCAGAATTTTCTTCTCTATTTGTTAGTTTGTTAGCCAACCCAAAATGAAGTTATTTATGCAAGCCTACTTTAGACAGAGAGATAGGGTTTAGCTTCCTTCTTTGTACTGATAACTAGAGACCTACCTAATTCAGAGGGGCTCCCCCCCCGAACCTGATTTTGCAGTCTGAGCATGGTGCCAGTTGCCATTTTCATGTCAGAGTGCAGCGGGACCCTCACACCTCTGATTAGCCAAGGGCCCCAGAAGTCCTGTCCTTCCCTAATGAATGACAGGTAGTGATTTGGCACAGGGCTTCTGGGGCCCCTTGGCCAATCAGCTGGGGAGCGGGCAGGGGCTGCTGCGTTCAGATGCAAAAATCCTTCCCCTTTCCCCTCTCCCTCCCTCTTGGGCTTCAGGATGCCAGGGCCTCCTACCTCTGTTTTCAGCTTCCTTCCCCTCCTCTTCTCTCTACTTGTTGTGAGTTTTCCAGCTTTTTCACAGGGGACCTACCAAATTCATGGTTTCCATGAAAATTGTGAAATCACAAACTTGGTAGGTCCCTACTGACAACACTTCCCTCTGTCCTAACCTACAGCCTGAAAGATGGGATACAAGTTTGCACATCTTCAAAAGAATGCCAACACAGTATGGTAAAATGCGTTTCTTCATTTTTCAGACATGGGTAAAGCAGTCAAAAATAAAACTGTGGCCTCTACAGTTTCATCGCTCCAAAATATAGTAGTTTTGTTAGTACAGGACACATGAATTATAAATGGATGACAACCAATGACTTTTTACTACTACTTGATATGTTCAAATAAGTTAACTAATGCCTTTTTACATAACTGATTCAGGTGCTTAAGCAACACTATATTGCTAGTTTTTATTAGCTTTAACCTAAAACACTGTGCTTTGTTAACTTCAGTACTAAGTCAGGAATTTTTTTAGGCACATGTAACAAACATTACTGTGCTTTAAAGAGGTTTATTTTTCTCTGAGTTAAATTTACCCTCAATTGAACATTTCACCACAAAATGTCTATAAAAGTCAGTGCATTTCCAAACAGACACTCAACAAAAGAATAAGAAACTCCCAAAAAAGTTTTCCATTTTTTTATTTAGTAACTGAGAACTTCCTATATCAAAAATTACTTCATTGGAAAATTTTCAAGTCATCATCAGCTGTGGTTAAACCAGAATGAACACTTCATTTAAAATAAAGATTAGAATAAAATGAACTTAATGGGGCAAACTTTTGAAGCCAACCTTGGCAGGAATGGAATACAGTTTTCAGTTACAGTCTGAGATTAATGGCTAAGAAATAAAACTACAAAGATAGGAGCCTGTGGGGCTTCCAACTTTTAAGACTTAATGGTTGAGATGTAAAAAGAAAGAAAAAAGAATCCAAATCTTACGGTCTGTCTTGGCAAATCTTGTTATTTTTTTCTTTTTAAAAGCCTGTAATTTGATAAGTGAACCAAAAAGAACAGTGAGATCAATTAATCTATGTACTCAGTAATGTGCCCACAATACTGGAAAACTGAAACCCATACCTCAAAACTGATTTTATTTTTTGCAACAAACCTCATAACTGATTTTATTTTTCACAACAAAGGGGAGGAAAATTGGTCAGACTCTAATTCCTATATCTGAACTTCAAATCATCTTACAGAGAACACAGAGGCCTGGAGTGTTTTGTCTCTGAAAGGCAACTAAAATATCCTGAGGAAATGGAGGAGTGAAAATGAAGGAAATATCACAATTTTTTTCTGTTGTAAAACACCCTCATAGAACTTTCTGGACTTCAAACCCAAATATAAATCTAATATAATAACCCTCTCCCAAGGATTGAGAGCATAATCCAGGATTCTAGCAACCTGAATTTCAGAAAGGAGCACACTCTTCACAGCTAGGAAGACAAGGATAGCTTGTATATGAGCATCACCTTATTTGAGAATGTACCTGACTGAACTATTAAGCATGATCTAGATAACTATCAACACCTAAAGGCCTTTTCTTGAGATTGTGATCTCAGTTTGGGGTCCTCATATTTTCCTAATTTCACAGGTAGGGAATCAAGATACAAAGAATACCCGAATGGACAAGATGTTTGCTGCAGAGTGAAGAAAGAACCTAGATTCTCCTTTGTCACAGTTTAATGATGTAACTGCAAGATCAGCCTTCTCATTTGAGCCATGAGGACAAAATGATGTAATTGGTCATATGACAAGTTTTACTGAACTGTACATCCAGTCAATTACATATTTTATGCACTTTAACTGTGGATGGTTTAAATCTAGTCCTTTTTGTTTTCATAAATTCAGTATACTTCAATCTGTTATACATTTTGATTCAATACATGACATTCTGTTATGTTTTATTCAGTTCAATATACTTTCTAATCAATTCTGTTATGTGCTTTATTCAATTCAGTGCAATATATCTATTCTATGTTTTATTTATTTCAGTATGATTTATAAGTATTTTGCTATATGTTACATTAAGCCCTCTGCATGTTGTATCCATTTCTTCATCTGCTACATCCATTTTGTCATGTGTTCTGGTACATGCGGTATCTATTTAGATGTGCTTTACATCCTGCTTCTGATTAAAGTTATTTTTCTTAACATTTGTGTAGTATTAATAATATTTGTTTTTCATCTGCTCCTGCACTAATTTTAAATCTATTACACACTATGTAAGGCAGGAAAGTAAAATAGAATGTTGTTGCTATTAATAAACATATTTGTGTATAATTTACTCGTTAATCTGTTGCAGTGATTCTTTAAAGACGGCATGGTGCCTCTTGAATTAATTTGAATTTACATGTGCTTGCTTATCCAAATCTTACGTTATAGTGGGAATGAAAACTACTACATTTTGAAAAAATATGATGGGTCATGTTTCATCTTACCTTCATATTTTCTGTTTTCCCTTTCCCTTTTCCTTCATGTATTTAAACAAAACATTGCATTTTAAATCAAGAAGATGCAACACTACAGAATCCAAGAGTTTAATATTTGTAACTCAAATCCCTAAAAAGGTAAGGGGCATGATTTTTAAACCAGTTCCATAATTTTTTCACCCAAAGACTTTACATTAAAAAAACCCACAAAACCCTCTGTGCTTCTCTCTCATTGCTTTCTGTTCCTACAATCTTTCACTCAGTATACACTCTACCACCCCTCTTTACTCTTAGAAGCTTAATTTCTTTTATGTCTAGGTGTCAAAAGAGAAATGTAGAGCGTACGGGCTAGATTCTGTTCTACTTATTGCATGCCTAAGTGCAAGACTATTCAACCCTTTTCTGGTCCATGATAGTGCAGCAATGCAGCTGCTTTTGCAACACACCTTCATCTACCTCTTAAGATAAGTCACAGAAAAGTTGTGAGGAGAAGAAGGACCCATCAACCTTTTTCAGGGACTCAAGCAGAATGAGTGAGAAATGCTCACAGATGCCTATGTCCACTTACATACCTAATAAGTGGAATACAATCTGACCCTAAGTCATACATATGATACCCAGCTAAATTAAATTGCTGATCATTAAACTACAGGAAAAATTCATCCCTATGTAGACACCTACCAAAAGGCCCATGTTATCAATGAAGACTTACATGAGTACTTTTGAGGATCTTGTGATGTACCTCTGCACAGGCGTAGGTTTCACCTAATGTGAATTTAGCAACCCATAGGACTAAAGTAGACTACTCAAGGGTGTCTTCTTTATATTGGGACTGACAGCCTTTAACAAAGGTGGGGAGAATATTACCTCCACTTTGCAGATGATAAAACAGAGGCACCAAGAGGTTAACTCACCCAAAAATCGCATACAAGATAAACAGCAGAGCTGGGTGACTCTCTAATCCCCTCTGCTAATCAAACAGAAAACACTGCTTCCAATCACCATCACTATATTTTTCAGCTACAGGCTTATATACTTTTGAATATATTTGGTAGGTATATGCATGTGTGTATATACATATGATTTAGGAATATTTTACTTAAAGCAGATTACATTACTTCACCCTAAAATTTTCAGCCAGACTCTGAACTCAGTTATATTAATGCTAAACTAAGAGTTTTTCCACTCAACTCAATAGCAAAGTCCAAATTCTATATCAAATGAAGAGAAATCAGAAGCCAGAGGCATGTATTTTATATTCAAACCTCCATTATTAGAATATACTGGATAAAACTGGCAACCTTTGGGTGATCCCTTTTGGAACAGATGTAATGATGTATTCTTAAACCTTTTTTTTAACCTCCTCTTCCCCTCCCCAAAAAGCACTCTCACAACATTCATACCTTGTGTGTCAATTTTTATCCCAGGGCAAAAAGCTGACAAACTGCTTGAGCATAATTTATAATGGAAATGGAGCAGATAAAAAAAACTGCAGTGGCAAGAACAGGAATACTGCTGTAATTGGGGGTGGGGGGGGAGCAGAGATTCCTCAAAATAAACTACAGGAAATTCAAAACTCAGATGAAAAGCATATGAACTTGAAATAATTGTATTAATGACTATACTATGTGCATTCAAAGAGCCTGCTCTCTGCAGACTTCTCCAGTGGGTGCACTTTAAAGGAGTCACAACTTCCACAAGGCTTGCTGAAAACTTCTCTTTTTGTAAAGACTGCACCACAACAGTTCTTAATTGTATAAGCTATAATTATATATTTATATCAGGCACTGTGTCTATTGGCATGCAAAAATGCCCTCTACAATGAAAGCAATCATTTTAGAAAGAGGAGGCAGGGAAATCTAACACTCCTTAGCCATGATCAAGATGGCAAGAGCTGTTGCAGTTGCCAAATACGATACACAAAACATTTAATTTATAATAGTTAGAACCTGGCCCTTGACCAAGCCCAAAGAACTATGTCTTATTTCACTTGCTCTTGAATATGTCTCTTTCAGAGATAAATGACTGTGCTGTTTGCCAGTTCTCTCTTCTGTTTGGCGTTTTGTTTAGCTCTGCTTGTGACAAGCCAAGAGTTGATGCATCTGCTTGAATGTGTAATATACATCTTTGGTCAACTTAGCTTTTTTCCTTGACAATATTATGTCAAACAATCACATCACAACTGGCTCTGATCTCTTTGTTGTTAGCTAATAAATTAAAGAGTATTTATTATCTGCAATCCTTTTTTCCCTTTTAATGGTGACACATTTGTGGTGAATTACAGGGCAGCTTTATAAACTAGGCTGTGGGCCAGTATCAGCCCCTGCGTTCATGTGAATGTTCCCTCTCCCACTTGGCCTCCCAGCCTGGTGGTAAATCAAGGCAGCTGTCACAGCACACTAAGTTAGTGTGCGTCATTGGGGAGAGCAGGAAGCGTTGGGGGTATAATTCTGTCCATCAAACTAATATGTTATATCAGTAGCTTTGTAATCTTCTGCTATAAGTTATGGGAAGTGACACCTAAGAATTCACTTTGAAAGCAATGTGTTCCTCAGACTTTAAGCCAAAACAGACTCAAACCGCAGCAAGAGTTCCTCTGTTTATAGGAACGGGTTTGTAGCAGCTAGCAGCCATATTGCTATCAATGCAGCAGTATTTTACACATTCCACTGCAAGCCTCTTGCTGTTTACAATCCTTGCAACAGAATTTGTAAACTTTTAAAGCATGATTTCTTCCCTTCTCCTTTTTTACCCTTGCTTTAACCTCCAGTAGCAGGATAGATAAATACACTCCTTGAATGTTATCATGACAAAGTGAACTCCTGGCAGATAGGAATGAATAGGCGACCTATTTCCCTTGTCCATACCCCTTCAACCTTTGTCTTGACAAATGTGGGAAATGGCTGTGTAGGACAGGAGAAGAATATACACAGCACTATGATAGGAATGTCAGCTTTTTTGTTAAATGTTCACATGATACTGAGAGAAATGAGTGAAGATAACCTTTAATAGGAAGCATGTTTTCCAAACAGCTTTGCAGAGACCCAATTCACCCTGCATTTCCCCTGAAAGGTTGCCATATTTTCAGTGACTATTTTTTTAATGCCTTGGAAGGCTAATAAAAACAGAACTTGGGCCCATTTTTTGTGAGGTGTGATCTGATCTAAAAGAAGCCTACGGGACATCTTCAAAGGGTCTCAAGCAGACAAGCATGTCCTTCCATCCCCATGCACTGTAACTAAATACGTATGTTAAAGACATTCAGTGTCTGTACTTGTATTCTCAAGCTGTAGCTTGGTAGATAAAAAAGGTGGCGAGAATTTTACTTTTGCTGACCTCAAGTCCTAAACCCCATGGAAAAGTTTGCTTTACTTTGATAGACTCTATAATCCTGCTTTCAAAACAGGAAATAATACCTATTGTTCACCGTAAATTATCTTTTTAGTTACAGGGAAAAGACCACATGGAAAATGGCTTATTTGGAAACCCAATTCAATGCAGTCTTAATATTTAAATGTTTTCTAGAAAAATTATCTAACAAATTTCAATCCAACATCTATTAATACAGATTCTGACAGATTTAAACATTTCCAGAATAGTGAAACAGACACTCCAGTTTCTGTTACTGTGTGGGGTAGCATGCCTTTCAAGGTCAACTTTAAAATCATGAGTGATAATTCACAAGGTCACATGGCAAACCACATAGCCTAAGAACATAAGAAATCTTATATCTAATAACATCATGCCTTGCTCACATGCCTTAAAAGTCTGAAAAATTATATGCCAGCTTCAGTTAAGTAGTAATAAAACCAAATCCCTTATCCTGAGAGAAATCTATTTAAAGAGGACACCACTCACCCTGGATAATCAGGGCAGCAGAAATTTCTAACAGTTCAGCATTTCAAATATGTGTTTCAGAAATTCTGTTCTGGCTGTAGCTATAACTTGAAATCTGACAGAACAAAATCAAAAACAAGATAGCTTATGCACTAGGCAAGGCAGATGGGCTCACCTTACACAGCAGTTAAGCTAAATCAGGTCCAATATGATTTAAAAAAAAGAAGCATTGCGATAGATAATTTCACCTGAGACGAGGAAAATCAAGAGTTCCCCCCCGCCCGCCGTTACCCAGGGGAGCCACACATCTGTGCAACTTGAGGCCAGGTGCTCCAGTCAGAAGTAGAACCTTAAGCACTATTACAGCCATGGCTCAAATTCAACCTCCCAATCTTTTCCCTTCCCAATTACTGTATTTACCCGTATGCCACACATGCCTTCCCCCCACCCGGAAAATCAGCCCCCCAAAATGGTGGATCATGTATTAAGCAAGGAATCTGATTTTTCTTTACTGGAATGGAAGCAGGGTTAAAATACAGCACGTATACACTGTGACTCGCAGGCACCAAGATGGCTGGCATTTCTATCCGGGGCCTCAAAGAGCACAGGGAAAGTTTAGTGTTAACCCTCTCACCGGTGAGGTAGTAGCTTCTGGTTAAAGAGCCACTAAGTTAACTGATGGTGAATAAACTGCTGAATGCAGTCTGTAGTATCCCCATATAGCTTGTTTTGGGGATGAAAAAGACATGGTGTTATTTACAGGAACTTATTAAAAATAACTATTTACAGCACAGGTATCAAACTCAATCGATGCTGCTGCCATCCCCAGCCCCTCCTATCCAGACCACGGGGCTTAATGCAGGGCAGATCTAGTCTGAAGAGTGGGATGGTTGTGTTGGGATCAGTACTGACAGCCCTTGCTCACCATCCTGTTGCTTATGGCTGAGACCACTGGAGCCCCAGACTGCAGCAGGCTAGCCTCTGACAACGCCCCAACTTTCGGTAGTGCACTGGGCCAGATGAAGCAGCTCTGCAGGCTGGATCCAGTGGATGAACCATACGTGTGAGACCCCAGATTTACAATGTAAAAAGTAACAGTCTTACTATTAACCCCACAAGGGTCTGGAGTCTAAGCTGTGGTCCTGTTGCCTCACCCAGATTGTTTCCTACAATGGCACCCTTCTTGGACACTGTTTCCAGGAGGACTCATTCTGTCACACAGTCAGCCATGGCTCTAGACAAATCTTTTTTTTCTATATTCTGCCTTCCAGAAACAAGGTCTATGTTTTTTGGTGGGTGGGGAGTGTGCTATGTGAGACACTATGCTATCACTTACATGCAGTCCACCCAAAACACCTAATCATTCTCCAGCATTTTTTCTATGCAAGTATGCTGGCTTTATGTTTAACTACAATGCTACTTTTATTTTAAGTTGAAAGTGACCTTTTTTGTATAACTACTTTACCAACCAGATTGCTATCAAACCACAACACACCATATAATATCTGATTTTTACCATCACATTTGTAATTCATTATGGCAGGTGCTTTCTCATGCAACTGTAAAATGCTGGGCTCACCATTACAAACCACCCCCTATGCAAAGAATTGAATGACTTTTATAATGGGGCTTTGTGAAATAATGTCAGCAACACTCTCTAAAACTTGTATTAATGTCTGTTGTTTCCTTCTCCTCATTGTCAAATCAGTTCCTGTAAAAAGGATGCTAGTGTAGATATGGACAGCAAAACACCAGTGCTGCTGGCACTATATCAAATAAGAGATTGGTAAGAGGGGTATTTGCAGATCCCTCTGAGTCATGCTTTAGGGAAGCTGGACCCCTAAATTACTTGCGAGGAAGGGCAAATGAAGTCTGACTGAAGAAAAAATAGCAAATTCAGAGTAGAAACTTGTTGCATTTCCTTTCCCAATGTGAGCTACCTACATAGGCAAGACTCTCATGCATATCCAGACTCTCATGCATATGTAATCTGAAAAGGGGCATTATTATTTTTAATAATAATTTTAAAATGTAGGCATTTTGATTTTTAAGACTAAGCTCTTATAGGGCCTTTCATCCTATAAATGCACTAATGAGGACAAAAACCCATGAAAGCCAGGTTAAACATGCACATTCAAGAGCTAGTGTTCTCCATTGAATAAAGCAAATAGCATTACAAATGTCATCCTGGGGTCATAGTTTTCATAGTGAACTTGGTAACATGCTAGCTGCTGCACAGAAGAATAAGAAATCACATCATTCATGTGACTGGGAATGAATGTTCTAACAAATTTTGTTACTAGGCTCAGTCCATACCAAATTACTGGAACAGTACCAAAACTCCTGAATGGGAGAGAGCATAATACATTTTGTTACAAGTTAACATTTAAATAGAAATGACAGTTAACGCACTTGGTACTTGAGTGGCATTGTAAAGCAAAACACATGGGCAACAAATTTCAAACAACCACTTTATTCTTAAAGTTAAACCATGAGCCTCTTAAAACATCAATTTTACAAATTAAAAACACCACAGTATTTTTAGGCACCAAAAATTATGGGGTACCTACAACATAGACATCTCTCTCTCTCTCTGTAAAATTCCAGAGCAAAAACACTTTATCAGTAAAAGAATGCTGGTAAACTATGTTAGCAAAGTGGTCCTATTGTGGAAGCAACCAAACTAGCAAAGCTGCATCCTGTAGTGGTTGTATCAATATAGTAAAACCATCTACATGAACAAAACAAGTTATGCTGGTAAAGTGTGGTTTTGCTGGCCTAACTATATACCAGCCCACTGGGACTTCTACTGGCAGAGGTATGTCAATCATGAGTCATATACCTTTTCATAACCATAACTGATATGGCTATGGCAGAAAATTAAAGTGTAGACGTCCTCCTTCCACCTTCCCCACCCCATCCCTTTCTTTGTAGCATCAAAAATAATTATGGGGTGCTACAGCATAGGCATCTGTGTGTGTGCATCTCCTCCCCAATCCCCCTCCCCCCCTTTCTCTCCATCTGGAATATTCCACAGTAAAAACATTTTAGCAATATAGAAATGCTGATAAACTAGATTAGCATTCTAGAAAAGTTCATGGTCCTTATTGTTGTCTGAAAGCTTTCTGTTTCCATGGGTCTGGGTTTATATCATTGCATACCTGTTTATTTTTGAGCTTTGACTTCATCTAATCTTACATATGGCCACTATTCAAAACCAGAGGCCTCCTTTCACTTGGTTGTGTCTGAAGTTTAGATCCCAGCAAGCATAAACTTCATAGTGAAACTAAAGTAAACCACAAAATATAGTTTGCATTCATGTTTTATCCACAGGCTTGAGAGTTCACTCTACAGGTTCGTAAGCAGTTTACAAAGAGGAAACAGCTTCAGAAAAATCTACTCATTTCAATTATATACTGAAACTTGGATTCTGGTACCAAACTGAACAAACCTTAAACACAAAGTTGAGAAACCAACCAACCACTATAGCTACCTCCATGCCATGCCAAGCATACCACCAGATTCATCATCTACAATCAAGCTCCATGTTACAACCATATCTGCTCTGGTCCCACTGACTGGGATGCATGCCTAAAGGAGCGGAAGCAGGGATTACTACAATTACAATGCCATCCTACACTGTTGCCATGCAAATCAACTGAACCCTAGACTCAGACCCTGCTCCAAAGGTGCAACAAATTATAATACCAACTCCAAGACAAGAAAAACAGAATCCCTTTGGTTGTCATCTAGAACCTCCAACTTGAACACCCCAAACACATCATTACTGACCTTCAAACTGTCCTGGAAAATGATGACCACCTCAAGGTAGCCAGGGGGAGCCAACTTGTTCTGTCTTATAGGCAGCTCCCCAACCTAAAACATCATCTCTCCAGCAACAGACAATCTAACTCAACAGACAATTCTCACCAATGTCCCAGACCTTGATTCCGACTCAGATGCCAGCTGTGCCCACTCATCAAAACATCCCCACTGAACCAAATGACATGGATTATAACTTGCAAGGTTCACTTACCTGCACTTTTATACCATCAATCCACTTACAGCGCCCATCTGCTGTCCACATGGAAAAGATAGGGTGATCCCTACTTTTAAGAATGAATAAACATGGATCTGACATCAATACCAGAATGACAGACAAGCCTGTGGCAGAATATTTTAACCTCCCTGAATATTCCGTCACTGACCTTAGAGTGGCTACTTATGGGCAACAAAATTTTAAAAATGAACACAAACAGGACATTGTGGAACAAGAAATCATCCACAGACTGGTTTGTAATAGGTATGATATAAATACTGAGTGCCGCAATTCAATAAGGACATGGAAAAACTTGAGATGGTTCAGAAAACAGCCACCCATATGATTAGGGACTTGCAAGGCAAGCCATACAAGGAAAGGTTGAGGGACCTTGGCCTCTTTAGCCTAAAGAACAGAAGGTTGAGAGGGGCTTACTACTTTGTCAGAGGACTGCATAAGGAGCTCAGTGAACAACTGTTCACTAGGCACCCTGGGGAAGACCAGGACCAATGGATAGCAACTCCTGGAAGGCCCCTTCAGGCTTAATACCAGGAAAAACTCCTTCACAGTCAGGGTCTCCAGACTGTGGAAAAACTCCCTTCAGAGGTGGTGCAGTCACCTACTCTGGAGGTTTTCAAGAGGAGACTAGACAGTCACCTTGCTGGGGTCACCTAACCCCAGTTGTCTTCCTGCCTAGAGCAGAGGGGCTGGACCAGATGATCTTCAAGGTCCCTTCCAGCCCCTAACAATCTATGAATCTATGAAAAACCAGGATTATGGATTCTTAATCCAGTACCTGCACTAGCTTTGATAAGTCCTATGTCTCTCAATGGGCTAGCTGCTTTGTTTCCCTCTATCCTACACATCTTGCCTCTCTCACCAGCATCCCCTCTTTTTCCTCCCCTCTGCCCAACCCTCAATGTCTCATACACTGAGCATCAAATCAATTAGTCTGTCAAGCAGCAAATAAGTCAAGAAATTGGAACCTACAAGCCATTGTTAGAGGTTATACAATGAAGGAAGACGAATGGTTTGGAAACATCATGAGAAGGCCAGATACTCTTTCCAATACCATAATGCAAGGCACAGTGGAGGCAAACAGTAAAAGAGATAGACCCACAAGCAACTGGAGAACCAATCAGTCTTCTCATCGATCTTCCTGGTAAGCGGTTGCCATCAACACCAAGATGCTTGCATCACAGAAGTCAACTTGTGGCCCTGCGCTGGTGCCGTCATGCAAGTTTTGGCTTCTACAATCATGATCTGCACTTGCATGAGAGAGGTATCCATGGGACAAGATGGTCTTCATCTTTCTTTCAAAGCTAAGAGTCTGTTCTCTTATAGGTTGGCTGATCTCCTCTGAAGAGCTTTAAACTACGTTTGTCAGGGGACGGGGATGCAGTGGACAATGAGAACCTAGGTTCAGAGAACTACAAGCCAGGTGATGCACCAGCCCAGGTAAGCACTAAGGGGCCCAACAGACATCAGGACGGGGGGTACCAAGGGCACCCATTAAGGCACTTAAATGTCTCTACACTAATGTTAGGAGCATGGGGAACAAACAGGAGGAACTTGCACTCCTGCTTGCAGGCAACAACTTTGACTTGGTTGAGCTAACTGAAACCTGGTGGGACCCTACTCACTACTGGGTATTGAAGGTTATAGGTTACACAGATGGGATAAAGTGGGGGTTTTGCTTCCTATATTAAGGAGCAATATAAATCTTCTATAATGAAGATGGGATCAGAGGAGGGCCAAACTGAGGTACTGTGGTGTGGGTTGAGGGGAAAGAGACTTGGTAGTAGACTTGGTACTATAGACCGCCACACCAGGAGGATGAGCTAGATCTGGAATTCTCCAAGCAGCTCGCAGAGGCCATACAGTTAAGAGATACAGTTGTTGTGGGTTCCAAGCAGCTCGCAGAGGCCATACAGTTAAGAGATACAGTTGTTGTGGGTGACCTAAACTACCCTGATATCTGCCAAGAGGATCAGTCAGCCAGAACTAATTGCTCACATAGGTTCTTAACCTGAATACAGGACCTCCACCTAACACAGGAGGTATACAATCCCAGTAGGGGGAATGTCTTGTTGGATTTGGTGCTTGCTATGCGGGATGATGTGGTGAGGGATCTGCAGATACAAGGCAACCTAAAGGCCATCAGTTGATTAAATTCACTATCCGGTGAAGGGTGAGAAAAGGAATCAGCAAGGCAGAAGTGCTAGAATTCAGAAAGGCTAACTTCAGTGTATTTAGGAGATTAGTTAATGGGACATTAAAGCTCAAGAGCCTTGACAAAGTGGAGGTCCAGGAAGGGTGGTCATTTCTCAAGGAAGTGATCCTTTGGGCGCAGAAGGAGGCAATCCTGCTGCATAGAAAAAGGACCAAAGGGGCCAAGAAACCCTCCTGGCTAAACAGGGAAATCCAGGAAAGCCTAAGGGCAAAAAAGGGGAATACAGGCTGTGGAACCAGGGGGTAGCTACCAAGGAGGAGCACACCTCCTTGGCTCTCACTTGCAGGGAATCTGTTAGGAAGGCCAAAATAGCATTAGAACTCGAGCTGGTGACAAAAATTAAGGGCAACAAAAAGTCCTTTTTCAGGTACATAGGGAGCAAAAAGAAGGTGCAGGGCAGCATAGGACCCCTACAGGACAGATAAGGGCAGCTGGTGACAGATGGGGGGACAAAGCAGAGCTCTTCAATGAATTTTTTGCCTCTGTATTCTTGAGCTCAGATCTAGACAAATCTCCCAAATGCATTACTGACAGAAGCAGGAGAAACACCAGCCCACCAACTGTCAGCACCAACCTTGTAAAGAGACACTTGCAGGGGCTGGATGTGTTTAAATCAGTGGGACTGGATAAGCTCCAACCAAGGGTGCTGAAAGAATTAGTCAGTGTCATAGCAGGGCCACTGGCACATCTGTATGAGCACTCATGGTGCTCAGGTGAATTCCCAGAGGACTGGAAAAGGGCAAATGTGGTCTATGTTTTCAACAAGGGGAGGAAGGAGAATCTGGGTAATTATAGACCAGTTAATCTCATTTCTATCCTTGGGAAAATCCCTGAAAAAATTATCAAGAATCATATTTGTAGGAGTCCAGCGGGTAATATAATGCTGAAGGGCAACCAGCATGGGTTCCTAGCAGGTTGATCCTGCCTGTTCTCTCTATAAGCAGGTCACTAAAAGCTTAGATGCACGAGTCAAGGTAGATGTCATCTACTTGGACTTTAAGAAGGCCTTTGACAAGGTATCCCATCCTATTCTTATAAACAAATTGAATGGCTGTGTCATAGAAGATTACACAGTCATGTAGGTGGCAAATTGGCTTAAGGGTCATAGCCAGAGAGTGGTGGTGGATGGGCCAGTATTGACCTCGAAAATGTGGGCAGTGGGGTCCCCCAAGGCTCAGTCTTTGGGATGGTGCTGTTCAATATCTTCATCAGTGACCTGGATGACGGTGTGAAAAGTACTGTGTCCATGTTTGCAGACAACACCAAACTATGGGGTGAAGCAAACACACTGATGGGAAGAAACCAAAACTAGGTGGACCTGGACAGGTTAGAGAAGTAGACAGAGAACAATAAGATGCAGTTCAACAAGGACAAGTGCAGGGTGCTACACTTAGGGAGGGGGAATCACCAGCACACCTATAGGTTGGGGGATGCCCTACTCAGCAGCACAGTGGTGGAAAGAGATCTCGGAGTTGTTGTCGACTCCAAGATGAATATGAGTTGACAATGTGACAAAGTAATTAGCAGAGCTAACTGCACTCTGTCTTGCATTAGTAAGTGCATCACAAACAGGTCTACGGAGGTGATGCTCCCCCTTCTCACAATTCAAGAAGGATGTAGACAACCTTGAGAGGGTCCATAAGAGGGCCATTCATATGGTTAGAGGCCTGCAGGGAAGGCCCTTTGATGAAAGGCTGAGGGACCTGTACCTTTTCAGCCTCTGCAAGAGAAGGCTGAGAAGGGATCTTGTGGCACTATACAAATTCACCGGGGGGGGGAGCAGCAGGAAATAGAAGATGCTCTGTTTATCAGGGCACCCCTTGGAACAACAAGAAACAATGGTCACAAGCTAATAGAGAGTAAATTTGGACATCAGAAAGAACTTCTTCATGGTTAGAGTTGCCAGAATCTGGAACGTGTTTCCAAGGGAGGTGTTGCTTTCCCCTACCTTGGGGGTCTTCAAGAGGTGACTGGACAAGCACCTGGCTGGGATCCCAGCACTTCTTCCTGCCACTGGCAGGGGGTTGGATTTGATGATCCTCTGAGATCCCTTCTGACCCTAGCATCTATGAAACAATACTAAGGACTAGACGGGGCTTCAACTGACAGAGTGCTCAAAACTAGCCAAACAGGGCAAAGTGGAGGAAGGTTGTTACAGCATCTAAGGTGCCTGAAGGATCACATCGGGCTTGACTTAACTTCCCTACCCAGTGGGCGCATCTACATGAGCTGTTACTGTGAGGTTATTCAGTACTTACATAAGCAAGGACTAAATAAATGCATAGTAACTGGAGTTACTATGCAATAGTGCTGGCAAACATCTTTTAAGTGATACTGCTTTGCAGTTATTATGTGATACTACTACTGCTCAGTAGCACAATAGCATTGTCCATGCTGTGATGCACCACTATGTAGTATTATTAGGCTATTGCACAGCCAGCCTCTCATTTCGATGTGCCCTGCATAGTCTAATCACTGCTTTCTATTTAAGAGCTCTGCTTCCTACAGCCCTTTCACTACATCTGATAACATAAACCCTTTGCTTACAACAGCTCATACTATACATCTGTGATTTAGTTAATCTATAAAGGTGCAAATCTACACCACCTTCTGCCTGACTCCTGACTAACATGGCTGACTAGTGACTATCTCTGTCTACACAAAGTTCTGCCATGCAAGGTAGGTGCAGCATTAACTAAGCGTGAAGAAGAAGTTAGATTAATTGAAATCAGAGCTTCCTCTCAAAGGTATGTCTGAATTTAATAATTTAGATTAATAATAATCACAATAATATTTGGCATTTAAAGGCCTACATTCTCATAGGTGAATTAGGGCAGGTGGATGCTTGACATGACACATATGAAAGGGGCTTAATTTTCAGATGCAGTAAGTGTCTATCCTCTGAAAATCACTATCTGTTCAAGGACTGTCAAGTTGGGGACTCAAAATCCCAAGTATTTTGCTTTTGAAAGTCTCAACCAAGCAAACTTTACTAACTTTTAACGGGTTACTTTGCACAGCTGAAACATTTAATTTGTCAATACCCTAGGCTTTACAGTGTGCATCCTATGAAGCAGGTATTAACATAAGCATTCTACAAATAGATGGAGGAAAACACCATTTGTCAGATATCTTACTCATGGCCACATCAATGAACCAATGACAAGTGTGGAGAATAAAAAATGTGCAACATCTATTTATGAGCTCAAGAGGTACAAATACTATACCCTCTTACCTAAAAACATTATGGGTTTCTCATAAAATCCTTTACGAAGAGGGAACCCCTTCCCTCCAAATCCCAGCTACACTTCTTGATGAATAGTCATGTACATTTCTAAAATGAAACCAATTTTGATTGCGTATTTTTTATTTGTATATACATCTAAATGACTTTTCAAGTTTAAACCTTAACAGAGATGGCAGAACAGATTGTCCAATCTACCATTTATAATACAAAACTGTCAGTGAATTACAATCTTTTGAGGGGACAATTTCAAAGCAAGTCACAAAAGATGTCAAATTAAAAATTAGTGCCAGACTAACTGTACCCCTAGCATAATCCAATACTATTACCTGATCTGAAAAGGAGATGTTAGTGAATATGTTTGAAAGACTGTTTGTTTTTGCATGAAAAAATAATCACATGTAAGTACAATTGTTCACATGCTGCAGTTAAGCAAAAACTAACTGGAGAGAGTTTACTTCTGAGTGAAATACCTAAGGGATGATGAAAATTATTACCTACCAGATGTCCCACAGTCTCTGCCCCATTAACCTGCTTTACTATGATTGTTTCTACTTTTGTTTAGACAATACCTTATTTCAAAAAGGGGCAGATCTGGAGAAGGGAGAGTGGGGCTGATGTGCTCTAAGTCCTGTGTTTTAAGCTTTCAGTGGAGCTGGAAAAAACTACTCAGCAAGGACAGTTTCAACTTTTTTGTCATCTATAACTACAAACTGACAACCAGTTGCCTCCTCTCACTACACTGGGATTCACAAGAATATCTGAAGGCCTTTTCATGCAGCCATTATCCCATCACAGTTTCTCTCACAAAACAATTATAAACAGTTAAATGTTTATTTTCACAGTTTTAAAACCATGCTGTATGTTTGCTAAATTTTTTTTTAATATACCAGTTTAGCCTTGAAATGGAAATCAATGCAAGCCTATTTCTGAACACAATCACAACTACTGTGGGCAAGGCCTCATGCAAAGTTCTTGGTCAAAGTACTGTAAAACTGACTCAAGCATTTGTGATGTTCGCACAGTTAAAGGTATATCTTCCCACCTGTGACTGCTGACTAAGGTGGCTGTGCAAAACTACTTCAAGTGCAGCCATGCCAGTCTAGCCATTAACACATTCATTGTTCCTCACTTCTGGGTAATAACTGTATTTCTCAAGTCACCTACAAAAAATTACAGCAGCTGCACCAGCATGGCCACCTGAGATTTGGCAATGAAATAGTTTGCTCCTGCCTTCATGAGTACTGATGTAAAGCCGTATAAAAATTCATCCAGAGTTCAAAGTATATCATAGACACAGACTGTCAGTACACAAAGCTAACGTTCAGATGGAGTCATCCATCACCAGCTAAGCACTCACAAACACAGCAAAACTCACTTTGCACACACTGGACAACTCCTGTGGCCTCTCTCCTATGAGTCCCCAAGCTAAAATATGAAGAAGGTATTCATCCCAAAGTATTTTACTCCCCTACCCTTACTCCCTCCCCCTCCTCCTCCACCCCAACCATAGCAAGGCTGTAAATTTCAGAGGGGCCTAAAAGAACTAAATGACCAAATCCCAAAGAAATTCAGTAGGTGTTAGGCATCTAAGTTTCTTTGGCTTCTTTGAAAATTCCTGCTTTATTTTCCATTGTTTTTGTTTTGTTTTGTTGCATTTATGTGGAATCATAGAGTAAAGAACAGAGCCCATGAGTGATTAAAAGCTGTCTGTTGTCCTTAAATAAACTATTTGATCCAGTACGTAGAAGTAACCGAATTATGTGCTTCTCACCGCTGCAGACACATGGCCCAGACATATGACACATTTACAGCACTATAATTTACATCAATTCTGTGCATTTATGTAAATTACAATGGGATCACAAGCAGACAGACAAGCAACCATCTTGGATTAGCAGCTTGCTGTAGCACTATTGCTGAATTTTACCACTAGGTGGCAGGGGAGCACATAATAGCCTGTTTGCTTATAGCAAACAGCTTCTCCAGGATGGAAGCAGACAGACGACACTTGCACTAGTATATTTTTACTACAGATTTTTCCATAGTTAACTTTACCCTTGATTAGAGGTATTGCACCAGTGTGTATAATGCATCATCTGTCTGCTCTTCATTTACACCAATGTAATGGCTGACTTCCTTAGTATAAATACGTTGAGCCCGCAAAAATCATCATCTTTAAACAACCCCTTTAAAAATGAGTAGTCATATTGACTGTATTGCAGATGAATTTGTTGAATTTTTCTATATTAAACAGATGTTCAAATTCTACAGATGGAGATAAGATAGATACCAAGTGTCAACCTATGAAATCTACCACTTCAATTACTGCAATGCATGCAACTCACCTAGCTCAGCCATTAGCTCCATTTCTTAACTTTAATAGAGAAGAAAAAACACAATGAAGACACACAGTAGACTACTACACACAGGACTAAAACTATTTACCTGGTTTTGACCCACATATAGCGTGATGGTGACAAAATGAGTCTCAGCACATCTTAGTACCTACATATTTTTAAATGTCACCCACCTTAACTGAATATAAACCATTAGCTCTGATTTTGCCACATAATAGCATTTATTCAGTCTTTATGCAAACTTGAAGATGAAGGAAACAACACAATAATATTAACTAAGCTAGAGAAACACCATTTGAGTTTGTAAGTGGAAAGGTGGTATTACAAATGGCATGACATTCAAGACTAGGTTTTCACAACCTCCAGAGAGGAAATAAGTTAACACTGGCAATTTAGTCACATATTATGTATACTGACTTCTATTAGCATTAGGGCTAGGGACATAAATTACACATAAACCAGTGTAAGTGATCAGAAGCCGGTTCCAATTTGTAACACAACAGAAGTTCAGTGCACGTAAACCATTTTCAAAATGGCCAAAACCAATTTAAGATAAATCTGAATGGATGTAGTATCAGACACTGTAAAAAACTTCAGTCCCAGATCCCACCCCACCATATTCAAGTTAACTCCCAGCCCCCCAGTATCCCAAGATGCTTTGCATCTCCCCTGCATCCCCCCTACTACTTGCAGGGTGTGGGTGTACTAGACTTGGCCCAAGCTGTCTGCTCCAGCCCAGCAGGGAAGAATGCTCTAGTGTCCCTTGCCTTCTGGCCTGGGCCACTGTAGGTATGTAGGCTGTATTTCTGGAATCAAAAATGAATGTCTGTTTACTTCTTTATCAGTTCAATTTATTCAGTTTAGACTAGCCTGCAAAGATGGAATCAATTCAGCCTTGTGGTTCTGATGGTCTGTTCTTAACCTAGGAGAGCTGGTCACAATGGCCATGAAAGTTTAAAAACTGCTGAAGACTCATCCAATGAAAATCAGTGTCTTTCAGGTAGATCAAGAGTCCTTTTTATTCTTTTCCTTCTTTTTCTTACCTCCTTATCTTTTATAAAATATATTTTCCTTCTAATGTTGAGCAAGTGAAAGCTTATCATTCATTTTGATAATGATTAATAAATACTGATAGCTCAAAGATTCCTTCAAAAGTGTTGATGTTCAAATTGGAATAAGGTTCAATATTAATAGAGATATATAAACCAGGCCTGTGCAAAGCGGCTAATATTCGCTTTGGAATTGGCTGATTCAGGGGACAGTGATTCAATTCAGTGATTCAAATCCAATTCAGAGATTCAGCCACCACTGAATTGGCCAAATCTCCAGATCAAACAGGCCCCATCCCCTGCCCACTTTCCCAGCCCTGTCTTCCCTGCCTGGCCCCAGCCTCTTCGCTCTTTAAAAAAAAATATTCACCA